>NW_027041825.1:483199-787262 GCF_033297395.1 Canariomyces notabilis
TCCTAGCCTTCCTAACCTTCCTAGCCTTCCTAACCTTCCTAGCCTTCCTAACCTTCCTAGCCTTCCTAACCTTCCTAGCCTTCCTAACCTTCCTAACCTTCCTAGCTTTTTTAACCTTTCTATATTAGCCTTCATCAACCTACATTGGCCTTTAAGATGCAGCTAATTAGCTAGATCGATTTGATCTATAAGTTAGGAGTGAGGAAGCTGTATATAGTTCACAATCTCTACGGCCTACGGGCATCACGATAGCTTCCTCAGTAAGCAATGCAAGCAGTTGTCTTTACTACTGTGTGAACACTTGCTTGTGCACTTGTTGTAGACTCTTTGGCTCTACCGAACCTCACCCCGTTTAAGTCAACCTTCAGTCTGAGGAGTCCCTTTCAGTGGTAGGGGACCGAGATTCGTCACAGCTAGTTATCGAATTTCTCCTATTGCTTACCTAGTTCTAGGACTAAGCATCTTACCTACTTACTAGCCCTAATATACCATTTAATAGCGAACCAACTTCGATTTCTGACCTAGCTAAAATATACGCTATTCAGATCTAAGTAAAGACCCTCAGGAATGCCTAGGGAGGAGGGTATATATAGGACGATGTTACATTATTAGTTGACTTCGAAGTAGGAGGAATTAGGGTAATTGTTAGTTATAATTAAGGTAGTAATTAGGGTAGTTAGCAATAGTATAGTTGATAGGAATATCCCTCTGGTTATTCTTTTGGACGCTTGTGCTCGCCGGCGACCATGGGCGTCCATGCGGCACGCTCTTTTCTTCGCTACCCTTTTTGGCACCTATTCCTAATTGGTGCTCAGTCTACTGCATAGCCCCACCAGCCCGGGTTATATGGTTGGTTCGTGACACTAGCTCAATAAAGAAGATTGTAGCAACGAAGAAAGCTATAGTAACAAAGGAAGCTGTAGCAATGAAGGAAGTGGTAGCAACGAAGAAGGTTGTACTAACGAAGGAAGCTTGTGACGAATCTCAGTCCCCTAACCACTGAGAGGGACTTCTCTGAGACTAAAGGTCTGACTTAACGACGGGGTGAGGTTCGGTAGAGCCAAAGGGTCTGCAACAGTTGACACAAGCAAGTGTTCACACAGAGTATAGACAACTGCTTGCATTGCTTACTGGAGAACCTCCTGAAGGTCCTCCAACGAGTAACTATCTAGCTAGTATATATAATACTCCGTTTCACCATGTTCACTGGTGATAATATCGATTATCACCAGTGTCACTCGTGACAACGGTGAGCCTCTTGGATTATCGCTGTCCATGCCTTGCCTTGCTAGTGATAATCTCCTGATTGGTTCGTTAAGCGATTGGCTGCCAGTTTGTCCTACAGGTCCGGCTGCAGCCTCCCTAGGTGACCAACAATGGCTATTTCGTGACAAAGCTATACCAATAAAGGAAGTTATGGTTTTTAGCCTATAAAGGCTTAGGGCAAGGAAGCTAAGGAAGGATCTTTAACTTCACTTAGTGATAGTTATATTGAATTAATTTAGAGCTTTAACCTTTCCCAATTAGGTAATACTTAGTTCTTTACTTAGTCTTCTAGGTAGGGCCTAAATCGCTTAAATCCAAGGTCTTTTCGAAATTGTATGCGTTATTAGGTTGGAAAAACCGGTTCTAGAAAACCATTTAGTTCTAGGAAACCACCCAGTTCTAGGAAACTACCTAGTTCTAGGAAACCACCCAGTTCCAGCAAACTACCCAGTTAATGTAGTCGCTTGGCCTATCTTCTAGGCAGGGCTTAAATTGCTTTAAATCCAAGGTCTTTTCGAAGTTACATGCATTTTTAGGTTGGAAAAACTGGTTCTAGGAAGCCACCTAGTTAACAAAGTCGCCTAGCCTATCCTCTCAATGCCAGCTCTCATGAGGGATCCCATTTACCTATAGGTAGTAGGCCTAGTCCGCTTAACGGAAGCACTGTTTATAGAACTTACTCCCTAGCAAGGCCAAGCAACTATATTACCAATGAAATTTGTAGTGTTGATCGAAAGGTCTTTTTAGTATTATTGGCGTTATTATAGTTTTAGTTGTAGGAGGAAAAGAAGGATCCTATAGTTAAAGAACTAGTAGGAGGATCTTATAGTTAGCTACTGGCAATAGGGATAGTAAAGGACCTTTATTATTAGCTATATAGGCAACTATACTAAGGTAATATCCTGTTTGTTATCTTTAATATAATAGCCTACCTTTCCTTCCTGATACTGCCTTATCTTCTTTAGCTAGTGTCATGGAATGACCATTGTTGGCGGCCCGAGGGGCTGCAGCCGGGTCCGCGAGACGTCTGGCGACCAATCATTCAACAGACCAATCAGAGGATTATCACTGCTAAGATCAAGCCGTCACTGGTGATAATGGGAAGTCACTGTCGACAACGGAGTATCAACAATGAATACAGAACAGTCACTGGTGATAGTCGCCAGGGCATGGTGAAACAAGGATTATATATACTAGCTAGATAGTCACTCGTTAGGAGGACCTTCAGAAGGTTCTCCAGTAAGCAATGCAAGCAGTTGTCTTTACTACTGTGTGAACACTTGCTTGTGCACTTGTTGTAGACCCTTTGGCTCTACCGAACCTCACCCCGTTCAAGTCAACCTTCAGTCTAAGGAGTCCCTTTCAGTGGTAGGGGACCGAGATTCGTCACACAAGATGATTCAATTGTTGTTGTAGCCGGTGAAGGTCGTGATGGCTGTCAAGTAGGTGTGTGGGCGGAAAATAGCTGTAATACTGGCCGTTGCTGTGGTGGCCGTTGCTGTAGTGGCCGTTGTTGTGGTAAGCTAAGCCCCCTGTATGCTAGGTGTATGCCAGGCCTTGGCAGTGGCTTGAATCGTGGCTGAAGTGGGTCCTGATCAAACTCTGACTATGATCAATGTCCCCAGTAGAAATGGTATTAATGTGGTCTACAGAGTCCAGGACAAGATCAACTTTATTGCTTTCGTCTCGATGTTGCGATGAAGTCGACTCGGAGATAGAGATATTTGGCTTAAGGGAAAGAAAGTGTATCATCTGTCAAATTTACACTATCTGGGGTGGAATAAGTAAAATGCAACATCATCCCTATCCTAGTGAGTTGGCCTGAAGATCGTGGATTGGATCATTGGAGGTCGGGCAGTCGGTGAGCGGAGTAAGGTTCCATTTGCTCATGGGGCCGTTGCAGTGATTGAAATTGGCGATGGCAGGCCTTCGGTCGGGCCCACCTCACCACTGAAGCTCACACGCAGCAGGGCCCCACTACCGTAGAGGCCAGTGGAGCTGAGGAAGGCTTTCGGTAGGGGTCCCCGCTCCGGTTTGGCGCGCCCCTCCCCGCCTTGCCGCAATCCGCAGGTGCGCCCGGTCGTGAACACAAAACCTTTGGCGTTCCCTGTTATTGGTTTTAGTTCGCATCCCTTGCACATAGCAGCTCCCAACATAGTAATCTCATCAACAGCTGCCGCAGGACCGGCCCTCCCTGTAATCACCATAATAACTCGGTAATCCCATCGTGGTCGACCGAAAATTTCGCGGCGAAGTCAAGCGGCCTTCGTCAGGACGCGAAACCATCAGAAAACAGGTCGAAGAGGTTCCGGTAGTCCAAAATCATGGGACGGTCCCGGCCGAGCCCTGCTCCTGTTGTCAACGCAAAATGAACGGCGATGCGGGCCTGGTAGGCTGCCTGGTCGAGAGGCTTACAACGAGGGTACGTCTTGTTGATCTGGTTTACCTCTTCCGCCGTGCAATCCTCGACTATCAATTGCTGACATCTCGTGTGCTCTATCGCACTGCTCGCCCATACGACAGCTCCCCCACCGCACCGGCACGACGACCCAGGACCTCTCCCAGGACGACATCGTCTCCATCACGCGCGCCACGCTCGTCAAGATCAGCGCCTCCTCCATCAGCCTCATTCTCGACGCTCTGCTCAACTTGCTAGAGGACTTGGCGCGCCCCTATAAATCCGTCGTCTCACATCCGCCCCATGTCCTCTTCTCGGAGCTCTATGTCCTTGAGCTCATTGCCGACTGCTTTGCCAGCAATTGGTATCGTCTCAGGGGCTCCGTCGACAAACCCAACGCTTCTCCCGTGTCGGACGGCCCCCTGTCCCCGTCGCAGCGAGCAGCCTTCTACCCGCCCGAGTCCCTCACCGATGTGCAGATCGCCCGGATATTCGACGTGATCAAGGTCCTGTTCGAACCGATTCCGGACGGCTACACATTGCCAGCCAAGGCTATATTAGACGATTCGTCCGCCAAGCCCATCGCAACACCCTTACCAGACGAGCCCACTCGAACACCGCTCTCTACTTCATCCAATGAGCCCGTCGAGACAGGAAGCCTTCTCCAGGCCCATGCCAGCGCCATTGAGGCACACGTAAAGCTCATGGTTGAGTACATGACGGCCTCGAGCTGGCCCATCGCCTTCGACTTCTTCCGAAACATAATCTACGCATCCCGCAACCCGGTGCCCACGCAGAACAATGCCGCCCCGAATACCGCCGCCGTTGACGAGGAGCGCGCCGCGCTCATTGTGCTGCGCCTCGTCTCCTACTTCTGGGTCGACAGCCAGAAGTTGGGTCTCGTCATACAAGAGTTTTGCTCGAGCTTCCTGCATTACCGCAAATCGTTCCAAAACACCATAGCCGTGGTCCTGCCGCAGCTCATTACCCGCTGGTTAGACCGCTACCCGGACGAGTTCGTACAGATGCATTCCCTGCACAACCCTAAGCGCCGCGACACGGCGCCCGACACGCTGCTGGAGATGGCCCACACGGTAGGGGACAACGGCCGGCGGAAGGCACTGTTGTTTCCGATGCAGATGACGCTGCTATTCCTGCAGCCCGATGTGTTTGAGGTCGCGAGCAATCTGCGCGAGGCGAAAGGCGCCAGCATGGTCAAGAAGGTTCAGTTTCTGGACGGGCTGAGGAAGGCGTTGAGGAACCGCAACGAACAGGCCGCCTACTGTCTGGTGCTGTTGCTGAGGGCAGCGAGGCACTTTGATATTGAGAGCGATTCGGCCCTCATGAGCTACGCCATGGACGTGCAAGATGAGGTGAGAGATGCCGTGTTCAGGCGGTTCGCTCCAGGAACCGAGGGGGTGCTGTTTGAGCAGGACATCATGACAGCTGCGTTCGTGTCGCTCGCACACCTCAATTTTGACTACTGCGTCGAGACCCTGGCCACGGCAATTTGTCTGGCCCCTTCGGCGCCCGATAGCTTCAAGATCGCCGTAATCCAGGCATGTGCGCATTTTGCTCGTCTCGGCGATAGGGAAGAGTATCAGCCGCTCTTCACAGCGGCGAGCGCCTTCGTTCAGGGGCAGCTGCAGGTAAGCTATTTCTCCAAGTTCCGCCTCGCAGTGCACGTGTTTGACAGCTGACTTTGCAAAGTTCATGTCTGAGCTTCTCGCCGAAGGATACATTGAAGAACAGAGCGCCCAGCGCAAGGCAGCGGAGAGTGCTTCTTCAATTAGCATGATCTCCAATATTCTCAGCTTCTTGGATGCCTCTCCCATGACTCTCTTCGAAGGCCCGCCCATGGACCGAGGCGAGCGCGACGTTTTCTATCGGGAGAATCTCGAAGCACTCATCTCTTGCGTCATTGCCGCTGACGAGTCTGTCAGGCGGCTGGCTACGGGCGTCGCGAAGCGCTTGTTCGCAAAGGAGCAGGTGCTCTCAACGCTGAGAGCGTCAAAGGGTCTTAGCTCTAAGGCCTTCAAGACCAGGTTCTGGCAGCTTACGTATGTTTTATCATGAGCCAACAGGAGAATGGGCGAGGCAACTAACTCTATACGCAGGTCACTCATTCTGATATCGATCTGCGACAGGGCAAGAATGCCATGTTCCGCCGAAGCGCTCAGGTCTATCCACGGCTATTTAGAGTCAAGGTTACTAGTCCTGACCGCTATACCAGAACTTGGCCAGACTTCTGATGACATTCCTGAACGGACCGCTGCCTCGACAAAGCTCGAGACTCTCTTTCTGGTATCGCTCTGCTCTGCCGACATTGAAGCCTGCCAGATTGTCACATCCTGTGTTGGCACGTTCCTCGATGAATGCCGGCTCATCGACACAGCACCGGCGACAGCAAAGTCGTCCCTGACTCTACTCCGGAATGCCGACATTTTTGGCGAGATTTCAGCCCGCGACTTCAGGTTTACTGGGCTGGTAGCATTCCAGAAGAGAACCAGGTCGCTGTTGAGACGCATGCAGTACCCTAGCGCCGGCATCCTTGACGCGTGGGAATTTGTCTTTGACAGGTGGATGATCCTCAACAAGGAGCTTTGCCAGGCAACCGCCGAGGGCGTCGAAGAGAGGTTAATAATCGACATGGTTGCCGAATGGCGGAATTATTCAGGCTTCCTTGCCTCGCTGGGAGGTATCTGTACAGCTGAGCAAGTTTCTAAAGCATCTAACCTAGAAGAGCCCGCCATTAGTGGGCTGAGGTGGATCGACCGGCTGTCATCTGGAATTCACGAAGAACCGCTCCTGACACGGTATCTAAGGTTGAGCATCCAGCTTCTCGCCTGCGCCAACCTCCGGGTCCGCGAGACCATTCGAGAGGTCCTGTCCGTCGAGGTACCGTCATCCCTGTATTATCCATTGTTCAAAGCCCTTAGCGCAGAGCTCGACGTGCTGTTCACAGGCGCTCTTGAGCCGAGTGTCAAGGGAGTCGATAACGACATCATCTTCGCCGAACAGTCCACATCTCTCCTCAAGGCTTTAGTCGAGAGGCTTGATGGTGCGACGGAGCTCGGTGCAGCATCCAACCTGCACATCGGCCTCATGTGTCTGAATTTTGCCAAGTTTCTCGACGGCGTCTCCGACACGCCTAGCAGCCTCCGCGTCAAAATCAAAACCTGCCAGCTCATCGAATCCGTAACCAAGCGCAAGGAGCACCTCAACCTCCGTGACGATGTGCGCATCCGCAACCAATTGCTCGAGTACATCTTTAGCTGGATCGCCCGTCCGCGCTCCCCTCGGGCGCCAGAAAACGCCTCCTACGGTAGCGGCCGTCCGGACGAAATGACACGCGTCCAAAAGGACCTCGACAAGGCTTGCCTGCGCTGCCTTGCCAGCCTCACATTCCGACTTCCCCTTCAGCCAGGCGATGGGCAAACGGATGCCGGCACAAGCGAGCTCAAGTCACAAATGTTTCATCAGTACTTTAACCGCTTCCTGTCGCTGCTAAATATGGACTTGAACGCGTCCGACATCGTGCGGAGCGACGGCCACCATCACGGCCACTGGGGCAGCTCGAGCACTGCGTCCGAGGCGTCAACGTCGGATCTGGCAATTACCATTCTCTCCAACCTGCTAAGTGCGAATATCGACGTCGGATTGAAGCACTCGCTGAGCATTGGTTACCACGAAAATGTGGACATCAGGACAGCGTTTGTGAGGGTGTTGTATAACATCCTCGTGCAAGGCACGGAGTTCAATAACCTGAGCGATGCCGCAGTGCTTGAGAAGTATAATGAGCTGCTAGACCTGCTGACGGCAGACCCGAGCTTGGCGGTGGCCATGAGCGCCGTTTGCCCCAGTCACGAAGTGGACGAGCTCACCATTTCACTGTTAAACATCTTTGAGACGAGGGGACTGAGTTTTGTGCTGCTCGAGGCGTTGATCAAGCACGAGGTTGAGGAGACTGGTAAGTCCGGCCAGAGTGGATTGCACGGGGTCTCAAATCGGCCGGCTAACTGATCAATTCGTAGAGAACGAATCAGAGCTCCTCCGCCAAACCTGTGTCGCTACCAAGATGTTGTCCATATACGCAAAGTGGAAGGGCACCGGCTACCTCAAGGACACGCTGCAGAACGTGGTTGAGAGGCTCATGCTGACGTCCAAGGAGTTGAGCCTGGAGCTGGACCCGACCAAGGTCAACTCGCCTGAGGAGCTGCAGACGAATGCGGAGCACCTGCAGATTGTCGCTCGCGTCTTTATTGAGAACATATGCTCATCTTCATCCAATATCCCGGCGTCCTTTCGCAAGATTTGCAGTATTGTAGGTTCATACACCGTATATCTGTCATCTGCACCGGCTGGCATCATCGTACTGACGCGGAGCGCAGATCTCGGACTCGGTCCTGGAGAAGTTTCCCGACGCAAAGTACACTGCTGTCGGCGCCTTCATATTCTTGCGCTTCTTCTGCCCTGCAATCGTTGCGCCTGAGGTTGAGGGGCTCGTCTCAACACCGCCATCAAAGGAGATGCGTCGTGGGCTGCTACTCATCGCCAAAGTCATTCAAAATCTGGCAAATAATGTGCTCTTTGGAGCCAAGGAGCCGTACATGTTCCCGCTGATTGATTTTTTGACGAACAATATCTACAAGGTTACTACTTTTCTGCGGGAGATATCAGTCCCGCCAACCACGCTGGAGGATACCACTGGGGGCGAATCGTTTGACTTTGGCTCCTGTGTGGCGCTTCACAGGTTCCTGTATGAGCACTGGGATCACGTCCGGCAGCGGCTTGCCTCTAGGGAGAGGCGGGAATTCGTCTGGTCACCGTCGGATTCGAACAGAGGCCGGACCCACGTGCTAGAGCCGCTGAAGAATCTTGTCATGAACTTGGGGCCACCACCGTTGGCTGTCACATGGAACCGGCCTCATATCGCGACGAACAGCCCCCCGGCTTACTCGAGGTTCCAGGATTTCATGCTCCGCAACGCTTTCCGAACTACCGAGTCCTTCCTGACAGCCCGCGCGGTGTACGACGGCGGCGAGAGTAAGGACGGGCTGTCCATCATCTGCATTATTCTTCGCAATATTGATGGAGAGGTAATCGACTATGACACCCTGATATACTGCTATCTCAAGCTCGCCAGCCGGCTGTGGCACCGCCCGTTTGGACTCTTCATCGACGCCACCTGCTACAACGGGCAAAGCGAGCCCAAGGAGGAGTTGTTCCAGAAGCTGGAACTGCTTACGCCGACCGAGCTGTCTCGCCAGCTGACGCGCATCTACGTCTACAACACCAACAGCGCCTCCAAAAAATGTCTTCGTCGCATCCTCAAGGTGTCGACCAGGAACGAAAACAGCGTGTTCAGTTCATCCAATGTGGAATACCAACTCATAGGAAGCCTGCAGGAGCTGCAAGCGCATTTCCACCTGAGCCAGCTGCATCTGCCCAAGGAAACGATCAGTGTCGTGACGGATACCCGCTTTGTCTTTCAGCCGATTGCCAGGCTGTCTAAATCCAAGGGTAAGATTGATGTGGTGATCAAGGTTGGCAGTCAGTTTGTGCAAGTCACAACGAACAAGAAGCAGGAAGTGCCCGGCTTCCGCCTGAGCACGACCGTCAATGACATCTTCCGACTGAGTGACGTGGAAGAGGCGCCCACGTCAATCCAGACGGAGGACGACTCAGCCTTCGGTCTCAGGGCGGACAACGGCAGAATTGTCATGTACTTTACAAGCCCGAAGAAGGCCGAGGTGCTGCAGCACATACGCGCGGCAAAGGCCAAATACGCCAAGGACACGCGGGCCATGAAGTCGTTTGAGCGACTGATTCGGCCGCAGGACGTGCCGGGGACACTCCTGAACCTTGCCCTGACCAACCTGGCCAGTACGGATTCGGTGCTAAGGCTATCGTCGTATAATCTGCTGAGCGCGCTGTGCAAGGCGTTCAAGTTTACGGCAGCGTCGAAGCTGATGAGTACGAAAGATATCATGGTGCCACTGGACCCGTCGCAGTTCATCATCAAGATTAGCAAGAGCCTGGCACAGACGGAACCTCAGTTGACGTCGGATTTCTTGAATGAGTTCTTCGTCGGGTGGGACAGCTTCTCGGAGGAGCAAAAGCCCCTGAGTTTGGCGTACATGGCGCCCTGGATTCCTGGGCTGCGTACCTCTCTGCTGGCTAGCGAAAGTGAGAGCGACAAGGGAAGGGAGAAGATTGCGGCGCTGTTCAGGAAGCTTATCGATGTCACACTTTCAGACCCGACGCTGATGTTTACCCTGGAGCAGTCGGTGTGGCCCGCCATATATCAGGACGAAGTGCTTCTGGACATATTTCTGGAGGAGATTATCAAGGCGGCCCTGACGCTCGGTTTTGAAGACGTCCAAACCGAGACGCTGACGTCGATTGCCAGCGCGATTGGCACAATCACTCTGCGAGGGAAGGTCATATCGCGCCTGCGGAAGGCATTGAATCGGTCCTCGCTGCGGCCGACCAAGTTCCTGCCTGACAACCCGGTCTGGAATGAGATCTGCGTGCTGCTACAGTTCTGCGCGGCTTTGTCATTTGACAGCGGCGTGCAGGCCCAGCTGTATCTGCCAGAGATCTTCCACATCGTCACGATGCTCGCCAACACGGGCATGCCGGAGGTCCGGGTCGTGGTGCACCGCCTGCTGGTCAACTCAATCCACTCGGCATGTACCTCATTTGTACTCGACGAGAACCGGCTTAGCAAGCTACGGGCAACGTTGGAGGTGCTTTCGGACACCAAGAGCGACATATTTGTCAACACAGCCACCTTTATGCGCGACGGTGCGTCCATATCAACTACCCAGGAAGCCGGGCCTACCCTCGCAGCGACCGAGCACCTAGCTACCATTCTTTTCGAGACGTGCTCCATCGCGGCGCCGTCGGTGGATACCGCCAACGCGTGGCGTTCCCGATGGATGTCTCTCGTGGCCAGCACAGCCTTTCAAAACAACCCGGCGATCCAGCCGCGTGCTTTCACCGTCATGGGCTGCCTCGCCCGCGAAGAAGTCGATGACGACCTGCTGTACCAGGTCCTCGTGGCGCTGCGCAACAGCGTGACCCGCTTTGCTGAGGAAGGCAGCAGCGACATGCTCGTCGCCATCGTCACGGCGCTGTCCAAGATGATGGCCAAGCTGCAATCAGCGTCCCGGTACGGCCTGCAGCTCTTCTGGCTGGCCATGTCGCTGCTGAGATTGGTGCCGCCCCACCTATTCAATTGCGCCGCCGCGTTGCTCGAGGCCGTCCTCACTAACATCAGCTCATCGGGCGACATGCGCGGAGGGGCCGATAAGATGGTCCCGCACCTGCTGCAGGGCAGGGCCCAGCTTGAAGAGGCGGCACTGCCCCTCGACGAGGCCTACGGAATTCACTTCAACGCTGAGAGCTTCCACTTTGCGGCGTGCGCTTGCGTAGTCAGGGGTCTAACCGACACGGTCACCAAGGGTACCGCGTTGAGGGTACTCGCAACTTTGTTGGAGATGACAAGCTGGTCGCCCGAGAGCAACGGCGGTGCCAACGCCGACAGGGACGTGCGCGACATGGCGGCGTCGCCGTACATGGCGCTCATCCTGGCGCGGACGGCGTCGCTGGAGGAGCTGCGCGAGCACCTGTGGACGGCAGGTATCAATCCGAGCGGGCTGGCGGACCCGGGCACGCTGAGGGCGGCGCAGGACCTGGGCAGGATCAAGGATAAGGATCTGCTGCTTAACACGGCCATCGAGCTGGTGGATTTCCAGTACCTTGAGGACGCGGTTCAGCATCGTAGCCTGCAGTGGCTGAACCGGATTGCGCTGGCTAGACCTGGGGTGGTTATGCATTTGTGGGTTGTCTCTTGGTTTCTTTGGCTCTCCCTTGGACGTTCTATGCTAAGCATACTTAATAACAGATGCGGCCCCATCATCACCATCCTGGACGACATCCTCCTCCACTGCCAGAGCTCGGCCACTCTTGAGGCGGCGCACACGCTGCTGCAGACGCTGACCTCAAACCCAAAGTTCTCCAACTCGAGCGAGTCGGTCGCGGTGCTCAACGAGATCCTCGACGATATGGGCTTTGGCGGCCTCTGGAGGAGCTGCTCGTTCAATACGAGCCAGGAGCCACGCGACCAGGCGTACTTTGCGCTGACGGAGAAGCTGATTGAGGTCAGTTGCGCCTAAAGAAGCAGAAGTGTGAAGTTTTGGATATTCGGCTAACACTTTTTCGCTTTCCGGTTGGCAGCTCATCTACTAAGACATAGATCTACTGTTTCTTGGGAAAGCATACAAGTGCGTGGACACTTGAATCATGTGATCTGGCCTATTTACTGTGCTGTGACGTGGATGTGAAGCCGGTGGGCGATGTTGGGAAGTAGTTATAGCGATGGTCGTCGTGGTCGCTTCACCAGGATGAGCAGGCCGATAGGAAGAGCGGGGAGCGAATTGATTACAGGTGATGTTCTACGGGTATCTTCATTGCATGCCTGCGCTTCTTTCTTCTTTCCCATTTAAGCATTTGGAGCGAGTGAGACATGGATGGAAGGGTTCTTGTTCATGTTTTCCTGCTGGTGTTGTCTCTTTCCAGAGAGCTGATGTAGAGGTCATTGGAAAGGACGAAGACGAAAATGAAAACTGCTATTATTGCAAAAACAAAACAAGCACTGCTTGATCGGTGCCCTCCCGGTTATGATCGGCGTTTAAGCTTATGGCTTGAGCTGTAGCGTCGGGGATTAGCGAAACACCGCCTGTCATTCACAAACAGGTTTTGACCAGGCGAAGCTGTCAGAATGCAATGGTGTGTGGAGATAGTGTATATTCGCCCCGCGGCCCGGCCATGTCGGCAGACCGTTGAGGTGCCTGGCCGCGCCGCCGGGCCCTGGTCGCTAATCTCCGCGTTTATAATGCGGAGTCCTGGGGCTTACCGATGCGTGATTGTCAGCTCCCGAGGACCGAGGACCGGGGCCGCCGGGGTCGGGTTCAAGTCGGGTCGGGTCGCGGTCTCCTTTGGTGCACTTTGTTCCACTTTGGTGTATATGTATTACAGAATGTAGTCGGTGTCTGGCGGTGCACGACTGATTTACACCTCAGTCAGTAAAGTAAAAGGTAACGTTGTTTCGAGATACTTTTGTGAGTTGGAAAGAAATTTCATGCATGAGGATTGCTACACGTGCCCGAATGTTTCGGGGAGTGTACTTAACCTTATGTCTTGTTCGTACCCTACGGTACTGTACTTCGAGCTGTGCCCCTGCCCTGCGGCCCTGTTCCGCCGTTCCCGTCGCGTGCTACACAGACGTACAGTAGGGCCGATCGATTGGGAGCACACCAACGGCTGGTCCGATCGGATCTTTCGTTGTGCATGCTTGAGGCGCAGTGCACTTGCATACATATCGGTCGCTCATTCAAGGTAGGAAAATTTTTCTTTCGGTCGACACTTCTACATTAGAAGGCTTGTTCGGCGACTCGCGGTATCTCTTTTAGTAAGCAACACTACAGCTATTGCGCGAACTCTGCAACTTCGATGCCGAATATTGACCGGACTAGCTGCTGGTTGCATCCGGCCTTAAGGCAACTGAGTCCGTTCGTACACTCTTGTAGATGACAGTCGCTTCGTATACTGTAGTAATGTAGTGTACGACATATAATTAGGCTGTCGACGGAATTGCCAAGCGCTGATGACTGTCTTAATTTGTACCCATCTCCCCGTCTCAGTCATCTCGTCAATTTCCCCGGACTTTGGGAATTCGTGTTTTGCTAGCGTCATCACCGAGTCACTGAGCATCACTTAAGCTGATGCTAAGTCGGCTCAGTCATCATTCGTAATCGTTCCGAAGGGTCCTTACTCAATTGCTCAGAGCTGGTCACCGTTCAAAACGAGGGCGTTGCATTGTCAGCTTCTGCTCAAAAAAGTGACCATGGATTGAGAGGGAACCGTAAAACTAACAACAGCCTTGTCCTGGGATATTCCAAATGATTTGTGGCCAGTTGAGAGTCGGTCTTGCAAATGATTTGCATCGGAGCTAAGGCCGAGTCCGGCCGCTGGCAGGGAGCCCAATCCACTTTTGCACAGCCCCTGCAGGTTGATGGTTTCTGCACTTCCGTCGGCGGCTGCCGAGATCTCTCCATTGCCGGAAAAGACCCGCATTCCTTGTCTGCATTCGGCCTAGGGCGCTCTAGTACCTCACACCTACAGGATTCCCTTCCCACTTCTACACTTCACCAGGACCAACGAGATGCGCAAAGCGGTTTCCCCTGACATATTGCGTATGTCGTGCAACGTGGGAAAACGAGACATTCGTGAGCTTCATCCTATTCTAGAAGTCTAGAAGGGGTGCTTGATGCAAGCCCAAGGAAGATTTTTTTGCACTCATGCCGTGATCGCAGGATCGCGGATAAGGCCGTGTAAAGGCCGTTAACTAGAGTAAAACCGTCCCGATCGTGAGGATGGATGTCAACGAAATCTGCCACAGGTGAGCCTTGGCATGGACAGCAGTGTATGACTTGCAGAATACCTACGTAGTACGTACAACCGTGCTTTATATACTTACTGCACGACAAGAAGATTTGATCTATATATGTTCCGTATTCCCGAGAAAAGAGCGAAACCGCGAGCTTCTAGAACATCGGAAAGCCTCAAAGCTGCTGTACGATGCCATCCCACTGAAGCTACGACCGGGCGGCTTACTCTACTTTTTGTCTTGACCTCGTCGTCAGACAGCGCGCTGGCCCGCTGGGTAGTACGGTCTCTTAGGAGTATACTTACTTACGTATTAGCCGTGGAAATCCCTACCCTACCCTCGCCGACCTGGTCCTTGCCTCTGGGTCTGGGGTCCCGAGCTGGCGGTTCAGGCCGTCAGAAAGACGGCTACACGAGATGTGTGCAACCACACTCGGGCCACACTATGGATAACATTACTGTAGTTGGTCCCGAAGCACGGGCTGACATAGACTAGCTGTCGCAATCTTACCCTTCTAGAGCACCTAAAGACCCCATGATTTAAGCTGGCTGGCTGAGACGACGGTCGCTCCCAGTACATATAGCCTGACAGATACACTACCTTATTAGTGTAGGTAGCCGGGAGGCCCGACAGTGCGGATTGCTTAAAGAAAAAGGTTTGCATCCCTTGGTGCTGGTATGGAGGGCGGAGCTACCACACCATTGGTCAGTTGGGTGTTCATTCCGCACGAGCGTGGGCTGCCCCTCGGTTGATGGATGAAAACTCCGAAATCTGAATGATGAATCCAGCGGTAGTAAAAGTGCTGGAACTATCGTCGGTAAGGAGCTGTATGTACTTGGGGGTGGCAGCTGCATTGTCACGGCTCGCCTTTCTTGCAGTGATGAGATGAGAAGATCTCGACGAACAGATGCCGGGATCGTTGAAAATCTCCACCGTTATACCGGGCATAAGCTTCCAGAACGGCGACCCCTGTCCGTCAAGTGAGTGCGGGAGCTGAAGCTGTTTTGTCGTCCGCGTTCTGCAGCTCCGATTGCGCAACACTGAACGAATCAGAAGTCGACAACAGGTGGTGTAACGCTGTCAGAGGCATGCAAAAACGTGGAAGCCCTGGGATCCCAGGGAAGATCGACAAGAAGTCATCAAGTCGTGCAGCCACACATGGGCCTGTGTCTCCCTATCAAGTGCTGGCATCGTATGCCGTGTTACCGCACAACGACAAGTGCGGTTTTAACAAGCCATCCGGAGCAGGACGGCCGGGCTAGAACCTAACATCGGATGACGGACGGTAGCCGGGACGGTAGCCGGGACGGTAGCCGGGCGCTGCGCCGTTTCTAATCCAAAGCTGGTCTGGAGGCCGAGTCGTAGAATGTCATGTAGTGTAATTCTCGAACCTCGATAGATAGCAAAGCTTATTGAGGACCGAGTTGGTGACCAGATTCAGAAACCCGGCGGGTCCAGGCAAGTTTTGCTGAATACATACATACCTAGACAGAGGTCGAAAGAAGCAGGGTCCTTGCTCAGCTTGCTCAAGGGGAGCCTTGGTGCGGCTCGCTGTCGATCCTATTCCCCCGCGATTTGCGAGGCATGCCCCTGTTATTGTGGGATCTGCACTGGTTGGCATGCGATTCACCAGTACTACGGAGTGACCCAAGGACTAATGCGTACGTGTATCACCGCAGCGAGCATATGCCACTAGAAGTCTTGCTCTGGAGGTACCTTCGTCGGCTCGCAATTCTGTTAAGAGGGGTAGTCGAGAGGATGATTTTTACATACAAGATTTTGGGGTCACTAACAGAAGTCGTGGCCTTTCGAAGTACCCGTACCTTACAAAGTTCCGTGGCTCCGAAAGGTGGTGAGCGGAAGGCGCCATCTGGAGCGATTTGGCCAGGGACAAGACGAAGCAAGCCTGCCAACGCGCGACCCGGATTCCGGAGCCCCTGATCCTACCTGGTCTGTCGCGATTGCTGAATTGACCTTGTTTGTGTACATACAATACTACAATATCCCCCTTGTTTGTTCGTTAGCTCGGTACTTCACGTGGGGCAGAATGCAGAAATCGACCTAAAAAGCATCATCATAACTTACAATACCTCAATAGAGGGCTCATACACCGGGAAAGCTCAGTTTCGGCTTGCGTTGAAGTTGAGAGCAGTCTTGAGTATCTGGTAGCCCTGCTTTGGAGAGGTCACGTAGGAGAGACTTCAAGATCGAGGAGATGTGGGTCGAAGTTGACGCATTCAATTGGACGCAGTAGCTTCAGCGCTATACTAGAGAAGGGAAAGCTCTGTGGGGCGGCGTACTACGCTAACAAACAAACAGGGTTGTATTGTACACTTGCAGTCCTCATACACAGGAAGGCGCAGGAAGCCGGAGGCCCATCTTGACTGAGGTAGGCCCTAGCCGGTAGCGCGGTGTCGGCGAAACCGCGGTTTATGGGTGATTCTGCTGAAAAGAGCTTCGGTCACGGGGTGCATACCAGAATGTATTGAGCGCGAGCGTACACCATAACACCAGAAACCCCCTTGACTTTAAATAAAGCAAGCCCGCGGCGGAGCGCATATGCCCGCAAGGGCCGGTTCATGCTTTCGCTCTCCGACACCGCGCACCGGCAAGCACCAGAATTGGAATGCAGTCGCTGTGGCTTGCGGAACAACCGAAGAAGTCGTCGTATTCACTCAAAGTCAATGGTAAATATGTCTCTGAGTCATCTTCGAAATAGCGGCCGGGTAAGGGGAGTGCTACGTCGGATACTCGTACCATCATACAGTCAGCTGCGACGGTCATGTGATTGTGTTTGTCACGGGAGCGTGATGCTTGAGTCGTGCTCCCATGATGGGCGGAATCAGCCTCCAACGTGAT
Organism: Canariomyces notabilis; assembly: GCF_033297395.1. Lineage (NCBI taxonomy): Eukaryota > Fungi > Ascomycota > Sordariomycetes > Sordariales > Chaetomiaceae > Canariomyces > Canariomyces notabilis. The sequence continues at coordinate 500,179 of NW_027041825.1, forward strand.
GGTCCAGTTTTGATGTCGGCAAGCCTCGCTTCTGAAAGGAGGACACAGCAATGTAAAGAAGCAGAAAAAACGTCCCCTTAGGTGTGCAAGTGGTTGTTGGCCCAAAACCGGATTCTCTGCTATCAGCCACACTACAACCCTGCGCAAGCGTTACGCCACACCTATAACCATTGTTAACGTTTCCAACCTGAGTCAAGGCCACATTACCTCCCTCGCCTCCGTACCTGCGTGCCTATTAAATGCCTAGGCTTCAGGCCTTGCTGCTGGCGCGTCGCGTCCTCGATGAACAGCCACACCTGGACACCCTTAGATCTGTCGTGCATTGCCGTTTTCGGAGCGATCTCCTGTGTGCCATGGAAGGTGACGCGCAAGATGGCAGTAAAAGTAGGTATTCGCCCATGTCGGGCTTAAGCGGCATCAGTCCATCCAATCCTGGGGCGGGAACAAATGCCGTAAAAAAGCGGCGGCAGCCCAATGCAACAAGAGCCCTTCTCCTTCCCACTTACCCAGCACGAGCCCCTGTTGTACCTGACATATCAGGTCACTGTGCGGTGAGGTAGACGGCATGACAGGGCTTAAATTGACCCTGGCTCGCCTGGTTGCCGGGAAGGTGGGAGGGAGTGCCTCAACAGATCTCTCGCTCAGCCACGATCCGGTCGGGAAGGTGTGGGTACAGACGGAGAAGTGGCTTTTGATCCGCGACAGAAAATCTGTATGGCTACCTCATGGCTTCTTCCAGGGAAACCACTTTTTCTGTAGTGAGGCGGCCAATGCCCCACATCGATCACACCTCTCGATGTGTACATATCCGTATCCGTAGACAAACCTAATCCAACATCGATTTCTTGATTCCAAAGCACCCTCTTCAGCCATGATGATCCACAGCTATTCAGCTCGGCTTGCACTTCTACCAGGTGGCAGCAAAGTCCCGTATCACGAATGGCATTCGATGAGAGACATGCCATCTAGCTTTCCGTCCCAGCGCTCTGGATGTCGGACCAACGGATTGCGGTCCTATCGGCTCCACCGGAGTGTTCCGGCCGCTGTCGTGGACCACAACCACAGTGCCTCGACCTCGGCCATCGGAGGCCCCTAGGTGCCCGATGACAAACGCCCATACTTGCTCGGAACTACGAACTAATTGCTTGGTTGCTAACTGCGTCCGGTCTTTCTAACCTATGCCAGCCGGACAACCCAACCCGACAATCCCCGGAGCCAGCCGGGCACCGCTTCCTAGTATATTTGTTGGAACAAGTGAACAAGGTGAGTCAGCTGTCGCTGTTGGGTAATCGTTAATAAGACTACGTGAAGGAACCTTCGGGAATACATTGAGCTTAACTCTTCAAATTGTTGAAGGACTATATACAAAGTGAAGAAAGACACCCAAAATTTATTATCTGGTCGATATCGGGGCATCCCCATGCGCAGACTCTTTTGAAGCATACTTGATCCTTTTCAGTTTTCTCTCCCAAGGGCGCAAAAGTTTTGCTTCTGCACCCTGCCTCCTACGCTTAACGATTTTTAAGTGTTGCATCAGCCATTCGCGATTTCCGTTCCCCTGTGCAAGAGCACAGTTTTGGGAATCTCGCCAAGCCGGCCAGGCCCTGGCCTTGGACCCCTCTTCTGACCCCTGTCAAGAAGTACACGTACCGTCAAGTACCTTTACGGGACTTTACATAAGGTACAACTCACCTGCGCACCACATCGCAGCCCTCCACGCAACCAACCTGGTTTCTCACTCTACAAGGGTACGGATACGTCACTAAGCTTTAGTCATACGACACTAGCATTACTCGACAACCCGAAGCTATAAAAGAACAGGTTGTTTCTTCGACAACCTTCTTCGGCATTTTGCCACGCATCTTGGACCTATACCCCAGGATTTCTCCAACACCATGACACTGCATCAAAGTCGGCCTTATAGTATCAGGCAACACCCAACGCAACATCTTCAACCGACCTTCTTCGAGCACGCGCATAACAACCTGCCCTTTGACGCTGAGGACCTGAGCGTTCTCGATCTCGACGTCCCCAGCTTGTCCTCGTCTCCGATCTCGACGCACTCGCTGCCTTTGCAGTACTCTCGCATCGACTCGCCTTTGTCTACGTTTGACAGCATCCCAGCTTCAACTGCCGCTGTTCCGAGGGAGGCCCACGAGGATCCTTTGTTCCATTTTCGCGCACAAAGCGCCCACGGTCTCTCTGACTCGTCAGCGCAACTTTTCGCAAACGCTGACCTGATGCAAACGGACTCGTGGCTGCCAAACGGCCAAATGACGCCGCAGTCAGTGGGCCGGTTCTCGCACCACCGCGAATCTTCCAGGTCATCGCTAGGTTCGAATGGGCCGGCATCTCCATATTCCCACAACATTTCAAATCCTCGGATTGCCGTGAATGATTCTGTCAACGACAATTTCTCGGGGTTACCCGGTGCCGACGATTTCCACTACCAGTTAACGGCAAAGTCGTTTCCTGGCATATCACACGACACTTTCTATACGACGCTGCCGAGCTACGGGTCAGCCGACAACGCAGCCATGACAGCCTTTTCCGGTCTCGCCACGGCACCGAGGCGCAGGAACGAAAGGAGCATGCTGCCGCCGTCTGAAGATCCGATTGGGCCAAGGGGGTCGCAACCCGTGTCGGTGGCGAGTTCAATAGCATCAGACTCCCCAGCCACACCAGCAGGGGAGCCAGGGGAGGACAGGAAATTTGGTGAGATTGATTCAGATCTGTTCGATATGTTCTTGGAAACGTCCGACTTACCATGCCTGGACGACGCAGCAATGCAAACTGTCCCTAAACTCGACCGAACCATGACCGACGTCTACAACGACGAGCTTTACAACCCCGACTTCAAGATCACATCGACCACACAGGGTCACGCCCCAATACCTCAGAGCAACGCTCTATTTACGCAGCGTCTCCAAGCCGCCAACAATCAGCACTTAGCGGCGGCCGGACACTCCCCAGTGTCCGCAGTCTCGAGAGACCGCTCTCCATTCCGGCAAGGCTCGCCGTTGGCCCCCGTGCCAATGCACGAATTCCCTTCGACCGTGGGGTCGTCGCAGGTGCGCTTTGGATCCGCGCAGCAGATGCGGGAGCAGAACAAGGCCATGCAAGACGCGCAGGCGTTGCGGCAGCAAATAGCGCGATCGGTAGACACTTCTACCCCGCAGACAATATCGCCCAAGGACGCCATGCTTGAATTTCACGAACCCGAAGGGGATGCAAATTTTCCGCTTTTTCCCCAGCAGAACACGGACGGTTTTGACTCTAATGCCATCACTACGGCTGCCGCTGTTCAGAACCAGCCAGCGTTCGATGGGCTGCATATGGACTCCAACGCGTTCAATTTCATGCCGCAGTTGCCAACGGCCATTCAACGGTACCAGTTTATGGCCCAAGCACAACCACAGCAACGGAGTGTGGTACCCTCAGGGAGCGCCACGTCGCTTGATACATCGCGGGTTAGTTCCGCCGACACGGCGGCTACGGAGTCTACACACGAGGCCGTACCACAGCGACCACCTTCTGCGAGGGCGGATGGCGGCACGTACACCTGCACCTACCACGGTTGTACGCTGCGGTTTGATACACCTGCTCTTTTGCAAAAACACAAGAGAGAAGGCCATCGGCAGGCTCATGGTTTACAAGGGCCTCGGCGCGCAGACGCTGCTGGCATGACATCTGGTCTGTTGAACACACAGGCTGGACCGCACAGATGCGACCGCATCAACCCAAGCACTGGGAAACCTTGCGCTACCGTCTTCTCGAGACCCTATGACCTTACCAGGCACGAAGATACGATTCACAATGCGCGCAAGCAGAAGGTCCGTTGTGATTTGTGTACGGATGAAAAGACGTTCAGCAGAGCCGACGCACTAACGCGGCACTACCGCGTGTGCCATTCCGACGTCGAGCTTCCAAGCAAGCACCGGAGGCGCACAGGCCACAGTTGAGTGGTGGACAGTCACTCGAATCGGTATCGGAAAAGTACATCCTGAAGTGTTGCCCTCTGCGCAAAATCCGGCAGACCTTCGAGCAAGTTCCAGAAGGTGATGTCGATTGCATCGCAATGACGTCGGAGACGCAGCCGGGTTTGCGCAAGGGAGGGGTGTGTAACATCATGGACAGCCCAATTGCGTCACATCATTGGCTCCAGGAGGCCGACCCTCGTCGCTCACCCCACCACATCCAAGGGTCTCGCATGCCGAGCGTCGCATGCAGGGACTGACATGGCACCCCGGTGACACTATTTTCATCCGGCGGCTTGCTAGGCTTGCACCTCCACAGCGCAGCGCGGGGGACTGCTGCACCGCGCCAAAAAGGACCCTGTCGATCTTGGGCTGTGCCCCGATTTCTGGCGTGCCCGGAATCGAGATGCAATGACATCATGAGACTAGTGATGTCGGACAACTCCGTCACCATCAACCTTTGATGCAAACCGATATCGGGCTTTCCGCGCACATTCCGCTAAGCCAATGGTTAACGGTTGGTGGCTTTCCACATCGCAGGAATCAATTGCATCGCCCCATCCTCAATAATTGTACATTGCGAGCGCGAGGGGGAGAAGTTCTGGTACTTGTTTATCCCTTGCAGCTCTCTGGACGGCGAGCCCGGCGACAGCCTTTTACCTTCTTGGTGTTTCATTCTTATTCACTTACAGTTTTTTATTATTCCTTTGTCTTTCATTGCGAAGGAGTAGCGGGGTTTGCGCTAGGTTCAGCGGTCTTCATGACATTCCTCTTACTGCAATGATGGGAATTATGATATTGGATTTCTAGCGAGGAAAGAAAGACACAGATTATAGACTGTATCACGTACAGCATGGCATGGCATGGTAGGACATTGGGAGGTATGGCACGGGCTAGTAAATCTCATTTTGTCCATTATTTTCTCTTCCCAATTCTTCTCGGGCGCATAATGGTGGGATGTATTTCCCCGCTCCGGGTAAGATTGTATCATGACCTTACAACGTTTCCTTTTCATGTACGGCGACGCAAAAGGACAAGGCATGGGCTTAGAGGAAAATCAAGATCTCACGCGGGACGAAATTTTGCTTGTCATCTCTGGGCGTTACTGGTAGCATCATGCACTCAATTGAGACTCGGAGCAATTGGACTTGGGCAAGATGAAGACTGCTCCCCTCGGGACAAACGGAGTTGGTGATGATAGTAATGCTGTATATATCCCTAATTCATTATGATCGCACCCCGATTTGGTCTCAATTACTCCTGCCAGGTGAAGAAATGCTCTGTGTGCTTAAACAGTTTCAACAAACTCTATTCGACATCACCCTAGATCGCAGTTGCCGATCTGGATTCGGGAAGGGAAAGTAGCTTCCGTCCATAGCCCTGCACTCCCGATTCTACGTGTAGTGTAGTGGTGTAGTGTAGTGACGCAGGGGAGGAATCTCGTGACGTAGGCACTCCTCCACACCTGCCCCAGATTTTGATCTCTAGGCCAAGTTGGTCCGATGTTCGGTTATCTTGCAAGCCATCATGCCTCCATTACAGTTGTAAAAGGATGGTCGAGAAATCAATGATGCCGATGATGCTTACTTTGATGTTGAGGACTCGAAAATGCATGACGACTCCAAAACTGGGACGCGGAAGGGCAGTTCCGGGATGACCTACCTCGAGCCTACCTACGTAGTGGGTTACTGGATTGTAGATGAGGGAGTGCATTGTACCATACCCTAGTGTAGACCCCAGAGTACCTACCGTACCATACACAGAAACCACCTAACCTACCTTACATTGGAGTCATTAGAGTTATGACACCTTCCCACCTTACTGCGCCCCCACTTACCCTACCTGCCCGGCCCGGGTACGGTAGCTAGGCTCGCTAGGTTGCTACCTTACCTTTTAGCAAGGCTGAGCAAGGCCAAACAGCTGAACCAGCAAGGACTCGACTGCATACCATTTACAACATACATATGGTCCCCTTAACTTAGTTTCCTGCCGCTTCCAAGCTACCTTGGTTGACTTGCCAGGTTTCTGTAAGATCTGTACATACATAAGGTACGTACCCAGTCCCGCGGCACGGGGCAAATATGTCACAGCTGCATGACATACCCGCGTTGTCGTCACGATGCTTCATCCTTCCAACCAATGAGATTGGCAAATTGGAGGACCCTGAAAAGCAAACGAGGGCACAGCTGAATGGGGATGGGGATGACTTGGTGTAACTCCCTGGTACAGGACTGTACCTGTCGCTTCTTGACCATGTTGCGAGAAAGGTTGAGCGTATCCGCAAGCCTACCTTACCTTATCTCCACAGGGAGCTGCTACACAGGTCGTGATCTACACAGACAAAGCATTAGCTGGCAGGTCTCAATGATAGAGCATGCATTGCAAAGTACAGTGCCCAAGATGCGCGAATACTGCGTGAGACGCAGTACGTATGCTGTTCTAAGGCATCGCCCGGAAAACAATTTTTTTGCCCTATCTCTAGGGCAGTTTTGGTCCTAAAGCGGCAGATCTATCTCATGTTCCCATCTCGCTCGGCGGATACTCTCCAAGCTGAAACCCGCCGAGTTAAACGGCACAGCCCGCTAATGGTCAACCTCGTCCCCCATCACAGCAGCCCGAGCGTCCGCATAGAGCGGCCGGATCCCCGTCCAAAGCTGGAACTAGATAGCACACCGTCTCGTTAGCAACTCGTCTCGAAATAAACCTCTCTCCCCTCCAGCCACTGCCAAAACGTACCTGGTACCATCCCTGCGAGGCAAGCACCTCCAGCCCGGGGATGGTCTTCCAGCCGGCATCCTCGGCCAGCTGCATCAGCGGTGTGAGCCTCGGCGTGTACGCCATCTCCAACAGCACACGGGCTCCGGGCTCCACGGCGCCTCCTTCGACCGTATGCCTCAGCGCGGTAACAAGCACCTCGCGCATGCCCTGGTCGATGGGCTTGTCCGCGGGTATGGTGCTGATGATAACCGAGGGAAGCCCCTCGGTGCCAGTGGTGAGCTGCTCCGGCGTGGACAGCCACTGGATCTTGTACGCCTCCGGGAATCCGTTGGCGAGTTCCTTGACGCGCTCCGGCGTCCGTGCCACGACGTAGATTGGTGAGTAGCCGAGGTAGTGAAGGGCGTAGATAGCGGCGCGGGTGGTCCCGCCCGAACCCACCACCATGGCGGACCCGGAAGTCGCCTGTCTCCGCTTCACGATGCCGGCTGACCGCAGCGAGAAGACCATGCCGAGCCAATCAGTGTTTTCTCCAACGAGGATCGTGGATTTCTCCCCGCTGCTGCTGCGGCTGGGCGACGGAATTATGGTGTTGACTGCGCCAATGGCTCGTGCGGCATCTGAGATTTGGTCTAAGAGGGACATGATGTCCAACTTGAGTGGAATGGTCACGGAGGCGCCGCCGAAGTCTGGGGATCGAATAATGTCAAGCACATCAGAAACGGCGTCCGTCTCAAAGAGCGAGTACTGATGGGGAAGCCCAGTTGCGCCGAACAGCGTGTTATGTAGTGCTGGCGAGCGCGAGGAGCTAATAGGCTTCCCAAAAAGGTAGAACGACTTGGGTTCTAGCTGGCCGATGAGGGCCAAGGCCTGCCGGATCTCGGTAGCTGACAGCTGCCCTGGGGCTGCCTTGTAAGGTAGTGCCGGGTGAGAGACTGGCGTCATGAAGCCATTGAGCACCCTGCTGAGTTTTCCTGCAGTGCCCATGTTTAGCGTGATCATAGGTTTGTCGTGAGCCGCCAGCATCTTTTCCTTAAAGTTCACCAGGGCAAAGTTATCGGCGATGTCACGAGCCACGCCCACAAGCTTGATGACATCCCCGTATTGCAACGCTTTGTTGTAGAACGGGATCCAGCTTCCATTCTTCCACGACAGCTGACCCTGCGGGTCATGGTGCGAAGCAATGATGCGGGTAGGGCCCTTTGATTCGCTCACTTCCTGTAGGATGTCGTCCGGCATGGTCAACTCTAGGTCAAGGAACTCCACTCCGGTCCGCAAGCCAATGTGGTACAGTTGGCGAGCCAGCTCGTAGTCGTTGTCGGGAAATCTACCTCCCTGGCTGGCAGTGCGCACCGTATAAACGATGGGAATCTCTGCTGCGGACCTAAGGAGCGCAACCTGGGTAGCGACAAACTCCGGTTCGTAACTCTCCAGTAAGTCTACGCGCAACTCTACAGCGTCAGACCCCACAACCACCTGGGAAATGATACCGATCGCGGCAGAAACATTAGGAACTGTCAGTGAAACGAAAAAGGAATGCGTCTTGGCAACGACCTCCTCCCAGAATGTAGATTGGCCGCAAATCACGGATAAAAAGCGGCTGAAATCCGCCGGAGCTTCAAGCAGGACCTTGGAGCCGTCCTGGTGCGGACTGTGGTACTGGAAGTTGCTGCACTCCTGGAACCACGGTTTGCGGCGCAAGTAGACCTCACGGATATTTTCCGAGTAGGCCGGGCGTGTCTTGTCCCTCAGAAGATACTCGACGACTTGGTCGGTATCGCGGTGGACAAGGAGAACGCAGCCACCATTCTTCTGGTACGAGATAAGCAGCTTACGTGCCTCCTCCGTCTCGACGATTCCGCCGCCACAGGAGAAGATGTAGCCCTTGGACTGGTTCTTGATCACATCCTCGAGGAGATCAAGCTCGGCCTTCCGGAATCCTTCCCAGCCTCGTTCACCGCGAATGATATCAGGAATCGTCATTCCTTCTCTCCTCTCCAGCTCAACATCCAGATCCACCAGAGGTCGCTTGAGGAGCTCTGACACCCACCGGCCAGCCGTAGACTTTCCTGCGCCACGCATTCCAATAATGAAGATAGATCGGTCACTGGTTGAAACCGGAGTCTTCGCAGTGTGCTTCGCATGCGGATCCTCTTCTCCTTCCAGGTGCACACCGAACGACTGGGACATGATGTCCCACCAACCCGGCCAGGTTTTGGCGGTGCACTCGCGCTCAAGAATGAGCACCGGATGAGGAGACAGAGTCGACAGGACAGCAAAGCTCATGGCCACGCGATGGTCGTCGTAGCAGTAGATGCCGTCGCTGGGGTTTTGTAGTTCTTTGTATGGTCTCCCTATCACCTCGATGCCGTCCTCCAGCTCGGTACAGTGAACTCCAAACTTGGCTAGCTGGTCTTTCATAGCCGCTATCCTGTTGCACTCCTTGACACGTTGATTGGCAATCCCCGTGATTTGAGTAGTCCCAGAGGCGACGGCGGCAAGCACTGAGGCTGTTAGGAAAGCGTCCGTCATTGGTTCCATATCGACGTGTTTGATTGCCTTGAGTGTGCCGATCGGCGGGCCAGTGACGGTGGTCGACGTGTCGGTCTGCTCTACAGTGCAACCCATGGGCCGAAGTACTTCGACAGCGAAGCGGGCGTCTCCCTGAAGTGACTTGGAACCAATGTTCGGTATGGTGCACGTTGTACCGGTTATAGCAGCGACAGCTAAGGGGTAGGTCGCCGAGCTAGCGTCGCTTTCAATGACATAATCGGCCGGGTTCCTGTAAACACCTTGGGGAATAAAATAGGTGTTGGCGTCCTCGGATGATCTCTGGACATTGATTCCGAAAGAGGCCATCATAGCAATGGTCATGTCGATGTAAGGCTGGGAAATCGGCTTGCCGCCTACTAGTCGCAGAGTGACGGGCTTGTGCGCATAAGGGGCGGCCATCAAGATGGACGAGACGTACTGTGAGGAGACAGTGGCAGCCAGCTCGATCACGCCACCAGCGAATCCTGCGGCAGCATCTACTTGCACCGGCAAGCTCTTTTCTTTCTCAAGATATTTGACACCCACGCCGTTCGAGCGGAGGGCGTCCACAAGCGGACCAATAGGCCTCACCTTCATTCTCGCATTGCCGGTGAGGATGGTGGAAGACACCGTGGACGGCGAACAGAGCGCAACAACAGATGTGAGGAATCGCGATGCAGTGCCCGCATTGCCCAGGTACAGGGGCTCATCGCTGGCCTGCAACTTCCCGCCCTTGCCCTTGACGACAAGGACTTCTCCGGCATCCTCCCAGGAGTAAGTTGCGCCTCGGAGCTGAGCGATGGCAGTCAACATGTATTGAGTATCATCCGAGTGCAGGAGACCGTGAATGCGCGTTGTACCCTCCCCGAGGGCGGCCAAAACAAGAGCGCGGTTCGAGATGCTCTTGGAGCCCGGGGGTGTCACGCTGACAGAGAGTTTTTGGGGAACACCCGGGAAGACGCGGATGGAGGGTGAGAGGATGATTCGGATAGCTCGGTCTTCAACTACGCTCGCTTTGGGCTCGTAGGTCCTCCCAATGGCCGAGAGTAACACAATCTTCTTTTTCCGGCCTTCGTTCTTCTTGTCCACAGCCATCTTTTGTAGCAAGACATCAACCGGACACTCCTTGCCGGCCGTCAACTTGACAATGCGCTTGTCCTGGAGTGATGTGGGCAGCTCGTAGCTCGCGATGCACTTGGTCAAGCGGGCAACAGCACCAGGTCGGAGAACGCCCAAGAAACGGGCCAATTCAGCCTCCTTGACCATTCCAATGGCGACGCATTCGCCGTGGAGGACCTGTGGGGTGAGTATGGCCTCATAGGCATGGCCAATCGAGTGGCCAAAGTTGAGCAGGTTGCGCAATCCACCCTCTCGCTCGTCCGACGACACCACTTCAGCCTTGACGCGAGCGGATCCTAGAACAATGCGCTTGAGTATGTGGCGTATTGGTGCGAGGCGACCGGCAGCACCCGTCGATTTGGATCGAATGGCTTCGAGGATCGCCGTGGCGTTCTCCTCGAGGGCGGTGAACTCGGTCTCGTTCCAGATGGCGGCCGTCTTGATTACCTCGGCCATGCCATTGATGAACTCGCGCACCGGCAGCGTCTCGAGAAACTCAAGGTCGATGTATATGCGGCGCGGTTGCCAGAAAGCGCCAATCAGGTTTTTGCCCATGGGGGTGTCGATGGCCGTCTTCCCGCCAATGGAGGAATCAACCATGGCGAGAAGCGTAGTCGGAACCTGCACGAAACGGATGCCGCGCATAAAGGTGGCAGCGACGTATCCGATCATGTCACCAATGACGCCGCCGCCAAGAGCGATAATGACGGTGTCGCGGGTACATTGGTGCGACAGCATCCAGTCCTCAATCTCGGCTTTAGTCTCGCGGCCTTTGGAGTACTCGCCGGGCGGGATGGCGTAAGTGAGCAGGCGAACATCTTTCGGGGCAGCCTTCTCAAAGACAGCCTGGAAGGCTGGGCCGTAAAGGGGAAAGAGGTTTGTGTCGGTGATGAGGACGTAGGTGGACGATGAGAGATTCTGCAGCAGGTCGTGAGTCACGAAGCTCAGCCAAATGCCGTGGTCGACAATGATGTCTTCTTTGCCGAGAATGGCGATCCGCGTGGGATCGGACCCGCTAGTACCTGCCATGGTTCTCAGACTGCGCGTGAGGGCTCAATTGGGCCCGACGTACGCCTGCAGCGTCGACGGCAACGGGGGGGCAGGCAGAGCGGTTGTTTGGCTGAAAGGAAGGTTTCCGGAAGAATGAACTGCGGAATTTTGGTGGGGACATTTGCTCGGCGCGCCGCCGCCGTTCACGGAGTTTGGCGGGGTAGTAAAATACACTAGCGTTACCCAACTACCGGTACCGGTAATACCATAATTACACGTACTGTATTGTACACCGCGTTCCATTTAGTGTGAAGTGGGTTCGAAAGTTCAAACACGATCATCAACCCGCTGAACAAACGAAACTCACACAATTTACTACGGATGATGTTAAGGTAATCAAGCAGTTTCACGGCAATGTTAGGAGGATGATTTTCACCTGGTCCAACTTCTAATGAAACAGGAGCACAACGATTCTACGGATCGATTTTTGAAATCTGATAACAAAGATCTGTTTCTAATGGCCTCCGTATACGGATAGTCCTCTCATCTGTCATAATTCAGCATAAAAGCGTACTGTACAGACTGATCGGCCACCGTTGGTCGGTGCTCAGGGTGGGTCACTGCTGCAGTGCTGCTGCCGTCAAACGGGATGCTTCAATTCACGCTGCTGTGACCCCGCAGTGCCTTACTGAAACTACCAGTAGTACCTATACTTGGGCAAACTTGACGAAAGTGCAAACAATCAAGCAGCAACCCAGGACCTTGCTGACCGATCTTTCGCAGCATAATAGCCTCCCGTCCCGTCACCATCGCTGCAGCATCCCGACACATACTTAACACACATGCCCTGATGGTTCAGGCAGGCTCTGCGAATAAAGCGGAATAATACCACCACCGCGCCATGGAAACACAGCAGCGGGGTTGTTCCACAACCCTCAGCCCCGACCTGCTGCTGCCTTCAGTTCGGAGCATGCTGAGAAAGCCACCAATTTCTTGGCTCGATACAACAAGCATCAAGAGCTTTTTGTGCGTCGGCATTGCTGCCCTAGGTGCCCTCTGAGTCAGAGGATGGAAGCTTTGATATAACATGTCGTTGGAGTTGGAATCTCCAAACCCGGTGTGTTGGCTGCGAGTTGCCTGGGGCTGAGATCCGAGGTTCCCCAATTGCGGTCTAGCTCCTGGAGCTACCCCTGACCCTGATGAACCAAGCTCGTCGACTTGATGAATATAAATCGGGAGAGCTCGACCAAGGGATGCTACAACAGCTGCTGAGCAACTAGTGTAGTGTGGGCTCTTACAGCTTGTCTTTATCTTAGTTGTGGTCGCTGACATATCCTCCTCCGCTCTCTCTCAGAGTAACTGCTCCGTGCAACATGGCGTCTCCCAAGTCCGTCTTGTCCAAGACGCTGCAGAGTATCACTCTCAGCAAGATCCGCGAGTTGGAATCCCGCCACAAGTCATACGAGGCCCGAAAGCGAGAGTACGTGGCCAAAGCCGATGCGGCCCTCGACGAGCGAGATCGTCTTGCCTGTCTTCTGGATGCTGTCAGGGAGCTCTACCCGGCGGCTGCTAAAGACCCGGCCCTCACAAACGTTGAACGCTGGCTGGCGCAGTCTCGGTACGATGCCTCAATCCCCGTATCCAAACTGGCCAGCTTCAACCGCCAGCTCCGCGCCAAGCTTGACATCCAGAGCCGCAAGCTGGACATGGCCCATCTTTATTCTCGTTTGTTGACAGGTAAGCTGCAAGGACGCCGCCAAAAATGTCCACCGCCTCGTACTAACCACCTCACCTAGAATGGATGGATCAGCCGATACTCGAGTCGCTCCCTGTCTCGGCCGACGATCCGGATACTGACTCCTTTGAGCTCGTTGAGCGTCAGCGCCAGCGGCTAAGTGAACTCGTCGACAGGTTCGAATCTGTCGTGTTAGAGCCGCTCGAGACCGATGAGAAAGAGATTCGATCCTTCCTCGACCGCCTGTTTCCCGATGAGGAAAGCCAGAAGGCTCTCGAGCAGCTGCGCAAGAAGATCGCTGATGCCAGCTCTAGCTTCATGTCCGAAACGAGCCCGTTCAACGAGGACTCTCTCACCAGCTGCATCAAGGGTCTCCTGACCGAGGACATCCTCAGCGACGAAAAGCAAGCTATCCTCCGCGATTTCCTGGAAAGTGAGGTGGCCAAGGCAGAGATTGCCGATGTCCTCAACATGCGTTTCTCCGACTTAAAGCAGTGGCATTGGGACGCAGGCAAAGACGGCATACGTGTTATGCCGCGCGCCGGCCTGAACGGCAAATACCGTATCTGGGCCGATGATGACATTCTTCAGATGATATTTGTCCAGTATGTCGGCATCAGGTTGTGCAACATTATCAAGCCTGCCCTTAAGTCGTTCATGTCGGACGTTTGCGCCAGGAACCTCGATGGCCACAGAGCACCGTCCGAGACCGAAACCGACAGGCGTCGTTATTACGTACCCAACAACAGTTTACTCAACAGCAGCATGCGCAATTCAAGCCTCGAGCCCCATCGTAAGGCCGAATATCTGGAAACCTTCTTCCTTTCGCAGCTTCCTGCGACTGAAACATCGCTCTTTGACGGTGACAACAAATATGACGACGATGACGATGATGATAGCGAGGATAGCCGACCTGTGGACCTGAACAGCCCTCCGCAGAAGCGCTCGGGCATCAAGCAGCAGCTCTTGCGGCGCCTAACCTCCGAATTGATCGTCCATCGTCTCCGAGGTGTGACCTATGAGAACCGAACAAATCCCGGAGCCGGTGTGGCTCTGCTGCAAACAGATTTGCAATGGTCTGAACCCTGCCTCCGTTAAGCGTACGGCTGAAACTGACAAATGCGACCGGCAGGTATGCGACTGGCCTCTCTCACAGCACCGTCTTTGCTGTTATGCGCTATGTCGGTTTTGGCCAGGACTGGATCGACTTCTTCAAGAAGTATCTGGAATCTCCGCTGAACCTAGACGCTGCGTCTGACGACCGGCCTCAGCTTGGCCCGCGCATCCGCAAGCGCGGTGTTCCCATGGCACACGCCTCCGAGAAGTTAACTGGGGAGCTGGTGCTCTTCTTCATGGACCTTGCGGTAAATCGCGAGACAGGCATCCTGCTGTACCGCCTGCATGATGACATCTGGCTTGTCGGTGAACCCGAGCGAAGCGCCCAGGCGTGGACTTGCATGCAGTCCTTTGCCAGGATCTTTGGGCTCGAGTTCAACAGGAGCAAAACCGGGTCTGTCTACCTTCCGGGAAACTCCAAGAAAGACGCAAAGATTGCGGAGACGTTGCCAGCGGGGCCGGTCAGCATCGGATTCCTGCGTCTGGATCCGCAGTCCGGGAAGTGGACAATCGATCACAAACTCGTACTGGCGCATGTCGAGCAACTCAAGAAACAGTTGACTGAATGCAAGAGCGTCCTATCATGGGTCCAGACGTGGAATAGCTGCATTGGTCGCTTCTTCAGCCACACTTTTGGTGAGCCAGCCTACTGCTTCGGGCGCGACCATGTCGACGAGGTCCTGGATACATACCGAAACATGTTGCGGAAGCTGTTCCCTGGCGCAGGAGGGAAGGAGGGAAGTGTGGTCGAACACGGTAAGCCGCACTGCCAATCTTAGCACTTTCCGGCCGATGACGCAACCGGACTAACCATGCTCCTGCACTAGTCAAGCAAATGATACAGGATCGTTTCGGCATTTCGGATCTTCCCGATTCCTTTATCTTCTTGCCAGAGCAGCTGGGAGGTTTGGGTCTACGGAACCCATTCGTAGGCCTGTTCCTGGTTCGCAACAAGATCACTCAAACGCCCGAGGATCTTGTCAATGAATACCTCAAGAAGGAGAGAGAGGAGTATCTTGAAGCCAAGAGACAGTTTGAGTCGTGTTCCGAACAAGACCTGCGCCGCCGGATACGCTGGATCTACACAGACGACGAGGACTTGGAGGAATCGTGTGCCGTCCCAGACTCGGAGAGGCACACCTTCTTCTCACTTGAGGAGTTCAGTCGCTTCCGTGAGCGTAGCAGTTCCAAGTTTCTCGAAACGTTCAAACAACTCGTCTCGGTCCCGGGGACAGAGGAGATAGCGCTGAGCCGGGAGGTCAAGAACGGCCTCCCCGACTTCGTCCTCGCTGACAGCGTCCGGCTCGACTCGGAGAAGAGATGGTTTTTGCAACTCTATGCGAAGGAGCTCCTGGAGGATTTTGGCGGGCTGAGCCTTGTGGACAAGCAGTTCCTGCCCGTTGGTGTTTTGTCGATGATGAGGGGCAAGAAAGTCAGCTGGAACATGGTCCTCTGAACGTTGAGTCACGGACGATTTGGGGAGCGCCATGCGTCAAAGTACGGTACTATTACTATCATGCACGCCGTTATATCGTACACACCATTATGTTTCAGTGCTCGAGGTTGAAGTTGGGGCAGGTTGGGCGGCCTTGTCAGGGTCAACCAGTTTGTCTTCCTCCATGTTCAGCCAGTCATGTCCTCGGCTCCTTGCTGTCACTCCTCCTCTTGGTATGTCTTCCCTCACCAGCCGGAGCGGCCCGGCATTCCCCTTTGTCATACTGGGCCAGCGGCAACAGCCAGCTCCTCGTGCGAGTCATAGCGCCCTCGAACGAGATCCGCTTCTTCTGGGCGGACGCCAGGTTGTCTGTACCAGAGTTTATGGCCTGCCCAGCATACGGCAAACAGAATGAGACTGATGTATGCAGCAAAAAAATCGCTCGTGTTCCAGTCCATGAATACGGTGAACCCTTGTGTCAGAGCGACGAGGATGTTGAAAAACAGGCCGTATATGGCCGTGTAAGGCTGGAACCGCGAGATGTAGGGCAGGCTGGACCGGTCAATGCCCTGGGCCTTCAGCGCGCGCATGAAATAGAGATGCGAGAGGCAAGTGCTTCCCCAAGTGGTCAGGCCTGCCACAGCGGTTATGTTGAGCAGCCAGTTGAACACCTTACTTCCTTCGGCGGATAGGTTGAGGAACCCGAGCAAGCCGAATGCTGCCGTAACGCCGACGGCGTAGATCGGAATGCCTCGCGCGTTCGTCTTCTTGAAAATCCCCGGCGCCTGGCCGTCCTCGGCGAGTGCAACTAGCACGCGGCTGCCGGAGTAAACATTCGAATTGGCCGCAGACAGCACGGCGGTGAGCAGCACGGCATTGATGATATCCGGCAGGACCTTGACGCCGGCGCGTTGTGCGGCAATGACCAGCGGCGAGCCCGATGCGTTGGAGGAACCACTGAGCAAGTTGGGGTCGCTCGACGGCACGACCATGCCCATGAGCCATATGCTGACCACAAACAGGGCCATGATACCCCAGAAAGTAACCCTAATGGCCCTCGGGACCGTCTTGCCCGGGTCACGAGCCTCACCGGCACCGACACCAACCAGCTCTGCACCCTGGTAAGCGAACGCAGCCTGGATTATCACCGCCCAGAAGCCCACGAATTTTCCCGTCGCACCCTCAACCAGGTATTCGGCGAAGGGGCCGGGATCGTGCCAGTACTTGAAGCCCAGTACGCCCTCCTGGCCAGCGCCGGCGGCCATGCAAATGGCAAAGATGATGAAGCCAACAATGGTGATGACCTTGAGACTCGATAGCCACATCTCAAGCTCCCCGTATATGCCGACGGGCAGGTAGTTGATGAGGGTGAAGGCGACCCAAAAGACGGCGATCAGTATACCGATATTCACGTCGGGGTTCCAGTACTGTATTATGAGCCCCGATGCAGTGAGGGAGAGGGCGTATGTGATAGCCCCTGACCATCAGCCACGTTAGCGTTCGATCGAAGGACAACTGCAGCAGGCAGAAAGGGGCACCTCAACTCGGCTTCAACTCACATGCAAACCAATAAAGCCACCCAACGGCGAACCCCAAACTCGGATCAACGAAGCGTGTCGCATACGCCGAGAAGGCGCCGGCAGTCGGCATATACGTCGCCATCTCCCCCAGGCAGACCATGACGGACCACAGCATGGTGCCGACAAAGACATACGAGATGAGGCATCCGGCGGGACCCGCCTTGGTCAGCGCCGTGCCCGTGCTCAGGAAGAAGCCCGTTCCAATGGTGCCGCCGATGGCGATGAAGTTCAGATGCCTCCCGGACAGCTGCCTCTGCAGCTCGCCCTGGCGGGTCGAGTCGGCGCCGTCGTCACGGACGCCATAGCCCCCGTCGGACCCAGCCTTCTTCTCGGCGAAAACACCACCACCACCCCCGCCGCCGCTGACGGTGACCACGGACGCGGCCGAGCCAGCCGGGTAGGGCAGCCACGGTTCAGTGGCCTTCATTTACCCTGCTTTTTCTTTCCCTTTTCCGCCTTCTTCCCGCCCTCCGAGACGCGCCGGTCGGTCTGATGTAAACCGTGGTACTGTAGGGAGTCAATCGTGAAGGAATCCAAGATGGGAAAATAGTTAGGTAAAAGAGACAGGGGCTGTGGGTTCAGATGTGGACCATGCCAGCTCTCGGCGCGACTTCAAGCAGGCAACGAGCGCAGAGAGAATCATGCGACAGCAAACAGCACACAACCAGGCGAGACGGGCGAACAACAAGAAGCAACAAATGGAAACACCAGGGGGGAAAAGTCAGATCCCAAGGAGAAAACCCGGTTGCTTGTGGGCGCTTTCTCCCTGGCCCTGACCCCGCCAGGAGAGCATATCTCCGAGCGAGGTGAGCATTTTCAGTTTGCCATAGTGTAGTGTAGGTCTCTCCGGCAAGACGGGTTGGTTGGTGACTCCCAACAAGAGCCAAAGAGTCACAGTACAGCCCAGATGGGCCCCGCTACTCGCGGGCGAAGGACAAAAAATTTTTTTCGTGTATGAATACACCCTCGACCCTGCGCTGCAAACCTGTTTTCGGTCTCAATGTGGGTAAGTATCGTGGATGAGAGATGGACCCTTAGGTTCACGAAAAAATCTCAGGGGTAGCTTGACGAACTGACGTACGCCTGAATGAAAAAAACGTCGATGTCAACACCCAGCACTTGCACATATTGCACGACGCTGGGCATGCTTGCGGCATTCCCTCCGCTCATATAGTGATGCCTGCAGGACACATGCCGCTGGGTAGGTATTGCAGACCCCGTGGGATGACTGACTCCAGGAGCCAGCGCGGGCGGCCTTGAACCATTCCAGCAGCAACATCAGAACGAAATAGCGTTACAGCGACACTGGCATTGCTAAACCCGAAAATACGGCCGGGCTCCACCGGCGATCTCGGGTGAGTGAGTCCTCGGTGTTCGGGGGTACCCGGGTTCCAGAACAAACTGACATACAAACCCAAGTAACTAACTGCCAAGAATGGAGCTCGGCGGAACCCCCACGAGTGGCGACTGGCAACGAGAAAAACCTTTGGTGTTCTACACGAGTACAGGTAGTGTAAAGCCGGCGTAAGGCGTCATGGACAGAGAAACGACGTGCAAAATCACTGGACGGTATTATGTGTAGAAACCATCGAAAAGGTTCGCTGACAAATGTTATCTGATGCCTCCCAGGGACTACACAATGATCCCATCTACGTATACCCATTGTCCAACGTTAGGACGGCAATGCAAGAGGGCACGCAACTCACGTCAAAAGTTCACAACCACACCATCTCGTGCAAAAGCGGCAAGACCTTCTCAAATCTCGGGCGCTAGAGGACAAGATGCGCCTCGGCTCCTGTGGTCCTGGTGGATACCTGCTCGTAAAGTATGTGAGATCCTGGTCAAACCTCGCGGGAATAAACGAGAAAGTTTTGACCCTGAGATCAATACTCGCGTAATCACAGGTACCTCATACATTCTTCGTGCTCCGTAACCGTTCTTGTGCAGATCTCTGGTCCTTGGCGGGCGATAAATCGTATTTCTGTTAGGTATAGTGACAGCGAGGAACCCGGCTGTCGAATCCATACGTATTAGCGCAGGGCGAAATGCTGCGATTTCCTCACTCTCCCCAGATGTCGTGCATATTTCAAGTTTCGAGAGCAAGCAGCTACCTATTCGATGTCTATTCGGCAGCGATTGCCGGCGAACCCGCGCCTGGCCGGGCTCCGAAACCCTGGACCGTTGGAGGGCTAGAGTAGGATGTCGGCATCTGGGCCGAGCCGTCTCCACCGCAAAAGCCGGACACATCAGGCGTCCCGTCCTTCGGATTGCAACCATAAACAAAGGATCTTATGGCGCTTAGCCAGCGGATGTTAACAGAATCTCGAGACTTCATTCACTGTTGCCAACGACGTGGCACGATGCGCCGTACATAGCACGCTTGACCTGGTGGCCCCTTGACCTTCCTGAGACTGAGAGAAGCAATCAAGCCGAGAAGGCAATCGCCGGATTGATGAATCGCATGCTTGCAAAGGATCACCCTCCCTCTCCAGTTGATGGTGGAGTGCTAAACATCCACTACTAGCACTTTCCTAGCACAACCCATCTCGCGCAGTGGGTTTATGTACATGCCAGGCAGTCCATTCCTGATCGCCGACCAATTCCATGTCAGACACTGTGCCCCTAGGTAAACGTTAATGAAGCAAGAAGGGCCGATGATGATTCTAGGCGCGATGCTTGGCCTGGCTCCGGAAAGCTCAGCCCTGGCATCGGGTGGTTGTGCTCTGGGTGTCGTCTCCCACCGTTGGGAAACAGTATTGCTTGCGGGAAAGAGAGAGAGACAGCAAGAGGAAGCCGATCGCGAACGCTTGGCCTTGCCCAAACGGGAACATTTCTCTGGAATCGACCAATCAGGCCCGCCC
The DNA here is from genome assembly GCF_033297395.1 of Canariomyces notabilis. Taxonomy (NCBI): domain Eukaryota; kingdom Fungi; phylum Ascomycota; class Sordariomycetes; order Sordariales; family Chaetomiaceae; genus Canariomyces; species Canariomyces notabilis. The sequence goes on from NW_027041825.1 coordinate 520,239, forward strand.
AAGCTTGTCGTCCCTTGTCGATCCGCGCGCATTAGTCGCGCCGATTCAAACGCGTAACCAGATGCTATCTCGAGGCTATGTATTTAAGACGTCGCGAAAATCTCAGGGGTCTTTCTTTCTTTCTTTCTTTCTTTCTTTCTCTTTGCTCTTGTTTTTGGTTCTCTTTTCCCCCTTTTTCTCTTGGTGTTTTTATTCTCCTTTCTCTTTCTTTACAGGTGTACTGTACTTAGATTGTACAAGTACCTCGATTCGCTTCGAGCCTGCCGTCGCGAGTGGCAGGCAAGAGCTATAGGAACAGGTGACCGGAAAATTGCAGCTGAGCCGGGAACGTTTTCCTTCTTATGGTTCCGTGATGCCGAGGGAACCCGTCGTCTTCCCGGGACCATTGTGCGACCCGATTGCTACTGTGTAGTGTAGCGGTCTGAAATACCGTGACGTTTCGGACGCTGACGACATTGTGGAGGCTCGGCCCGATAAGCTTTGTCAGATTCCAATGCTCCCGTCCGTGTAGTGGACCTTCCGTTCCGTTCAGCTATTCAGTGTCCGGAATAACGTCATTTTACAGAGCATTTTACACAGCGTGAGAATGACGACAGCGCTACGCCCTACAGGTCTGCGCCTTACACTGCAAATAGTGTAATAAGGGTCCATCTATGGCTAGCCAAGGTATCATCGTGGCACCGCAACTGCCGGAGCGAGCACAAGGGTCATGATCGATTATGTACCCAAGGTACCACATGATGTTGACAATTGTGGTTGGATCTTCAAGACCCGACGGCCAAGGACAGGAATGGGATTTGTGCCTCCACTCCGGCTGCATCGGAGGGCTGCTCTCTCCACCTCGATTCTCATGTCGACTCCATGGGGAGACGTGACCTGGGGGACCTCGCGTCTCGCTTTCTTCCGATCAGGTGAGGCTTCCCAGCTTCTAACAGCATTAGTAAAGTACTTAGGTAGTCACTACTTGAACCTGTGGACTGCCATGCGTTTCCGTCCCCAGTGACTCCTTCTCCTTCAGGCTCAGCATCCTAGGAAGGCTCGTCCGACGTCCCAAGGGATAAGACCATCTGCCTAGCAGTACTGTCTCCCGCAGCTCCCACCCACCGCCCAGACTTGTGGCATTGGCATCTTCACAAGCAGTCTCTCTCCGTCTTGTTGAGTTTAGTGATATCACGGCCAGATTATCGTTTGATCATCGCCACGTCTTATAGCACTACTATTCTTCAGTTTACGCAAGATCCGCCCATCCATTGACGGCCGAGCGTGAGCAAGCCGCCGCTGGCAGGATGCCGTTGTTCACCAAACGTCCCGGCTCGAGTCATGGCCCTCTGCCGGCGACCCTCCCGCCGGCAGCGGCTGACCAGAAAATCACTGCTCTAGCCATCTTTCTTGGTGCCGTCGCTAGTATCGGTGGCTTCATGTTTGGCTATGTCAGGTAACATACCTAACCAGGTGTCCATGCCGACCCCAAGCACAATCTCTGACGGTGTATCTAGTGGTCAAATATCGGGCTTTTTCGAAATGGAGGACTATGGCAGACGCTTCGGAGAATATAACGACGCCACGGGCGACTATGACTTCAGCGCTGTTCGCCAAGGCACCATCGTCGGTCTCCTACCAGCCGGCTGTCTCTTTGGTTCTCTCATTGCTGGCAAGATTGCCGATGTTTTCGGCCGCCGGCTGGCGATATCCGGCTCCGCCCTGTTCTGCTGCGTGGGGAACATCATCGAGATCTCGTCTGAAACCGTCTGGGCCCAATTCGCCGTCGGCCGGCTCGTCACTGGGCTGGGTATCGGTGCTCTTTCGGTGGCTGTGCCCATGTACCAGTCCGAGTCGAGCCCTGCCATCCTCAGAGGCGTGCTCATCGCTACATACCAGCTGTTTATCACGCTTGGCATTTGGACCGCCGAAATGATCAACTACGGAACCCACAACATGCCCAACTCTGGGTCGTGGCGGATCCCCAACGGCTTGTCATTCCTGTGGTCCCTGATACTCGGAGCTGGCATCCTCGCCCTGCCCGAGTCACCACGCTATGCTTACCGCATGGGCCGCGAAGAGGAAGCTCGCCGAAGCATTGCGCGTCTAGCAGGCCTCGACCTCCATGCGCCGTCCGTCAATCAGCAAATTGCCGATATCCAGAGCAAGCTGGAAGAGGAGAAGGCTGGTGCGGAAACGACTTGGTACGAGATCTTTACGGGCCCCCGGATGCTGTACCGTACGATACTCGGCATCACTCTGCAGGCGGGACAACAGCTCACAGGGGCGAACTTCTTTTTCTACTACGGCACTACCATTTTCCGAGCCACGGGCATCAGCGACAGTTACGTCACGCAGATTATCCTGGGCTCTGTCAACGTTGCCTGCACGTTCGGCGGCCTGTACGTGGTAAAGAAGTGCGGGAGGAGAAACGCGCTGATGGCTGGAGCTGCCTGGATGATGGTGTGCTTCCTTGTCTACTCTTTCGTCGGCCGTTTTCAGCTCGATCAGACCAACCCGGCCAACACGCCCACGGCGGGCAACGTCCTGATTGCCTTTTCGTGCCTTTTCATCGTCGCCTTCGCCACCACCTGGGGTCCCCTCGTCTGGGCCGTTGTTGCAGAGCTCTACCCCGCCAGATACCGCGCCCCCGCCATGGCCATCGCGACGGCAAGCAACTGGCTGTGGAACTTTTTGATGAGTTTCTTCACCCGCTTCATCACCGACGCCATCGGCTATCTCTACGGCCTGGTCTTTGCGGGCTGCTGTGCGGCTCTCGTCGCGATCGTTTTCTTCTTCCTCATCGAGAGCAAAGACCGCACCTTGGAGGAGATCGATACCATGTATATGCTCAAGGTCAACCCCATCACCAGCGGCAAGTGGCAACAGCATGAAAAATCAGGCAGCGCCACCCCGAGCGAGCCAGAGACACAGAAGGATGCCGAACATGCCGAGGCTCCTACGGTGGCCTAAACACTAGATAGGGGGTTCGATGTGTACGTAAAAAGGGCGGTGTGGAGTCACGGTTTCCGGGGCGTGATTGTGCTTTCTTTCGGTTTGTTCTTCAAGTGACGAAGAGGTTTTCGGGTTGGGCCTGCATGTCTAGTGGAGTCAAAGCATCTCCCCCGAGACGGGTTCCCGGGAATAGGAGCAAGTCAAATCAGTGCATGATAGGTAGTAACGGAGTAATTGGAAAGTATTTCGTCATGACTGGCGTCTTTTGCACGCATGCTATGCTGCTCAGGTTGTCATCGATATCCCACGTGTCAAAAAGAGTCTTCAGGAAGGATTTCGTGCTTTGTGTCTTGGACCATGTACTGTACGTGGATTAATCTGCTGGCTCAGAGGGCTACGGACATGGCGAGGCACGATATGCCTCAGGCCGGATACCCAAGGTAGATCAGCCAGGATAACCAATTGTTTTTCTGGATACATCAAACAACGATTGTTTCTCTCATTGCTTGCTTGGGATTAGTGAAGGGAAGACTATGGAGACTAAACTGTCCCCTCGTTATGTCCAGCTCAACATGAGTGTCATATGCTTAAGTAACTGACCAGAAGACTCGGATTCGGACTGAACCTTCTGGATTCCGGATAGCTCTCTCTGGGCTGACGTTCTTGGTAGCAGAGGCGCAGAAATGGCGAAAAGAGTGATATATATACTGCTATACACACTCTGACATTCCTGTACCGTGCATACCGGAGTGCCTCTTCGCCGGGGCTAGGAACTTGGGGGCAAACTTCAATCTTCTCTCCTGATGGACAGCTCGTCGACATCCCAAGCAAGGTTGTGACTATGATGCTCGGGCGAGTAGCACGCACTCTCCCATCTAAGACTCCTTTCTAACTTTCCAGTCCAGTTCAACAAAGTACGATCCTTGGTTTCTCTGGGGTGGTAGTTTGATCGTTGTCGGCTGTCATTGGCAATTTACATATGGCTTGAAGCGGAGGGACCATTGCTTTCTTCCTATGTTCTTAGCCGTCTTCCATGTTCCAACTATCGTTCGAGAAATGGTATGCCCCTGGCTAACTTCCCCTTGGTATTGTATCCAAGTGTTTCTGTCAGCGCAGCCAGCAACATCGCCTTCCAACAAGTTGTGTCACAGTATTCTTGGGTAAACACAAACTGCGAATAGTATCAACATGATCCACGCAGTGAAGCTTCTTAGAGACTCACGTAGGTACGTCCATGCCACCAGATATCCTCCGCTGTCATCGCACCCGCAACGCTCTTGAGAAGAGATCCAGTTTCGATCCGGTAGATGTTCGACGATGGGAGCGTATTTTCATCTAACTCGAAATGCTTGTTGTTTCTGCGAAGTGTGTAGATGATGATGCTTCAGTGTCCCTTCCTGGACTCCTGATTTCAGTTTCAAACGTCAGCTGCCTTGTTGTCCGATTCTTTACGCTCCATTGTCCTCACCGCGTACTAGTAACAACTTCTGCCACTTTTGGCCTTTCCAGGTCAGAAGTTCCTTGGAAATGAGAAGCATCTTGCTCTGGTTACTCCGTATACCCTTGGTAACGACTCGACACACTCCATCCAACAAAACTTTAGCCAGTTCCTGTGGAACATTTACCTCACCGACCCTCTCAATGGAGGTATGAGACAGAATCAGGTCACGGAGTCATTGCTGGAACCCATAGTTGCTGGTCCATTCGTTCTTGTCCGAAGCCTCGCCCGAGTCGTTGGGTAAGAGGGTTAGCCTGGCCAACAGTTTGGGAAAGTCTTTCTTCAACCAGAGGCCATCCGGTTATTATCTCAGCGTCTGGAACCGCTATTCCACTTTGGCATTGAAGTGCTCAATGACATATCGGTTCCTGTTGAGGACTTGCAATTGTGATCTTGCCCATAGATAAGTACATCCTCTGCCCACGACTCTCGCTCACACCAACCCCTTTTCTTGTTTTAGACTCTTGCCTCTCATTTCCGTAAACCCACGGCCATTCCTTCTATCTTGACAGACATGACTCGACGTCAACAAGCGATCCTGTCGTTCCTTGCTATACTGGTTCCCAACCCAATACCCTACCCTCATGCCGTGGAGTTGAATATTCTCATAGCTAGCTGGCAACAAAAGCTTGCTTGAAATTGTGAAGCGCAACCGACTGACTTGCCTAGTCACACCAACACACTGCCATGGTTCCAACGAGGATAGGACCAGATCATCACCCCCAGGTAGCAACCACATACACATCGTCACGGTCAGCATCTCTGTTTATCAAGCTATCCCAGTCACCTGCTTCTCCATGTGCTTTGCTGCTACATTGTTCCGACCCAACATGGGATGTAACAAGTTGAAGAGTGATGAGCACATCTCACAAAGATTGGGGATTGGGAAGCACTGAAGATTATACAGCGCTCAAAGGGAGGAACGGTGACGCACCTCCAACCCCGACGCGAGCAACGTGTGCACGAACACGCCAATTTGCCACGCTCCTCCGCCTAAATGGAATATAAACAAAAGAGACGCGACTACCGCGAGAGGAGGAGCTGGACCTTGACGACGCGAAGCATGACTTGGACGAGGTCGATCAAGATTCGCTGCTCTTTGCAGAGCAGAGACAGGCAGTTGATTAGGCTTGGTATGTCCACCACCCGTTTGCGTAAAAAGCACCCATTCCCATTTGACCGCCACCCCTTAATATGGTACACAGACGAGAGCCCAGACAGGAATAGCTCCAAAGAGAGTAAAAAAAAACCGTTTGCCCATGAAATCATTGCAGCCCAACCATGACGAGTAAAAACCGATGTCGCGAGAGAAAAACGTGCGCCCCAGAGAATGTTGTTTGTTGTTTTTCGTGAACGTCGTATAGACAGACAACCCAGCCAGGCATCAAAGACATTTAGCCGCCGAAGCCGTAGAGGGTGCGGCCTTGCCGCTTGAGGGCGTAGACCACGTCGAGCGACGTGACTGTCTTGCGCTTGGCGTGCTCGGTGTACGTGACCGCGTCGCGAATGACGCCCTCGAGGAAGGACTTGAGGACACCGCGCGTCTCCTCGTAGATCACTGTTGGTTCGCGCGTCAGTACTTAAGATGGATGCATACAAAGAGTGGGCAAGCAAGAAAACATACTGGCAGAGATACGCTTGACACCGCCACGGCGGGCCAGACGCCGGATGGCGGGCTTGGTGATGCCCTGGATGTTGTCACGGAGAATCTTCCGGTGGCGCTTGGCACCGCCCTTGCCGAGGCCCTTGCCGCCCTTGCCGCCTGTTGGAAGCAATGTTAGGACTGTACAGTGGTGCGATGCAGCAGTTGATGGATCATGGATGACTTACGTCCAGTCATGTTGATAATAGAAAGTGGGTTGATGTGGTAAGGCTGAAGATGTGTGTAACGGGTTGCAGGTGTTTCGGCTGGTGTATGAGAATTCGGGGGAGGATTGACGGAAACGTGGGGAAGAGAAGCGGTCTTTAAATCTGGGAACGCGGATGCGGCCAGGCACAACAGCTGCAATCAATCAGATCACTCTGATCTGGGCCTGTTGTATTTTTTGGGTCCCCACTTGACTGATTTGGAACTCCGGATCCAAGGAGCAGGGAGCCACTGCAGGCAAAGCGGCCGGCCCCACTTTTAGACAACGCGTGCCGACTCCTTACAACACGCGCCGATTTGTGAGAGGTCCAAATAATGTGCACATAAAACAAGAATTCGTACTTCTGCCCATTTTTCGGCGCTAAAACGATTTTGATTTTCTCCCGGGTTCCGTGATCAAGAGGTAATGGCCGGGTACACTACTCACCCTACCGCTTTTCAGTATCCGCACACACCTGGGCTCGATGTGATGACGGCACATCTTTACTTCGATCCCTATGTAGCTGTTGCCGTAACATCGCGAGCAGGTGTAGCCACACCCTCGGGTGCCGAATGTACTGTACATACACTACTTGGCATGGATGTACGTAGTTGAACCGTGTCTCGGGGGACAAGCATGTTCAGTTCCGCCTTGCCCTATTAACCCTACAAGCATCTCTGGAGTCTGGAGAGCCCTCGATGCTAGCCTTGCCTTAACAAGCTGAAATGTCTGCCTTTGCCTTACTGTGCACCTATACAACTCGCTCCATGGCTTCTCCATCGTAGTTACCTAGTCTCGCTTCAAGTACTTCGTAGTGTTGGTGTAACCTTAAGATCTTGTACTGCGACTTCCTCAACTTCGGGATCTTGGGTGTCCAGTCAGGAAAGGACGAGCGAGAACTCCATAAGATGGTCTCAGAGTCCATATAAATTCGGTTTTATTTAAGAGGCAAGATAGTTTCAGTCTCCAACAACGATCCTGTATCTTGGTATCCTACTTAGAGAGTCGCCGATAGAGCCTGTAGTTCGGTACCGTGATGACACTTTCGAGCAGTAGCGTCATCATACGGTTCACCTTGAGGTAAGGGTGCCTCATAGCCTATGCTAAGTCGCTAACCCAAGCAGCACTCGAAGCCTTGATTACTGTCAGCGCCTTTTCCTTCCTTATTTGCCGTCGAATACAGATCCGGACGATCGGGAAAGTTTGCAGCACATTCCAGCCTTACAGCCTGCGGATCTCGAATCAAGGTATGTACGTAGCCCGGCTGTGGTTGGCTGCCTGATCAGATTGCGGCAACACCTTCCCCACAGTTCCGCAGATGGCCCTTGCGTCGAGTGCATCAATTTTTTTTAACCAATAGAAATTCAGCAAGACCAAGGGTCAGCATTGCGCAGCCAAAACTCGCCAAAAAACAGGAGCGATTCTGCTGCAAAAACTGACCCCATTTTACCTTGCAATAGACCCCGGTTTTGCACGCCGCCCATCAACAAAAAAACATGCGGTCGCAATCAGGCAAAGGCACACCCGACTGATTCAATCAGCCGGCAACGTGACCAGCGCCCCGCCCGCCTACTTAAACCTGCCACCCCCCACTACTTTCTTCCCCCTTTCAACTCACACACAACTCCACACCCGCATAAATCATCTTCATCAAGCCCATCGCGACTTGCAACTCTCCATCAAAACATCCATCAATTTTTCCATCCTCAACAAACACTACCATCATTAGCAATGGCCCGCACAAAGCAGACCGCCCGCAAGTCCACTGGTGGCAAGGCCCCTCGTAAGCAGCTTGCTTCCAAGGCCGCCCGCAAGTCGGCTCCCTCGACCGGCGGTGTCAAGAAGCCCCACCGCTACAAGCCCGGTACCGTCGCTCTTCGTGAAATTCGTCGCTACCAGAAGTCGACTGAGCTGCTCATTCGCAAGCTCCCCTTCCAGCGTCTGGTACGTTTTCATCTCGGGTTTGCATTGCAATCGCGTCGCGCGTCTCCGTGGCGGCGACCGATTAATCGCGACCTGTCTCCACTATAACACGACCACTAACGCGTCACGCAAAACAGGTCCGTGAAATTGCTCAGGACTTCAAGTCCGACCTCCGCTTCCAGAGCTCTGCCATCGGCGCTCTGCAGGAGTCTGTCGAGTCTTACCTCGTCTCCCTCTTCGAGGACACCAACCTCTGCGCCATCCACGCCAAGCGTGTCACCATCCAATCGGTAAGTTGCCACATGAGTCACGCGAGTCAGGGCCAGGTCGCTAACAAACTTTGCAGAAGGACATCCAGCTCGCTCGTCGCCTCCGGGGTGAGCGCAACTAAGCATGGTCATTTCGGTCTTTGCTAGCTTGGGGTTTATGGGAGGGGCGGTCATGACTTTTCTTACATCTGGGACGCTTTGATGGATGGATCATTCCACGGCACAATGGGCTCACGGCGTTTTTTGCGATGGTTTTTACTCGGTGTCTGTACATTACACGGGCGGCAAATGGGGGATTGCTGCTAATACCAATGCCGGTTTATGATCACGACATTTTGTTCTGCCTGCAGCCCCTGAGTGCGTGACTGCCTGTCTCTGAGTGCTGTGACGCGTCTTTGACACAAGATCAAAACATTGGCGCCGACGCGTATCATGACCAACTGACACCGGTGGAGTATGTATGCTGAGGTAAGGTCCATGCTCACCAAGTGCTCTTTCCTTTCCCAAGTCTACCTGACCTAGGTATGCTAAGAGCGTTGACAAACCTGCAAGGAAATGCAGAACAGGCAGATATTCCATGTTCACCGTAACTCTCTTGACTGCCCCTCAACTTCAATCAGAGAACAGACTTCCACCCGACACTCTCGTTCCTGGCCTTGCAGAGGTCCAGCCCGAGAAAGTGTGCCACCACGCCCAGGTGGTCGACCCCCCAGAAGCCCTCTGTCTCGCCCGCCGTGCTAGTGCACACCATCCTGGTTAGCAGAAATTGTCAGCCAGACCAGCATGTTTGAGAGTGGTACATAGTTCCATCGCAGGTCTTGGGTGGTATTTGAATGTATGTACTATATCTAGGGGCGAGATAACCAAGTTTGCACTTACCAGGGCAAGCCAAAGGCACCCTCGTCAAAGGCCCTGTCTGTGTTGGCCGTGAGGAGTTGGTCGCCTGTTGTCTCGGACTCGATGAGGACTGATATTTTTTACTTTCGTGTTAGCTTTTCCGCTTCCTTTACCCCTGGAGTGTTTGTTGGCAAGCCATTAGGTATAGAAGGACAAGAAATAGCAAGAAGAAGAACATACGTACTCCTCGCCGCCTCCTCAGCGCCAAACAGGTCCCTCAGCGTCGTCTGCAGCAGCCCGGGCTCGTTATGCGTCGCTACCGCGTTCGGGCCCCATTGCTTGGCGAAGAATACGTCGAGTGCTCTGTGGAAAAGATGGGTTTGGTCTTGGTCTTGGTTTTGGCCGTGGTCTTGGCCTTCCCGTCCTCCTCCCTGTCGGGAGGCAGAGACGACGCACAAGGCGCGCATGATGGGGAGCTGTGCCGGCCCAGGGAAGTCGGGCGGGATAGGCACCGTCATGGGGACGGAAAAGGCGCTTGCCCAGCGGAGCCGTTCACGGCGGGTCCAGTGGTCCTTGTCTGTGGTAGTTGGTTAGTATAGTAGTTCGGTTTGTTGGTTATGGGTGTAAGAGGACTAGGAGTGGGAGGAAAGAGACAAACGGAAAGGGGCCGGTCATACTCTTGATCATGATCGGTGGTGTGTTGCCACACTTGCAGTACGTAAAGTAATTAGTATGGCAATCAGACAGCTTGGTCGACGATAGGCGAATGAATCCCTAGACTTACCTTCTGCATCAAGCCCACGAGGGAGACTGGCACATGGGTGATATCGCACTCCATAAAGACTGCATCGTGCTTTGTATGTACACAACCCTCTTCATGTCAGCCTGGCCTTATATCTCTTCCTTCCGTTTGTGAGAATACTGTAACTTAACCGGGCAAAAGCAGACTCACACGGAGAATGTGGTATGCCGTATAAGAAAACGGACTGAGCATGTCGACGTAGTGCGTGATCTTGGGACGGGCCATCGCAGCAATCTTCGTAGAAAGGGGGCGGCAACCGCAACGACAATCAAAAGTAGACAGTGATATGCTAGAGTGTGAAGACTCACAAACTCAACATCGTGAAATATATGGAACTGTGAGCCGTAGCCTGCAGTGACGTGTATTCAGTAGGGAGCTCAAGGTCTTAGAAACCCCGATGCTGAGGCCAAGGGCCGACTCCTGCAGCAGCCATGCATTCAAAGTGGTGAAGCCCGGCATATGAACCAGTCGTATCGCCATACTGACACCGAGGAATTACGTCCGAGACATTCTGTAATACCTAATACTAGAGTAGACATCACGTCCTATCGACTATTTCCTTTTTGCCCAGACTACATCATAAAACGTTGCCAGGCAGTAAACACGAACCAACAACTCTGTCTCATTTACCCCGATGATAGTTTTACATGCTCAAAAGATTCTACATGCTCAACAGAATTGAGTGTTAGCTGTCTTACATGCAGTGCCCTCGCTCTTTCTGTACCCCGTTTCTAATCTGTCTCATTGCTCAACACAAAATAAACAAAAAAGCTGTAGCCACGGCCCGCGCATAGTAGTGTCTATCCGCCGCCTAAAACGCACTGACTCTGTGCTCGGTCGGCACACGAGTGAGGACATCAAACGAGCCCGTGCCGACCGTCCCGAGCTTTCCAACCACCAGCCTGCTTGACGGCGTCGCGAGGCTGTCCCAGTCGCCGTCGAGGACAGCATCCTTCAGGAAGCCAACCGTCGTTTCTGTGTTTCGAACGAATTAGCTTGATTCCGGTGTAACAGGACTTTTGACTATTTGAAGTCACTCACCATAGCTCATCTTGGTGAAGGGACTGACGTTGCCAGTCAAACCTATCCGGTTGAAGGGCGTAAAGCCGCCGTTCCTGCAGCACGTATGTGTCAGCATCTCGGTCAAGAGCTCAGATATAAAAAGGTAAGCTGCCACCGACCTTGTCATGTAATCGGCAATCAGGTTCAGGTGGCGCAAGTCCACCGCGATGCCGTGGGAGCTGAAGACGTTGCTGAGCTCCAAGACAATGTTGCTCCGGCAAGCTTCGACGCCGTACACCTCGAGCACTTGGGCAATGTCGTTGGTCGAGATCTTGTTAGGATTGATGTAATCGCCGTACTGCTGCATGGCCCGGAGGTTGGCGCCATTGGTATGTACCAGCATGGCCGTGATGTGCTTCTGCCCCGTGACTGGGTCATCCTTCTTCACCGCCTCAAATGTCGCACTCCCAATCCGGCTGATCTGCTGGATGACCGACTTCTTTACCGCCTCCTGCACCAGGCTGAGCATGAGGATCTTGGGGATCGACGCGTCGTATTCGACAGTGAATTGGACCCACTCGCCGCCGACTTCGTCGCACCGGAAGCGCGCCACATGATCGTTCTGCATCTTAATGCGTGCTTCGCGCGAGCTGGACCGAGCCTCGTCTGTCTTGTCTCCCAGATCATCCTCGGGCTCTGGGCTTCCGCCATATGCCTCGTCGACAAAGTTGAGCCTCTCCTCGCCCTCTTCGATGTCCTCGCTCTCGCGCTGTAGTTGCCTCTGAATGGCATCATCATCGTCATCATTCGGGCCGTACGAAACCGCCTCACTCCGGTTGGCCCTCTGCTTAGCATTTGTGGCGTCGTCGTCTCCGTCGTCGTCGTCGTCGTCATCACCACCTTCACCCCCGATACGCTCCCCGTCGCTGGGCGCCATTTCCACAACTCCCGCTTTGACGCCGATTTCGGGAGTTGCAGCGCTGGTTTCCTTGAGTTTCTTCTTGATCTCCTTCCGAACAAGTGTGCCGAGCAAGGGAATAAACTTCTTCTCCACGGTGTTGAGGACATCAGCGATGTCAATAGCATACATCTTCATGTACTCTTCCGCCGGGAAAAAGCGCAGCCTGATCTCAAACATCTTTGCCAGCGCGAAACCGATGCCGCGGCCGACCCGCTCCTGAACGACAGCTTCCTTCGTAACATGAGCGAGCGGGAGGACGCTAATAGACTTGGCAAACCGCTCTCCATCGTGCTCCGAAAGCTCCTCGTTGAGCACGAGTGTCATCGAAGGCGTCGATATCTTGGCACTGGCGGTCATGAGAATTTCGCGGAGTCGAGGAATACCGAGTGTAACGTTCTTCGCAGAGTGCCCTGCCAAATGGAACGTGTTAAGGGTCATCTGCGTTGATGGCTCTCCCACCGATTGACCAGCAACAATCCCAACAGCCTCACCGGGCTCGACTAGGGACCGGATATACTTCGCGGCCAGAATCTTCTCAGCTGTTTTGCGGGCAATCTGACCCTTCTGGTTTTCTGATCCCTTCTTCTCTTTGATCAGCCCGTCCTTATTAGTCTTGACATAGTCTGTTAACTTGCTGAAAAACTTCTCAGACGTCGCGAAGGCGAAGACGGTAGGGTTTAACTCCGAAGATACCGGGTCCAGGGCATTGCGGCTGGCACTGGAGCGGATGGCGCTCTTCATCCGCTTTATGACCTCGTCCTTGTGCTCAAACAGGGCCTGCGTCCCTGGTTCGTAGTAGCGAATCTGTGGCAGCTGCGAGTCCAGGTTGCGGAGAACAAACTCAAAGTCATTTAAATACTTTTGCTTGGAGATGTCGATGCCGTCTTCTCCGAACAGAAACTGCACTACCGTACCATCGGCGTCCCGTACAGACGTATCGTAGGCGACTTTCAGACCCTCCATGCCCTTGATTAGGCATCTTTGGAGGTAACCAGAACGTGATGTCTTGACGGCCGTATCAATTAAACCTTCACGGCCAGCCATGTGATGGAAATAGTATTCCTGGGGTCGGATACCCGTCAGGAAGCGCTGGACAATGTAACCGCCAGCCCTCACATCGGTGTCGAAAGGCTTGAAACTCGGCAGAGTCTTTCCGCTCACCATAACCGGGACTCGACGACCTTCTAGGGTCTGCTGGCCCAAATTGCAGGAGATAAGATTGGCGTTGACGGGAGTTCCCTTGGCACCCGATGTGGTCATAGACTGCATGTGGTTCTTCGGGAAAGGCTTCTCGAGGCCGGCAGGTAGGCACAATCTGGTGATTTCGGTTGAGAGCTTAGCGCACTCCTGACTCGTGAGCAGCTCGAGGCCCTCTTGCTTCTTGTCGTCCCTGAGCACTTCTTCTAGACGTTCCAATAGCAAAGGATCATCCTTGCCCGGCTTCTGCTCATCAAGCGAGACATATTTGGCTGCCACTGCCAGGCCAATATGCGAGGCCGCCTTGATTGTGTCCTTTCGGTTTCTCTCTCCTTCTGGTGTCAGGCGGAGATCGTCCATACCGCAGGTGAAGGCAATCATGGCAAGGTACCGAGTTAGAAGCCGGCCCATGCTGCTGAGTAACTTGCCTGCAATCGACGGGCCATAGACTTCGTGCACGGCATGAATAAAGCCGCCGTCGCTTGAACCCAACTGTGACTTGTCCAGGATGCCACTGATGAACTCGCCGTCGCGGAACATGACCTGACCTTCCTCTGAGTCCTCACCCCAGCTGCGGCCCTTGATCTTAGACGATCCGTTCATCCACAAATCGCCGCAGTTCGCCGGCCTGATGTTTTTGAGAATCGTGGTGATAACCTGTTTCCCCGTCCAGCGACACACGGGTTTGATAATCGCGGGAGGAACAAGCTCTATCCTCTCGCCCGTGATGTGTCCGCTCTCTGGACGAAGAGCACTGTAAATAAGTTGCTGGTAGGCATCCCGCTCAAAGAAGGCGTCTTTGCTGCAGAGAGCCACGGAAACGGACAAATGGTCCTGGATAAGACCGCGGAGAGGATTTCCCGCCGTCCCAGATATGTATTGGTGATCAGTATCGGCCAACTGAAGCGCTTCAGCGCGAGCAATTTCGTTTTGGGGGAAGTGCATGTTCATCTCGTCGCCGTCGAAGTCTGCGTTGTAGGTGTTACAGTTTGCGTAATGCATGCGGATCGTCTTCTCCCCCGGCAAGACTCGGACTCGGTGACCCATGATCGAGGGCTTGTGCAGCGTCGGTTGCCGATTCATCAGAACCACGTCACCATTAGTCAAATGTCGATGAACCTTCTTGTTCCGCAACCCGCTGAAGTTATTTCCCGTTGGAGCCAGGAGTTGGTTTGCCAGAGATACACGGTCTTCGAGAGACTTTGTCCGGAGGTTCACGATCTGACCGTTTTCATTTTCGATAGCCGAGGCACCGGGCCATTTGTCTAAGGGAGCATTAGCATATACACCGAGTTTAAAACCGAACACACGAGTTGTGTGTAACTAACCAACACCGTTGATTACAGCTTGTCTGGAGCAGATTCCGTTAGCAATGGCTGCAGTTCAGAGCTGAGGGAGATACAACGGGCGTTACCCGCTCATTGAGGTCCTGTGAATTCAAGGAGCGGGGGAACTACGTACTGAAGATCCTTGAAGTTGTGACTGGTCACCGGTTCAGGATATGTGAGCTTCCTGGCGAAAACGGGAGGAACACCAATCTCGTTAGTCTCGATGTTCGGATCGGGAGAGATGACACTTCTGGCGGCGTAGTTGACACGCTTGCCCATCATATTCTTCCGGAACAGACCCTCCTTTTTCTCGAGCTTCTGCTTGATGCCCTCTTCGTTCCGCTTGGCTGCCGCGCCTTGGACCGGATTCTTGTCCCGATCCATCAGAGAATTCACGGCATTCTGAAGCTCCATCCACGCTTGGTACAGGGAGCTCATATCTCTTGCTCTCCTGCCATCGCCGGCGGCACTCTCCTTGCTCTCACCGCTGATCTCTCGCGAAATCTGGGCTACCGATGCGGCACTCCGAAGAATCATTTTGTAGAGACTGTTTTGCTGAGCCTCGGAAATTTGAGAGTCGCCCATGCGGGCCTGTTCAACAGAGTTAACGCGGTCAAAGATTGGTCTACGCGCTCAAACACATACCTCTGGACGATACCGGTTGGGGGGGACTAGAAGTGTCGAGATGAAGAACATGTCGGCAGTGAGGGGTTTGGAATTCCTGGGTCGGGGTTTTGAGTTGTAGAGCAACGAGAGTACCTCTTGCTCCCGTTGGAAGAGCAACTCGAGCCGACCTTTTACCTCCATTGTGCTAAGGTACCGTTGTGCGGGTTTTGAGGACTCCTTGGCCTTGGCCTTGGCCGGTTTGGGCTTGGCTGGGGCATCCGTCATGATCACATCGCCGTTCTCATCCAGTTTCTCGCCTTCACCCTCGCTATCATGCTCTCCTGCTGACTCCCCAGATGACTCGACGTCGGCGATACCCTCATCCTCGGCAAAGTCTTCGTGCTTCTTCTTCTTTTGGGTTAGGGCCAACGCGTCGATTCGCTTCTTTCCTGATTGCGCCATTGCGGCCCTCTCGCGCTCACTCAAGTCCCGTTCGAAGATCTTGACCCAGCGGTCTTTCCGGTATACTGGCGAGATACCATCGCAAGACCTGCACCTCTTCTCCTTGACGACCTGGGCGAGAAACTCTTTGACTAGGGCCCTCCTCATCTCGGCAGCACCCTCATGCTTGCCTTTCCTGATGTCTCCAATGCTGATCTTCAGTCTATGCTCCCGCAGCACCTGCCGCACATACGCTTCCCGGGCGCGCATGGTGCTGTCCTGCAAACTGTCGCCCTCCTCCTCGGCTTCGTCATCCTCGACGCTAGGAACATCCGCTAACCTCAATTTCTTGACCTGCTCACCAAGCTCGCTCGCAGAGAAGGAGTCGACCATTTGGGCTTCATGAAGCAGGCCAACCTGCAGCAGACGGAACAGGCATGTGTATCTGTGGATTTCGTGGCGCGGCATCCGGAATCGGTGGCAGTAGACGCACTGGGCCCGAAGCAAACGGTAGGCTTGGTCCATGAAAACCGGATGATAGACAGGCACAGGGAGCTCGATGTGGCCTGGGTGGCCGGGACACTGTGCCTGGTTCAGATTGCATGTTCGGCATCTGCACATAGCATCAGTTCGAGCTCCTGAGTCTGTCAGATTCTCACAGCTACGGGTGACCTACAGAGAATCACCCCAGGACCCGAGGGCCGGGTCATACAGACCACCCGGCACCGGGTTAAGGAGGTTGTCGAAGGTGCTGTCATTCTCGATGCGCTTGACGGAAATTGCACGAATCTCATCGGCCGAGAGGAAAGTGAATTCGACGCTCTCCAGCGACGACCCGACGGGTTGTGCGATATTCATGATGGGCAGACGGAAAGAATTCGACTCAGCGCTACCGCATGGCGCTCCTCCTGTGAGAGAAAAAGAAGCTAGATCTTGAGCGTCCTGTGACCGGTTGCGAGGTAGATCCGGTCGAGAAACAAGACGGTTCTAGGTCCTGATCACAGCTCCCGGAATTGTGATTGGCGGGGATTTGCAGAACGGAGCGCAACAGAACAAATTTTTGGCGGTGAAGAGAGGCAGAACGCCCTGTAACCGTTGATGTGGGGCGTCCGTCCGCTTGGTGCTCCACTGCTCGCAGCCTCGCAGGTCCCGTCGTTTCTTGGCCCGAAGATCCAACCAAGCTTTGTCGCGTCATCCACGTCAAACGTCAAAAATGCAACCACGTCGCTGCACTCAAACACAAACCTGCCCCGAATAAATAAATGCCCGCAGACAAAAGCTGGCCTATTTTCCCCGGCATTTTTCTTTCTTCGAGAGTTATCCGCTTTCTTTCGAACCATTTACGCATAAAGTCGCAATAGACTCGGTACTTCTGAGAGCTCTCGCCCATGGACCGGAACCAGCAGCTTGGGGGGCTGAGCCCTCGCCATGATCCTTCATCCAGGATTCAGAAACCTGAGTCGGCTGCGGATCGGATGGCGGCTCTCAAAGCTCGCGTCGCAGCTGCCGTTGGCGGCGCAAAGGCCAAGGGCGGGCTCAACATGCCTCTTCACCCGGCCCTCGCCGACCTCAATGCCCCGATCAAGCCCGGAGACTCACTAAAGACAGCTCATGGTCAACGCTCTACTCCAGATGGCCCGGAGAGCTCCAAACGGAGGCCCTCCGGCCTCGCGACAACCACGCAGGAAGGCGCCCGAACAAACCCCTACCTTGAGCCCAGTCACGCGCCCACGGGCAAGGCGAGACCGTCGAAGCAGCTCATATTCAACCAAAAGGGAAAGTACATCCAGCAGGCCAACGCCCTGCGGAGACAGGCCGCTCTGGAGGAGATGAAGAAGAGGATTGCCGAACAGGCCCGCAAGGCAGGATTGGAGGAAGACAGAGACGTTGAAAAAGCCTTCGCCATCGAGGCTCCTCCGGATCTGGAGTGGTGGGACGAAGCTCTTATTGATGGGAAGGACTACTCCAACATCCCACAGTCGCTGAAGGTGACGACACCAGACAGCATCGTCACGCTGTACATTCAACACCCTGTCGCCATCGAGCCGCCGCAAGACAAGCTCGCTCCAGAGCCAAAACCCATGTACTTGACCCCTAAAGAGCAACAAAAACTCCGACGGCAGCGCCGTATGATGGAACTCAAGGAAAAGCAGGCCAAGATCCGGTTGGGCCTCGAGCCCCCGCCGCCTCCAAAGGTCAAGAAAGCCAACCTGATGCGTGTCCTCGGCCAAGAGGCAGTCAAGGATCCAACGGCCGTGGAAGCCCGCGTGAACCGCGAGATTGCCGCGCGCTTCGAGAAGCACATGCAGGCCAACGAGGAGCGCAAGTTAACCAAGGAACAACGACACGAGAAACTCGCCACGTTCAAGGCCAAGGACGCGGCCAAAGGCATTCACATCCTGGTGTTCAAGATCAACAGTCTCGCCAACGGCCAGCACCGCTACAAGATCAATATCAATGCCACTCAGAATGGCCTCAACGGCATCTGCATCATGCATCCGAAATTCAACCTCGTCATAGTCGAAGGCGGCGAACACAGCATCAACAACTATAAGAAGCTGATGCTCCGCCGCATCAACTGGACTGAGTCTCTGGCACCACGCGAGAGAGACTCAGAGCAGGGCGCCGCTGTGCGGGAGTGGCTCAAGGCCGAGGATGAGCGTGGGCAGTTGAAGGACTTGTCGGCGAACAAGTGTGTCCTCTTGTTCGAGGGTGAAACCAAAGCGCCCGCGTTCAAGAAGTGGGGTAGCAAGATATGCGAGACGGACCACGAGGCGAGGGAGTTCCTCGCTCAGAGGAAGATGGAAAACTTCTGGACTCAGGCAAAGAGCACGCCTTGATGGCAGTCAAACTTCTCGCCTCCAGTACAAGAGGTATCCATCATGGCCCTGCGGAGGGTGGCTGACTCGGGGAACTTGGGCGAGAACTCGAGCACAGCTTGCGGTCAACAGGGAATCCGCGAAAGCAGTGCTCCCGTTACGAGGCCATCCATTGAGAGGCCAATATTCGGTGCTTTATTGTTCAGAATACGTTCCTGGGAGGGGACTTTGGGTAGTTAACGAGACATGGATGCCCAAACCATTTCCGCTGGACGATCTTGGGCTAGTTGATTCTCGGTTCCCAGCTTTGGACTGTGCACCATTTCTCCCCGTTGACGAAAATACCGTGGTAAGGGCGACCCGGGATTGATTGACCGGCCGTTGCCAATATAATCCGTGAGTTATGCTTTGCCTGTCAGATAGGGGCTTGCTCAACATCTGTGAATTAAATCAGAGACTGACTTCTCCTCTCTCTAGAACCAGATGAGTTGGTGGTCTTCATGAATTCTAAGTAATGAAGTATTCTCCCCATTGTTCATTATCTGTCGTTGCAACGACTCGGCAGTGTCGAGTACCACTACCGTGCTACAGCGTTCTCGCCACCAGGGCGCTTATTCTCTAGCAATTTCAAAGGGCGTGGCAGTGAATGAGAGAGCTCCTATCTTCGCTATGCCATATCCTTCCAGGCACCGAAGCCAGACGTTGAGATGCTTTCCGCCCTGTCTCAGTTGATCCCGCCATGTTTATTTCTCCATTACGGTTGATGACAGCACTGGCATGTTTGCTCATCTCCGTCTTGTGCTTCACTTCGGGCTGTGTCGGCTGAGCCGATGCTAAGGCTTTACGACTGTCTCTGTTGCGTCTACCCCTAGCACTCTCGGGATGCCTTCAATGCGCCAACCATGCTCAAACAATACTGGGGGCCGGAAAGCATGCAACCAGTCTGCGAAATATTCGACCTCTTACTTGTGCAACACTCGCATATTCACATGGGATCCTCCCGTCTGCTATGTAGGCTCCCAACCAGAACCTACCCCCTTCTCGGCGACGCAACTGATACCAGAGTCGTAGGTACACCCCCCTCGCATACACCGAGCATTCCAGTTGGCAGCTGCCCAGGTCGCATCAGGTACTTGCCTGACACCAAGAAGTTGGCTGGGAACAGATTGCTCGGTTAAAGCGAGGCAGACAGAGGGATTGGGTACTACGACTCAGGAACGACGCAATCTCCGGTACACTTCCAAATGCTCCCTTCACGAAGTGGAGCAGTATGCTTTCCGATTTGAGACAAATTCTAGACTTGCAAGAGGCGCATGGAGAAGTTCCTCACCGAAGGCCTCTCCTTCCGTTGGCTTGGGGAACTGGCATGTCTGCACGAATACCTTGCTATACTTCACGCACGACCCAACTGCGTCTTCAACACCCCCACATTCAGGAGGTATCGCCACCAGCAATGGAACGCCCCCAAGCTCGCATCAACGATACCATCCAGCATATTGCACCCATTCGAAGAACCTTCCTTGCGTCTGCGACAGAGCGGAGAGATGTGGAATCGGCCACCCTGGAAACACAACTGTCCTCGAGCACTACATTACAGTACGACATCAACGGTTTCTTCCACGCACTTCCTCCCATCACACATAGGACGATACAACACTGCATATGTTGATGTACGTTGTGGTGTAGGGCCGATACAACGCAAACAGATCCTCCATCGGTTGCCAAGAAGTCTCCAGGTCAGCGCCACACCATGGCGTGTTCGGTCAACTACGCCATAGTACACGTGCATGATGATTACACCAATCCCAACAGACGCTTTCCCCTGGCCCTGACCGACCCTGGCCGATCTGAGACGGAGACAGACAACGAGGTCTGGGGCTTGTGTATGTAAAAAGGTGGCAAATGCTGTGGTAGATGTGTCGAGGCCTGCAACCGTGACTGGTTGGAATTGCCATCAAAGAAGCATGTGAACCGTTCGGTCAGTAAGGTACCTCGTACCTTGGATAGAGCGGCGCACTTTATTCGGACTGCGACCACTTACAGATTGTAACCCGATCACGTCCTCCTTCCTGTTCCTGTTCCCGACCCTGTTCCTTCCCGCATCCTTTCCTCACTCTGCTACACGTGCAGTGTTCGGGTACTGCAGATAGACAGACATGCCCAGTCTCTGGGGGGCCAGGAACAAGGGGCAGCAGGACAGATGAACGGCACCGGGGGCGGGAAATGGGGAAGTGCCTTCGGGGAGCAGGAGCCCTGGGTCCTCCGGTCGGGGATGACCTCCGCCTGCACTCGCTGGCCCGTGGTCTGGCAGCTCCGGACTGCTATCATACACGTGTACCTTGCCCCTTAACAGGCGCGCCTGGCTCGATTTGCCGATCGATCACGATGCTCTTCTTCTTAGTACTGCGGGATATGGAGTTGTAATGTAATAAGTCCCTGCCTGCTTAACCCGTCTGTCTCGGTTCCGAGACGGTGGCTGATGGCAGCTCCGTGGCAGGGGACGGAAAAGGGGTGACTAGATGTGTAATACCAGTTACCCCCCAAGGAACCAAGCAAGTTGAATCCACTACGCAGTTGACAGCAAGACCGGTTGTGCTTCACCTGCTTGTTCACCATGTAAAGTTGGTCAACACCGGATATACCGCCGTACACTACCCTTCTACAAGTGTAGTGTATGTACTCGGCCCCCACCACCATCGTGCCTTTCTCTCCCACCAAGAGGGGGAAATCTCCGCTTCACCCCGGTCGTTCCGTGGGGAAAAGACCGACATGAAAGCAGAGAGCAAGAAAACCGAACCAAACCAGAAAGCGAATGGTACAGTAGATACAACAGTACTGTTAGCTCACTTCAAGTTCCAAAGAGCAACGCCAACTTTGCCGCGCTTCTAGCGAAAGCGCGATCAACCACTGGCACCTGCCGTTCCCGGACATGGGCAGAGATTAGATAGGGGAAGGCTTCGGACCCCAATCCGACCTTTGGGGGGGAAGGGGTGATCCTTCAGGCCTTCTAGAAGCAACTGCAGCCGCCGACCTGCAGCAGGCGGGGTCTGATGAAGCGCGATGGCGATATCCATACTGTACCTACCTTAGGTACATATGTAAGTACCAAGGCGAATAGATTGAGCTGTTCCTGCAACTAAAGTACTACGCTGCTTCATAGCTTAGGTAGTCGTTTGTGGTGTGAACCTACCGGACACAGCAAAAAGCGCAATCTAAACCGACAACAACTTCATCAACACGTTCCAGTCCAGTCGCCTCGAAATGATGATGCTACGTAAGATACGGCGGTAGAAACCTACACCTTAGGTGAGGATGACTGTATCAGCATGCACGTCACGTCAGCCAGGTGGGACAAACAAAGATGCTAGAGATGCCTGACAGGACCCAACTCATCAAATGCGAACGAGTGAAATCCGAGGGTTTGATTCCAAATCCACCAATTGCGTACAGCGCAGCAGGAAGACAGTACTATCTGGTTAGTAATGTAGTTGGGGGCGTAGTGTGATTACAACTTGAAGGCATCCCTAAGCTAAGTTATTCGCCAGCCTCCTTCGACAGAATCTTACTCATACAACTTTGAGAAGACTCTTCTGCCTCTCTTTCTTTCTCTCCCGGCGAGCTGGCGGCCCTTCATAAGAGCCGGGGCAATTCTCTTCGCCGACTGCGACTCTGACTTTTTGACTCTGCATCAGCCGTTGACGAGACGGCTCGGCAGCCGGTGCCCGGCTGTGTGTGTGGCTGTTCCCCGGGCCGAGGGACATGGCGCTCTTCGGCAAAGCAATGTCCACAGGACCGGCTGAAGCTCTACAGTGTAAAGAAAAAAAGAAAATGAGGAGGACAGGTAGTGTAGGGTAGTGTAGTCGGAGTATGTACCGGGTGGGAGTAAGCCACCTTGGTGGGGAGCTGCATACCTTACCTACATACAACACTACATACATAGTGTGCTGTACAGTTGAGTCTCCTACTTGGCGCGGCAGGACTGCTGTTGCTTATTGCGGGAGCTCAAAGACGCCCAGCATCATCCCCTCAGCCCAATCGTCAACTCAAGGATGATGCAGAGGTCGTGTGCTCTTGCTCTGAAACGCAGATTATGGAAAGAGAAGGAACGAGGGGGCTGAGCAGCCATTAGTCCTCTACAGTACATACTTCTCACCTCCGCGGGGTCCAGATGCAGACGGGAGGTCAGCTCTGCCCTTCTTGGGATGCTCCCGTCTGACAGCTCTCCTGCGTGTCAGAACTCTATATGTGAAGGATGATATTGTAGGCTTAGTATGATGCTCCAGCGGCCTAACAGGTGGGAAGCTGAATCTTCTGCCATGGCGGCCAACCTGCGACTGCGACTGCAGCAATTCTGCCCTATATTCTGGGGTAAACAATGCTTACCTTACTTCATCCTTGTATTGTATGCGTCCCTAAACGCCTCGTCGGCACCATGATCATCCTGACGAGACACTTCCTTTCGGGTAAGGGAGAGATCGCAGTCGAACTGACATCAGCATGGCGACTGTTTTGTCTTTCTTGCTCCCCGCCCGGTGGATAGGGCGATGCTACCCCATTCTCGGGGTCGCCGAACTGCTGTAATTCCCTGGGCCGGCCTGCCATGCATTGCGGGACCTGTGCAACAATCTTGCTGAAGAAAAAAACGAGTAGTGGATGAAGGCAAAACCCGTTGCTAATGCGTCATATATTAGATCCTGCAGATATTATCCTGCAACTCTTAGTTCGCATTCTCTCTCAGGGCGCCGTTTGTGCGCGATCGACTCCCGTGTAGGTGGGTGCGGCCGTTCCGGTCATCCGGACCGGACACGGAGGACAGTTGAGCCGGTGACCTTGCAAGATGCCGGTGGTCAGCGGCTTGTGATTTGTTTGCCGCTGTTTACCTCAGAGGAAAAGAAAGGAAAAGGAGAAGAAAAAAGTACCTAGGAAAATGACTCGTCCCAGCACATGCCGATTGACGGCCACTAGCCCACGTGCTATGCACGAAATCGCTCCTTAGCCAGCGGCACAGCAGGCGGCAAGGTACACTACGTCCGTCCATCTCCGTGACCCGTGCTTGCGGGTCCTCTTCCACCGGCCGGCTCTAATCGGCATCTAAATGCTGGCCGAATGAACAAGCAACACTGGGGACGTCGACGACGTAGTTCGTTCTTGCACTCGGAGTGACAGACGAGGCCGCTTGGGAGGGCAACTGTGGCACCGGAGCGGGAACAGAGCGGCAATTCCCCCGACGGGCATATTGATTGCACGAGTGCTGCTCTACCAAGCGTTTTGGCAATTAATGCATGCTGAGCACGCACCATCCTTTCGCTTCCGTTCTTTGTATGTACTGTAAGACTCGATTTGCAATATGGCAACTCCGAAGAAAGATCCAGGCTGAATTCGGTATGTACTAGTAGATCACCTTGTCAGCCGAATCCTCAGCTATAATAACCGACGACGCGATGGGGACTGCGATCCATTAGGTAGGCGCTGTATCAAGCGGAAGAACAGCGCGATGGCATAGATATGTCAGTGCCCTAATGCGCTTAGAATTGTAGATGCGTGATGGCCACTCTCGTCTCACGAGACACGGTAGACCATCTCAAGAATCTTGCGCAGAAAGAGGGGCTTCGCGTTACGCGTCCTGTCCAAATGCGGATGCCACGGCACCTTGATTATTTACTCGTCGGATCCAGACCCATCAAGCTGGGACTTGAGAGAATGCTGCGGTGCGGTGTAACATCAAAAGTGAGAAGCGGCTGTTCGACCAATCGCCGTTGCCGATCAGCCTTTCTTCAGCCTTTCGCTGGCCGTCTTGGTTGGTCGCTGACTGCGTTGGTTCTGATTACCGGTACAGGACTCTACGATCGTGGCCGGACTGGAATCGAGGGTTGCTTGGGGGCCCCGGAAATATGCAATGTCCTTGGGCTACACGGAAAAGCGACCGATACGACGCATGCGAGGGCTTTGTGAGGGCATTTGTGTATGCCATGCGCATCCGTTGTCGTGGACGGGCTGTTATTTCTTCACCGCGATAGGAGAACATGAAGCAAGGCGTCGTCGGTGCAGATACTTCTGGGATTCCCAAGGCTGCCCCCCACAGCTCGGGGGCAGAGTTGGATTTTCCAGGTCGTTTCGTTCCGATCACGCGCCGGCTCGTATGTAACGTACTGGATTGTATGTACATACAATACCAGTACCGCCCATTGATAGCGTTAACTTGCGTAAGAGTGGACATGTCCTGTGCAAAATTGGCCCCGAAACGTTTTCTCCGGTCCGACCTCCGAAGCAGAGTCCTGGTGGACTCGCTCTCGCTCACGGTCGTTGGCGGTTTCGGGGGAGAATTGGAGGAATGTCGACCCCCAGCGAACGTTAATTAGGCGATCTCTGAGCTGCCTGGTTGGTGGTGCCTTGCTAGGCTAATCTCATGACCTGGAAACTCTCAGGGATTCTGATTGGCCGGGGAAACGGGGAGAGAGCTCGCCGAGCTCGCTTCTTGCCGCGTGCATCCCCGGTCTCCGCCAACCAAACCAGGGTTCGTGGGCAAGCTCCGCAGCGGAGAATCCCGTGCGCACGGGCGAGAGCTTCCAGGAAAGATCATCTCAGGTGAGCAAGATACTGTGTACTGTACAATACATAATTACCGGTAGCTGTTCCTGTATGTTACGGATACATACCTGAGATCCCGTTCGTACATACAGTACCACAGCATGCTGCGACCTCGTCCACACCAGCCTTGCGGAGATTGAGCTGCAGTAATGTGGGTTGTTGATCATGGCGGGTCGGTGCTGACATTACGCCGGGCCATTTTGCGCTCGTGACAAGCTTCGACATGACTTCGAGATTTCTATCCATCATCGCAGCGCAGCATTTGTCGTGCAACGTCTATCGTGCAGAATCTTTGCATCTGGGTGTAGTAAGCACTATCTAGCATTTTTGTTTTGGAAGAGACCACTCTGGTCTGTCCCACTAACTCATCTTGGTATGCGCATTCCGTAGGTCCCGGACAGATGATTATGAGTTGTGTAACCGGGGAACTCGTAGGGCTTACTTAGACTAGAAAGCTGCTGTGGAATTGGCTGTCCGATGCGAAGGTGGGTGGTCCCAAATGACCTGGAGGTCAGGTAAACCTGGGCGAAATTCCCCAAGTCAACTGGCTCTGACCCAATGGCGCGGCTTTGTATGGGAGGGTAAGATGCTGTGTCGCCGGGTAAGCCGCCTTCCGATCTGTCGACCCAGCCCCCAATAAATTAATTAATGACTGTCTTGCGGCCTTCTTCCAGCTCTAGGCGGGGCGACCAAACAAATCGAGAAGCGAGAGACACGGCAGAAGGGAGGTGGAAGATGTCATGCAGAATATGTGAGTTGCTGGGCGAAGTACGAAAGCACGGTAATGAATGTTTCCGACCGTTTTTGGTATGCAGCCCTCCCGCGGTGGTGTAAGTAGTCCAGGTAGTGTAGTAATTATGTATGTAGTGACCTGTCGTCGGCCAATCTACCTCCCTTGAATTAATTTGCGTCGCTCGGTGTCCACGCATCTTGAAGCATGGAAGGCCACACTGACAGAGCCAACAGATCAGTGTTCGTAAACAATTTTGTTGGTTTGGTGTGGTAAGATATTCGGGGGCCGTCCCTGAGTGGATCGTCTTGTTTAGCTCCCGTCGCCGTTAACATTAGCGGCCTTGGGGCGCATTACGGAGACTTGTCCGAGTCTCGAGGATTGGTTGATTCGCCGAGGCTGCGGCACAGGCGCTCCAAATCCGATGAATCGATCACAAAAGAGCGAGAAAGAGAATGATCCCCTTGCCCTGGCTCGGCCTAGCCGCACAACTCCCGAAAGGATCGATTTCGAGGTAAAGACAGGCGTAACGATTCATACGAACATAGGTACCTAAGGTACTGGAATCAACCATCAAGACAAATGGCAAAATCACAAGAACGTAGAGTCACGTAGTTGAAGATCGTGCTTTTGGTACACATCTGAGATTCCGAGATACTTGTAGCATTCGCGTACAGATTTCTCCCAGCAACGTACACAGTGGGTGAAAGCCGAAGCCCTAGTGTCCTCGGGCCCTTCATACCCTCATACATAACATCAAATCGTTAGGTCGCCTGTCCCTTCCTCCCCCCTCATGAGCATAGCCAACAAAAGAGCCTCCCAATGTATAGTCGAACACCCCATTTCGCCCAGAATGTGCCACCCTTGTTATGAAGTACATGTATTCGTACAGAGCGCGATCCACGCAAAGAAGAAAAATGGAGAACAGAGAATGGAAAAAGGCCAGATCCTCATGATCCGTCCTGGCGTCTCCTCGACGCCTGCTTGGTATCTACCTAAAAATCGCAAGATATGTCCGATCATAAAGGGAAGAGAAAAAGAGAAAAAGAGAATTGAAAAGAGAATTGAAAAAAGCCTTCACTTGTGGAAAGCCAGGTATCTCATCATCTGCCCCAGCTGTGGGCGTGCGAGTGATCCCCTGCGGCAATAGCTTCTCGGGGCCGCATCGAGGGCGCCATAGAGCCGAGAACGCTGGTGCTGCAGAGAGGGGGGATGGCCATGGGTGGCAGGCCACCAGGGGGCGGAATCATGTGCCCCAAGGGGCCCATCGGGCGCGCCCCGGGGTGCATGCTGTCGTAGCTCTCGGCTCGGAGATCCAGAGTGCCAATGTCGAACCTCTTGGAGCAGCCATCTTCCATGTGCCTGTATCGCTTCTGGTTAGCCAATCGTGCTTTTGGTGACAGGTATCTGAAGGTTGGGACTCACCTCCTCAGCGTATCCTTACGCGCAAACATGCGACCGCAGTAGTCGCACTTGTGGTTGCGTTCCCTCATGTGCACGCTTTGGTGATGGCGTTGCAGGTCCGTCTTGCGCACAAACTTCTTGTTGCAGTCGTTGACTGGGCACGGGAAGGGGTACTCGCGCTTCTCGTCATGCGTCTCCATGTGCGCCTTGAAGTTGTAGCTTCGGCTGAACAGCTTGCCGCATCCCTTCACTTCGCATTGGAAGTTGGCCTCCTCCTTGGTCGTCAGCCGGCGCGGAGCCCTTCGTGGCCGCGTTATCCGGTACTGCCGCCTTGCATCGTGGAGGTACGCCGACGGCTGTGGGTAGAAGGGCTCGGGCTCAACCGGCTGGAACTCAGGCTTGTGCCACGTCGTAGACCCGCTGTCGGAGAGATAGCCGCCCGAGGTGCTGGCGTAGGCGCCGCTGTCCGAAGCGAATGAAGTCTGCACTGACCGGGGCGAAGGGTAATGCCCATCCATGCACTGGCTGTACTCGGAGCTCCCCTCCATCTTGAGCCGCGGTGTCAGCGACCCGGGAACTGAAGGAGCCGGGGTGTACGGAATCGATGTCCTGGATGGCGCCGGTGAGGACCTGGGAGCGGATCCGGTCGGCGGGGGCGTGGAGGCATGAATTGAAGGGGCGTGGCTTGCCGAGTGTGCGTGATAGACATCATGGGTGTATGAATAGTTTCCGAATGTGTCGTACTCGGAGGACAGAATGTTGGGCATACCAGACGCGGACGAGACAGGGTGGATGACCGTCGTGCTGTTCCAGTCGTGGTGGCCCATCGAGTCGAGCGGCGGGAGAGATGTCTCGTGATCCATGGGTGGTGTCACAGCGCAGGATTGGTCTCCATATATCGAAGAGAGCTTGTATTGTTGTTCTACCAAGCCAGGCGAAGGGTAGTCAAGCGAAGATCGTTCTGAAGGGCAATACGTATTCGCCGGCGATGACGGCGACCTTGTGAGGGCGGGTGGTGTGAGGTCCATTGTGGTCATGATATGCCCTGGGAGCCTGGGAGGCGCGGGGGGTTAAATGGGTGGCGGTTGGTGCGTGTACCGCGTATGTGTGTAAGATAGGGGGGCAAACAGAAGGATTATGTGCACGACGGCCGCTGACGGTGGTGACCAGGGGATCCAACCTATAGACAGCCTGTTCTGGGGTCCGATTGGTGTCCAACCACGTCAAGAAGGGTTTGGAGTAGCACGGGGGGAAGCAGGCCAGATATAGTAGAGGCCGAGATGGACACAACAGATCTTGGTTCTTGAAGCCGTTCAGATGCCGTGTTGAGCCCCGAAACTCAAAACACAAAAGGGCGACTATCCAAGTCAGAACTGAAATCACCTCGTCGGCTTGATCCGTCTGAGGCAGGCTGTGGGATCAGAAAACAGACAGGTGCGGATAACAAGGCAGACAACCAGGGTTTCTTATAAAGATTTGTAAATGGGAGATGTTTCTGCCTGGCTAATAATGGAGCAAGCCCATGTATCTTACCAGACGCATCCGTTATGAAGAGCTGGGGGCCGAAGAAGGTTGCACCTCTGTGGACTCCGAGCTTGACCGGGGAGGACGGGGTGCGCAGCAGACAACGGCGACCAGGGGGGAGGGGGAGGGTGGGAGTTGGATTCGACATGGGGCAAGATGCGGTCTCTGCTGCTACCCTGCCCAGGAACTGTGATGAGCAGGGCAAGGCTGGCGCACGCCAGCCCGATGAGGAAGGATCTGGCAGTGTAGAGCAGGCATCGGCAGCACAGACGGAGCGGTTAACGTTAGTGCGAGCTGTGTTGGGGGTTCGCGGAGGTGTGGCGGGACGAATAGAAGGCCAGGGGTGTGGGGAGGAAAGAACAGTCTCCAAGGTCGGAAAACAGTAGGATTGGCAAGATACTGTAGAGGGCTGCGCCCACGCTGGGCGCTGGATGCAGTGTATCAAGGGTGCAGGGGGTATCTAAAAGTAGGTACCTAATTCAGAGACCGGGACAGGGGAACATGTCCCGTACCCTATTGTGGTTCGAGCTGTTGGAACAGCTGCAGAGGCCATGTCCCTTCTCTCTTTTGCTCTCTCTCTCTCCCTCCCTGCTGGTTCTGGGCGAGCGAGAATTTGGTTGAACTGCTCTCTGTCTCCGACTGGGAAGCCTGCGGGGTCCAGCGACCGGGGTGCTGACCAGTCACGCCAGAGTTTAGCTGCCACATCCATGTTCTGAGCTGTTGCTGTTGGTGCAAGAGCGAAGAACCGCGAACCCGTCACTTTTGCGATTCCATTTGGGTTTAGCCCAGTTCTTGCGATATCTTGGTAACGCCGATTCCAGCAGTGGAAGCGTGAACCCGGGCCAGAACCTCCGTCTGGAGCCGTTGAGCAGCGATACTGCTCGATGACTAGCATCAAAAATCGTCAACGGAAAAAAAAAATATACCCTGGAGCTTCTCTCTTCGTGCGGCACGAATATACGTGTGGATTATGTATGTAACTCAAGTTGGGTGGTCGTCGGTGAGTTGGTGACAGACAACTGGGAGCGGGAAGCCGGGCTCCGCTCGACGCGGTTGGCTGCACCAATTCCATTCCATGGTGTCTCAACCATGATGTGCAGAAAGCCATAACATGGTGTGGGGGAGGCGAGCGCTTGCGCCTGTTGAGCTCGCCTCTGAATGGCCAAGTCGCCTGGCTTCGTTTTTCACCGTCCTTTTAGGCGCCTTTTGACTGACTGTTAACCAACTAGATGATGCCATCATCTCAACAGTTGACCATGCCTCCCGATCTGGTGGCCAAACGTAGCGGCGATATGGGGTAAGGCCGGCCCGCCAGGGGAGGGACGAAAATCTTCAGTCACATAACGTAACAAGGGACGACCTGCCATCAAGTGTGCTGAAGCAAACAAGTGCCAAGGCAATTGAGGTACTTGTCCAGTACGACCGGTGATGTTGTGTGGAATAGGAATCGGCGACCCGCTAGTGTATGGGCTCGGTCATTCTCTGCCCAGGTACGGGAGTTGGGGTACCTGGCAAGTACCCGATCAAAAGTGCTCGCTCTCATTTGGCCCCCAACCTGGAACAGGCGAAATGGGTCCATCGTGCATCGAAGGATTCTTGCGCGGTCACTCTTATTAGTTGACGCTGATACGGTGTTGATGGAACTCCTTTCCGTACCACGTTGCCAGGACGATATCCACTCCCTTTCTGTCTTTCTTTTGAGCTTCTCACCGTTGAAAATCGGCCACGTTAAGGTGTGGAATGGATACGGATAAGCACCGGGAATGGCGGCTGCAGCTTGAGATCGCTTGAGATAATGCAGAGCAGGTTTACATCGAATGTCCGATTGGCCACTGCAAGCGCACCGCAAGCCAAAGCTGTAACATTTCAGAATGTACATACGGAGTACGTATCCATACAGGAACACAGTAAAGCTACGGTACCCCAGACCGTCCAAGGCTTCAAGTTCCGGCTTTGCCTACGCTAGCTAAGTTATCCCTCAAGCGATTGCAATCTAACTTACTGTATGTACTGTACGGAAAATCATATTTACATAGAATGTATGTAACAGAGCTCCTCCTCGAGACTGGCAACTTCAATTGCGTTCTTGCCTCCTGAGCTGCACACGGGATACCCAACAACAGGAGCCTGACGCTACACAACAGAATAATCACATCGCATGCAACCCGTTCTGACAGTCCGGCTCCCTCTAGGACCTTGAGCACTCCGAGTCCTACTTACTCCGTACCAGCACTCCGACGCTATGTCAAGTGATCAGCTATCGCCACTTACCGAGATTCGCACTGTCACCCCTTTACACTGGGTCTGCTAAGTTCATTGCAGTGCTGGCTACGATAATTGCTCTGTAATTTACTGTATTTACGTCAAGCGCTCGCTTCAAGTTCTGGTCCGCCATTCCCGCACTGCCTTGGAACCGTTCCTGAACGCCCTCCCGCCGTCCAACAGCGGAGCGGGAACGCCCCCAGCGTTCCCGTTCCCGCTTGCCGGTATGTCGCCTAGTGGCGTGGATTCACATATCAACCTGGAACGCAGCGATTTGGCTTTCTTACAACATTGACAGTTTTAAAACGTCCTGTGTCCAATTTGATCGGTCTGCCTTCGAGCTTGAGAAATTTACTCGCAGATTCATGAATACCTACATATGAAGCTCTGTCCTTCGGGCTTGAAGGGTCCAAGCCCCGACCTCCTGGTCCACGATGCAGTGCGCTTACGGAGCGCTCACAGCCCTGCAACAAGGTGACCCAGGCAACAAGTTTTGGGGGAATGCGAGCAGTTGGTACAAACAGTACCATCGTAAGTAGGGAGTTTGACACTCGTCAGACCCTGACAGTGGAGCTCCTGGCGGGCCGACATTAGACATTGCCAGATCGTGTCAGGCCTTGGCAGTCCCCAAAGTGGGGTACTGTCAGGGTCTGACGAGTGTCAAACTCCCTACTTACGATGGTAATTCGCTTCCCGAGTGTGGGTGCACAAAGTTGCGTCATTTCTCTCAAGTTCAAGGTATCAGTGGAACCGCTGAGAGCAACCACAGTGCTGTATCCGTACCTAGCTGACTGTATGTAACTTATCGTACAGTTCGTAGCACTACCGGATGCCTTCATGGACGATACAAATAAGCGCGGATGCCAATGCTGCACGAAGCAATTCAGTGTAATTCTCGCAAGCTGGTTCGGTCTTGGACTGGAAGACTCTCCAGATACATCCGCTCTTTCCACCTACACAGACAGTGATTATGATACAAACCTCCTGTTGCAGCGTCTCGAATCGCCTTGGAGTCCTTGCCTTGATATGGAAACGAGGCGAGTGAATTGACAGTACGAGTAACGGTACTCTAGTAGTACTGTACTGTATGTATTTACCGGTAACTTATCTCTCGTATCTAGTATCTACACAGTCTTCCATGTTCCGACAGGCAACTTGCACTGCTCAACGTTACACGAACGTACAGTAATCAGTCGGGCCTTGACCTCGCGGGATAGCCGCGATTAGCACAAGCGATCTGGCGCTGGGAGGAACCAACAGAGAGCAGGATCTACAGCTACTGAAACCTGAAACGCGGCAGTTTGGATAGGTATCCGCAGACGATTGGGACGGTGCATCCTGGACGGTATTGTACTGTTCATACAGTAGAGCTTTGGTCAAAGCTTCTCGAACTAATCAGCAAAGCTCTTCAAGTTCACACTCGCTGTGGAACTGAAGTGGTACGGACCGCATTCAAGTATTGTGTATATTGGGTCCGGCGAGGAGGATGGCCAAAAACGAAATGGCCACTTCTCGGGCCAGCTTGCAATACTAACTCCTGTCGGGTCTAGTGTACCTGCCCGGTGTAGGTAAGGTAGTGGAGAGGCAGAGAGGCTCTCTTAGTTGGGGACGGGTTCTTAGCTGGATTCCAAAAACCGGCAACCTCTATGCAAGACATCCATCTTGAAACATTTGGAATCCTGCAAGCCACTTGGTGACTGCCTCGAGAACGAACAAGCCACCCAACTCCTCCCATCGCAACCGCTCGCATGAACATCACGGGTATTGTACCTGGGAACCGGCTGCTGGAAAGATCATCTCGTGGCTGGGCACCTAACAAGCAACTTTTCATTATCTCGAAACACTAACACTACGCCCAACGAGATATTACATGTGACCGATGATGAGGGCGGGTATTCCTGTGGATTGCATGATCCACCCGGAGCGAGCTGTGGCCCGGAGGTATTACTGTACAGTACATACCTCCGTAGTCCATACAGGCAGGCCGTTGCTGGTCGCAGCTAGGTGCGCGGCTGTACAATACGCCTAAGCTTGCCTTTGTGCAGTCTGTGTTGTTGCTTGAAACTACCCGACCTTACTTCAAATACCTGTATTGTATCCGTACAGCCGAGCCTTGTGAAGATCTGAGATCCTTGGACTCCACTCTGATCGCCGCGAGCTGGCGCCCCCGCTTCCCCAGCTTTGGCGCATCAGTGCACTGGCGATGGCCCACAGCTCTGCAATCGCCTCTATCGTCCGGCTGTATCATGTCAGGGGCCGTCTCGGGGCACCACAAGGACGGGAGGCTGAAGGGCTTTTTTTTTTTCTGCACGCGAAACAAGCAGCAAGGAATGGTCTTGGTACCCTCGCAATATCTGGTGTATATACATATATACAAGTACATACAGTACAGTACCTGCGTCTTGCTGCGCCTCAGCACCTTAAATCCTCCGAATGTTGCGGGAACCTGGAATCCATCAGATCTGGCAGGCATGGGGGCCAGGAACGGTGAATACCCTAACCTAATTCCGAGATTGATCATCACCTTGTAGGGTGTAGATGTAACTGGACAGGTAGGATAACTCACCTTACAAAGTAGGCCAAGCGCTTCTGCAGCGCATATGATAGTTACAATGTTCTAGTCTAGGGGCCCCGTTCGATCAGGCCACAGAAACCCACAGACAATTGGAGCGATGCAACAGTGTCAATTGCCCCAGGGTTCAAAATGCCCCGTTTTGTCCAAAATTCCAATTCCACCTCTCCACTGCCTGCAAAGCGACTCCAGTGTTCAACTGCTGGACGAACACGTGCAACGATTGCGCATTCGCGTTTTCGTCAGGACTCAAGGGGCTGCAGCGAGGCTAGCATTGCCCGCGAAGCTCTCAGATTTCGACATTGGATTGACTCCCGTGTGTTTCTCAGCCTGTTTCTTTAACAAATCTGTAAAGTCACGGTTAGATAGTTTTACGACGTTAACTACCTAGTTACAGTAGGGCCAATCATAGCTGGAAGTCTGCAACGCGACCAATTTCCCAAGAGAACAGATTCTGACCCCCCTTCCAAAGAAAAGCAGCTCAATTGGGCAAACGAGCTCCGTTACAATAACCTGGTAGCGTAGCTGATGTTAGTAAGGCGAGCTGAGGTCAGCACTACCAATTTGCGATGGAGACTTGGTCTTACAACTTCTAGTCTGACGTCCTAGTGTTGCTACGGGATATTCGGATGGGACCACAGATCTTTACAGACGTTGCCGGTCAGCAACGACTTGCTCTCCAATCCCTTCCTCCCAGAGTCATTCGTCACACATGTACATACAGTACATACACTAGTGTAGCCCCCTTTGAGACAGGCTAACGGCTCTCAACTCCTCGCCTCTCCCCTGCGGGTCTTGCCGGAAAGAACCGAGGAGGATGTGATGATATTCCTTCCTGTCGGTCACCATGACTGTAAGTATTTCGCTACACGTGCCTCTTGGCAACTGACATCCATGGAGAGGGCCTAGCAAAATGGGCCACCAACTGGCTGGGATAATTATGTTAACTCCGATGATGCTCTTGCCCGCTGCAGCCTCCTCTGATGCCACGTTGGGGTCGGCCAATATGCAGTGCTACTCACCCTTGATAGCGGAAAGGGTAAGTCATGTATCTAGGTATTTTACCCTCTTCGAATTGGTGCCACAGCCACACTACAAGCAACCAACCGAGCGTGGAGCGCACCCGCAGCATCTCATCATCGGCCGCTGTTCATGATCGTCCGCAAGCATCGAACTGCAGCACAACTGCATCATTCACTCCACTGTTATCCAAGTAGAACCTGGTATCGTAGTTAGGCAGCTCTCTTTCCTATGTATGTACCTAGTTGGGGTGTATCTTACCGCTTCATTGGACAAATGGGATGTGTGCTGAGAAATGAAAGTGGGGAGTGACAGGGCCAAGTTGGTCTCGGTCTCATGGGTCTGTCTTGTGAGCCGAAATTTGCCCAAATATATCTTGAACGCTGATTGGAGGGCGGCTATTTCGTCTGATCTCTTCAGCTAAGCGACAGTACCTTCGTACCCCGTCCCTTAATGCCCACCACAGGTCTGCCACACTGCTATTTCTGCGTTTGTGCATGATGAACTGCTGCGAGGGCAGTGTGGCTGACAACTTCAATTCTGAAACGAAACCAACCCAGTGTCGTCGCACAAATAGATTTAGCTTCGTCTTCAGCGCGCTGCAAGTTAAGCTTCAGATACTAGTTGAATTTGTGTGGAATGAAATCAAGGTGTGGACCATGTGACGATTGTTGCGCCTAACATCGTACCCCTAGTACCCCTAGTATTCCTAAGTGTATGTAGGACAACTGGTGGAGGAGTGTTTCTCTTTTGTGCATTCGTTATCTAATCGACATTACACATACGGTGCTTAGAGAAGAACCACCTTCCCAAGTTAGATGATCGCATTGGGAGAACTCTAGGCTTGCTGGAGACTGCTCCCCGCCAAGTGAACAACATCAGGAGCCGACGACACGTTCTCGGAATCTATTGTACAAGTACCAGCACGACTATGCAACCACGGACTAATATTACGGAAGAATCAGCCATAGCCTAATGATTACTTATTGACCTCAGTACATAGCATCTTGTTACGCTCACTCAGGTTCGCTGAGGATTTGCAGTTCAGCCGATGAACCCGAAGCCTCACTACCACTCTCATCGTAGTTCAGATGCCTCAATTCGGGGTTTGGGGGGTCAGGGACTTTCAGCCCCCAAAGCAACTCATCTGCTACGGAGTCTTGCCAACCATAGCATAGCGCGAATTACAGACCTCGGTCAGCGATCAACATGAGCTCTTGTAGAGATGAAAATCTCCTTTCTATTTTTGAAAACACTCTGCTCCCGAATTCAACGGAGATACATACCAACTTGTTAACGTCAGAAAATTTACGAATACATAGGTATAATAATGAATCTGGTGTTTCAGAAAGCACTGCCCATCATGTTATTATTAATCTGGCTGCCTAGGGCTGCCCAATGGTTCGAGGACTCTGGACCCATAGTAAAGCGCAAGGGTGGGCAGTGGGCACTTCTGCCAGGGACAAGGTCTTTGCCGGCGGCGGAGTCCCGTCGGCATCGAGAGGAGCCCTGCCCGCCCTGCTCCGATCCGTGCTTGGCAGAGCGATGCGGTTCCTTGGATCCGATCGAACTTGCACCAATCAGCGAGCTGCTTCCCCGCACCTGACTTTCCTCCCTGCCTGCCGAAAATCTGTGGCTTGAAAGCGCCGCCAGCGGTTGTTGCCAGTGGCTGCAGAAGCCAGGACAGGGTGATTGACCAATAGGAAAGCTGCAGGGGCCAGTGTGATATCTTGCGCGAGGAAGGCTGACAAGCTGTCGTTGATGGCAGTTCCCGTCGCTCAGGTGCGGGATACGCCTGCCAGGACCCTATGCGGGCGGGAAGGGCCCAATTCCATGCGCACTCCCGCTGCCCTCACCGTTCACTCTGAAGATACTATAGCCCACTGTCCATATCTCGAAGCGTCGGATCCAGAGGCGCACTAGCAGGACCGTTGATGATCGGCTTTCCCGTAGTGCGTCGTAGTGGGAGTATGACCCTGTCAATTCCCATGCGTGATTCCAATATACAGGTGGGGAACGACGAAATCTTGGTTACCGCGATGTTCACCCCATGATCTCCATGTCCTCCTAGTGGCAGGGCGGCGGGGCAACCGGCAACGTGACAACGTGAATTCTTGCGTGGGAGACAGGCTCAAGACAGGTAAGGCGGGGTTCAACAGTGGCAGCCAAGGATCATCGCGTCTCGTCTCCTCCGAGCCACACCCCTGCTTCAACTGTCGTTTGGAATATCCTTCTCGAAAGCTTCCATGCATGCTCTTGTGCCGCTGGCTTGCTGGTTACATTCAGTGTAACCTCGCCGGCTATGATAACACCGACTGGCCTGTCAGAGTCTCCTTCCAATGTGGTCAGCGATGAAATGGGCACACCACCACATTCGGCGACTTAAGGTTGCATGCCAATGCAAGCCAGCGGCGGTCAATACAGATGAAGCATGGTGGGGTGGGAGGCAGAGGGGGCTGAAAGTTCGGATCTCCAACCTCGTCAGGAACCGCACACAGTTGGCCTCTTTTGAAACATCCCATCAAAAGAAACCGCCGATAATCGCTGCAGGAACAGTCAGATATCGTCATACACTAGATAGAAGTAATAACTTAATCGGTGCTAAAAACAACTTTGCGATAACAAGAGAACGCTTCACTCCCGTAGTCGTCTTTGATGTGGCTGGCCTTTGCTTCATCATGCAGGTGGTAGGGTTACAGGAAGCGATAGTCGTCTATCGGTATGTCAAAACAGTACAGACACACAGACTTGGCTGTCAGCGTGCTTGTATGGGGGCCAAGCCCGCGCGGTCGGAATTCGGACGCCTCGAGCGGCGTCCACCCCACGTGGGAATCGCTGCGGGGACCAGGAGCGCTGGCGGCGCAACGGGCACAGGACCCGTCGACATCAGTCCGACTCCCCCACGACAAACGGGGCACGGTGGGCAAGAAGGTCGGGCCTTCGCCGGCAGCCGGGCGTCCCGTCCTTTCATCGGACGCGGCGCTGCCCCCGGGCAAACAAGAACGGCCGGCCGGCCGGCCAAGAGCGCAGGCGGCGGGGCGGGACAACCTGGAACCAGGAGGCCGCGAAATTGGGACCAAGTTACCCCAGAGCGGGAGAACATTATAGAAGCGTTCCATGGCAGAAGCGAGACAGCTGCACTGCTTTTCACCAATGTCAGTGTTGCATCGAACCATTCAGCCGTGGGAAGCATACCACAGACTATACCGGTACGCTAACTACGCCGAGAAGTTGGGAAATGGGGATTGGTTGACAGGGACGCGGCCATGATTGGAATATGCCCGCCTCACCAACCGCGTGCTGTAGCGCGTACTGCATATCTCATTCCATTTGCAGCTGTCGCGGGCGGAATGCGAGACACTGTGAAGTTAAGTAGAATTGTTTCAATTAAACAAGGTTCAGTTCAGTTTGCTGGCTGTTCTCGCATGAAGGGGCATTTCCCGTCTTCCGCGTCCCATGGTTCCTGTGCCCGAGAGCAACGGTTGAGCCATTTGTCAAGGGTATTTCGCATGAGCATTCCGCCAGAAGCAAAGGTAAGATATCCCATGGATTGGGATCCGGCCAAGGTGTACGGGGTACAGCGGCAATTGCCCCGATTTGTTCTCGCGCTTGCCAAAAGCGACACCTTTCGGTGTGCACGCACACCTAAGCACTGACGTCGGCCAGGCAGCAAGCCACGTGACCCGCTTTCTGGAATCTCGAACATTTGACAATGACACTGTCTGCGGTGATTGCACCAGGCGACAAAACGGTACGGAGTAGAAGAACGTTTATCCAGGCTGGGTATGATGGTGATAGGCGACTATCGTGTACGAGAATCGCAACAACCGTGTCGCTGATTCAGGTTCAAGTTCCGACCTTTTCACGGCAGCTGCAATCGCAACCACCGGGCCCAGCAGAGAACAAGCTCCGAAGGAAACACCTGGCAGCAGATTGAGCTTCGCCATTGAAATTTCTTTTCGTACCTAGTTTGTTCACGAAATAGTCACATCGTCAAAATGGAGTTCAATATTGAGTAAGCTGGCCATTCCACAATCCAACCTGCACCGAGTAGTTGCTAAACAAGATGGAATTAGCGATCTTCCTGTTCTCTTCCCATATCCTCGTATCTATCCAGGCACGTCGTCTACCAATGTTGGGTCATGTCCTCAGCTCTGCCAATCTTACTAACGCGTCATTAGAGCAATATGCGTGTGTCAAACCAGCCATGCCCCTGTTGCAGCGTCTTTTACGGTTGCTGACTGCTACTCCTCAGCTACATGGTGGACCTGAAGAGTGAGCCTCCGAACGGACCAGAGACAGTTGCTCTTGTCCTTATCCATTGCTAATCTGCTTTAGAGACCCTCGATGCCGGCGGGAACTGCGTGCTGGAGATGCCCTCGGGCACAGGGAAAACCGTCACGCTGTTATCCCTGATCGTGGCCTATCAGCAGTTCTACCCAACACACCGAAAGCTCATTTACTGCTCCCGTATGTCATTTATCCTGGCCTAACCGGGCCTTGCATGGCTGATCGTCTGTTCAGGGACAATGTCCGAGATCGAAAAGGCTCTGGTTGAACTGAGGGCTCTCATGAAGTTTCGCGCAGAACGGCTCGGATACGAAGAGGAATTTAGAGGCCTCGGGCTGACTAGCCGAAAGAATCTGTGCCTGCATCCGTCTGTAAAGCGTGAAAAGAGTGGGACGATCGTCGACGCACGCTGCCGCAGTCTAACGGCTGGCTTCATCAAGGAAAAGAAGGAGAAGGGTGAAGATGTGGAAGTCTGCGTCTACCACGACGTGCGTGTTCCACTTCTGGTCTCGACTCATGCGCTAATATGGCTTTGTAGAACCTCGACCTTCTTGAACCTCACAATCTGATCCCTAATGGCGTCTGGACTTTCGACGGCATTTTGCGATATGGCGAACAACACAAGCAGTGCCCATATTTCACCGCCCGTCGGATGGTGTGTATCTTTCCCACATCCCAATTCTGGGAAGTCGTCACTGACCTCTCGCACAGATGCAATATTGCAACGTCATTATCTACTCGTACCACTATCTTCTGGATCCCAAGATCGCGGAGCGTGTCTCCAAGGATCTGCCTAAGGACAGCATCGTTGTATTTGACGAAGCTCACAATATTGACAATGTCTGCATTGAAGCCCTGAGCACGGATATCACAGAGGATTCATTGAGAAGGGCCACAAGGGGAGCCCAAAACCTCGAGAACAGAATCAACGAGATGCGCGATTCGGACCAACAAAAGCTACAGGACGAGTACGAGAAGCTCGTTGAGGGTCTCAGGGGCGCCGACGAGGGCCGCCAGGAAGATGCATTTATGGCAAACCCTAGTGAGCACTGGCCATGGTCCGCTATGTTCGGACTCACTGTTGCTGACTCTTTGACCCAAGCTCTTCCGGATGACCTACTAAAGGAAGCTGTCCCAGGCAACATCAGGAGAGCAGAACACTTTGTCACGTTCCTCAGGAGGTTCATCGAGTATCTCAAGGTAGCTTTTGCCGATACCCGCTGTTCTCTCGGCTCGTATGCTGACTGCTTCCTAGACAAGGATGAAAGTGCGGCAGGTGATATCCGAAACTCCACCTTCGTTCCTAGCCCACCTCAAGGAATACACTTTCATCGAGAAGAAGCCCCTAAGATTCTGTGCCGAGCGGTTAACGTCGTTGGTGAGGACCCTTGAGCTTACCAATATTGAGGATTACCAGCCGCTACAAGAGGTCGCCACCTTTGCAACCCTTGTAGCCACATACGAGAAGGGATTTCTTTTGATTCTTGAGCCATACGAGTCGGACACGGCCGAGGTGCCGAACCCAGTTTTGCACTTTACCTGCTTAGATGCCGCCATTGCTATCAAGCCTGTCTTTGACCGGTTCAGCTCTGTCGTCATCACGTCTGGAACCATCTCACCGCTGGAGATGTACCCAAAAATGCTTGACTTCACAACGGTCATCCAGGAGTCGTATAGCATGACGCTGGCAAGGAGGTCCTTCTTGCCGATGATTGTAACGCGGGGAAGCGACCAGGCTTCGATATCTACAAGCTTCCAGGTCCGCAACGAGCCTAGCGTGGTCAGGAATTACGGCAACCTCTTGACAGAGTTCGCCAAGATTACCCCGGACGGAATGGTAGTGTTCTTCCCCTCGTACCTCTACATGGAGTCCATCATCAGCATGTGGCAAGGCATGGGCATCCTCGACGAGGTGTGGAAATACAAGCTTATCCTTGTCGAGACGCCCGATGCGCAAGAAACGTCTCTCGCACTCGAGACATACCGAACAGCATGCTGTAATGGACGCGGTGCCGTTCTGCTCTGCGTCGCGCGCGGCAAGGTATCAGAGGGCATCGACTTTGACCACCAGTATGGGCGCACCGTGCTCTGCATCGGCGTGCCTTTCCAGTACACAGAGTCGCGCATCCTCAAGGCGCGCCTCGAATTTCTGCGCGAGAAGTACCGTATCCGTGAGAACGATTTCCTCTCGTTCGACGCTATGCGCCACGCCGCCCAGTGCCTAGGCCGCGTTCTTCGCGGCAAAGATGACTACGGCTTGATGGTGCTCGCGGACCGGCGCTTCCAGAAGAAGCGTGCCCAGTTGCCAAAGTGGATTAATCAGGCCCTGCTCGACGTTGACTCCAATCTTAGCACCGACATGGCCGTTAGCAGCGCCCGCCGCTTCCTCAGGAGCATGGCCCAACCGTTTCGGGCTAAGGACCAGGAGGGCATCAGCACCTGGAGCATAGAGGACCTGAGGCAACACCAGGAGAAGATGGATGAAGAGAAGATTAAGGAACTTACAGAACTCCAGGCGGAACGCGATAGGGAGCAGCTAAACATGCAGGCGGTTGCCAAGACTGCGGCTCTCGTTAGACAGGACCAGGAAAGCGACTACGAGATGGATGAGGATGATGAGGCTGAGTTGATGGCGTTGGACGGCAACTGAGCACTTGCACTCATTATAGCGAACTTCTGTCCACAGGCGTTGGCCCTCTCAATTCTAGATGCTCGGACAAGAGCACAGGCTGTGTTTCGCAAAATCAGATTCAATGTTCCGAGACGAAAATGTTTGATCGCTTCCATCAGGTAATTGGTAGAGCGTAGGCACTGAGGTCTGGTTCTTCCGGGAGAAGGGGGGGGGGGTTTATACTGGTGCGAAGCAGTGAGGCCGGGGGTTGGACTTTCCTCCGTTTGTGGGCATTCAGTCGGAAGACAGCAAGAGCAAGGGAAAAGCAGCGTACCGATCAGCGTGCCATGCGCAGGCTGATTCCCCGACCCGGCCAAAAGAGTCGTCTGTCTTCGTGGACACTGCTGTCCTATCTCTTGATCGTCCCAAAGTTACCTTCAAGTTCTCCAACCACCTAATGTAATGCAGTACAGTGTGTTGCGCATGCTCAAACCCGGTAGCAGGTGCTGTTCCCAAGGGTATCTCTAACAGTGTAACCCCCATAGCCATATTCTTGAGAAGCCAACGCCGTAGACATAACAAAACAGAGAGCGCAAATAGCGCGAAAAGTTCGGTCCTCACGAGACAAACCCGCGCGCAATGGCGCGGGATAAACAAGACACCAGTCAATGCAATGCAATGCTTATGTCTTCGACGCAAACCCTAATCCAACCCGGACTAGAGAATCGTCCAAGGGGCCTTTGCATTATTAGAAGGAAATATGTCTGTACCCTCACCTGCCGCCGACGTGACCCGCAAACCGGCCCTTGACCTTGACCGCCCTCATCGAGGCAAGCGCGTGCTGTCTGCCGGGCATGCGGCCCACCTCAACACACAGAAAGCGAATCAGATCCATGTTTGTCCAGTAGCTCGTGTGCGCGCTCAGCATGTTGAGGTACTGGATCTCCAGCGGGCCGCCGCCCGACCGGAGGTAATAGTCAATCTGACCGTTGTCGTTTAGCAAAAACGCCTTCTTCTCGGCCAGCTCCTCACGAGTAAAATCGTGCACCTCGAGCTCGAGCTGCGAAGGCAGCCGCATGACGGGCGGCTTCTTGGCCGCGTCGGGATCTCCCGTGAGAGATGAACCGGGGTGCGCCGGCGCGGGCCTGACGCCGGCCATTCCCCGCACCGCATCGCCGACGGACTTGAAAAAGGAGGTGCTGATGCTGGGGACGTAGGCCGTCTTGAGGCTTGCCGCGTAGACCGGGTCAATGGTCCCGTTGAGTAGATATGCGATGGGGTCTTCCTTGGCAAGGATATTGTAGATATTGTCGACAGCGAGGCAGCCAAACATGCCCACCTCCCCGACCACGTCCTTGGCCACCGTGTCGGCCGGATCCGCGCCGGGCTTGTGGCGCCCGCGACGCGGGATTAGAGTGCCCCGCTCAAGAAGGAGGAAGAAACCTGCTGGACTGCCGAGGAGGAACAGGTTGATCGTGTTGAACTCGAAGAAGCGAGTGTCGGGGAGTGGTCGGGAGAGGTCCAGACGCTCAACCTGAGTGGGCTGCTTGGATAGGACTTCAATTGCCATGGCGCTGCCGAGAGAGTGCCCAATCAGGTGTACTCGTCCTTTCTCGGCGAAGCCTGGATTGTTCCGGCACCAGAGCCTGTACACGCGGTTCGCCTCGCCAACGAGAGCGGCTATCATTTTGGGCTTGTGGTGAGACATGTAAAAGGGGATATCGAACATGACGTCCGAGATCATACTCCTTACTGCGGGAATGGTGTTGGGCTCGATATCCTTCAATGTGAAGCCCTCGGGCGCATAGGCTGCCTTATCCTCTTCGCTTGTCGGGCCGCCGTCTTCGAAACTTAGGAGGTGGCGCCAGTTGACGGGTAAGACCATGATCCCATTCTGGTCAGGTCTAAGAACGGCCTTAATGACAGGATTCTCAAGCTCGATGTTGATAGCTCTACGAAAAGAATTAATAGCGTGCGTGAAGTGGAAGCTCTCGACGCGCTCGGCGAATTTTTGGCCAATGCCGTGGACGACCAGTATCAGGTCGGTGACTTGCCCGCGGTCTTTCTCGAGCCTGCAGCCAGGGCAATCACCTCGCTCAGCATTTTCACGCATTCCCGTCGGTGGCATAACGGTTCCAAGGCTTTTGGCTCGCTCAGCCGCCCGCTTCTCGTGGACCCGCTCCCATGCGGCTCGGTCAAACCCACGCACGACAGGTAGCCCGACAGTCAAGCCCTTCATAATCTTGGAAACGGGCTTTCTTCCATAGTATGCAGAGGGTTTCTGGCTCGGCTTTAGCAAAAATGCGGCTGAGCCATCTTTGTAGATGACATGATAATTCGAATAGCTTCTGGATTCAGGAGGAGGGAGCGCGGTGTCTTCTTCGGAGTGGACAGGTTCAAGCGTCCCTTCGGCGGCTGCTTCTCCATGGAAACACCTTGCAGCGCAGAATGGATCCGCAGATATAGGAGGCTCTGGGGCCAAGTCGTCTTTGTGCTTGGACCGCTTGTCTGTGCTAGCACCCTCCGGCCAAAGCCGATGTGACACTTTCTCTTCACCAAGCGGCCCGACGTCGAGGGCGGACCTGAGCTCGTCACGCCACGTTTCTGTCCAGGGTCGGAGTTCTCGATAAC
The DNA here is from genome assembly GCF_033297395.1 of Canariomyces notabilis. Taxonomy (NCBI): domain Eukaryota; kingdom Fungi; phylum Ascomycota; class Sordariomycetes; order Sordariales; family Chaetomiaceae; genus Canariomyces; species Canariomyces notabilis. The sequence continues at coordinate 564,335 of NW_027041825.1, forward strand.
CCGCCTCCAACTGGTTCGCAACCAAGGGCTCTACAGGCACCATGGTATCCCTATAGAACCACGTAGCTCTCAGCACCGTAGCAATGTCATTCACCGGCGACCAGTAGATTGGCTTCATCTGAAGCACAGGCAGCGAGACCATATGCAACCTCGAGATACCCACAGGCACCTCAACCGAGTCCTCCAGCCGGTCAACGGCAGCTCGCGCAGATGCCCGACTGTCAGCTCTAGCCCTTGCTTTCAACCCAGCCCTCGGTCCTTTGTCGTCTGGGGTAGCGACCCCAGACGATCTATTTGACCTGGGCGAGGGCTCGACCCTCACGAAAGGCTTTCCGGATATCCCATCATCCAGGATTGGTGGTCTCGCTGCCATGGAACCCCCCACGGGTAGACTCGAGGCCAAACCCATGGCACCCCCGTCACCAGCAGAAGCCGCAGACGATTTGGAGCCCAAACTCACCGCAACTTGCATCGGGCCTGTCCCCGCAGACGAAGGCAACTGCGACGGTAGGGCCATCCCACCCGCGGATCCAGGACGCGCGGCCGCGGCAGTATTCCCCTCGGCTTCGAGTCTCAGCCTGGCTAACTGCGCCATGACCCCCTCCAGCACACGGTCCTGATCCAACCCCTGCTGCCTTCTCCTGGTAACGGCACAAAACGCCCTCCTCAGCTCAGCAGAGGCATCCATCGGCAGCTCGGGACAACAAACCGGCACCTCGACCGCCCCATCACCGCCAACCCCATCAAACCGCACAACACCGGGCTCCTCCCTCCCGCCATCCAGACCCCGCCCACCCCGGGTGGTAGCACCCACCTGCTCCCCCTCACGGTCATGTTTCTCCCAATGCTTCTTAGCGAGCAGTGCGACGATAGCGGCAAGCCTCTCGGCGTTTTCGCGCGACAGCGTGGGGCTGGGACTGCGATTATTGTTGCGGGCGGTGGCGCGGGCGTGGTTGCGCCTGTCACGGTCCGAGGCCAGGCCGAGCCAGGCCTTTTCCAGCGCGTTGTTGTCGGCCGCCGAGAATGGCCGGAGCGGCAGCTTGGAGGAGGGCCTGGGGTGGTCGCCTCCCCCTCCGCCGGCGCCGGCAATGGTTGCTGCCGAGAACGGGTCGTCAATGGGCATCGCCGACGCATAAAAGAATTGCGCGCGGATCGGCGGGATTCCTTCTAGCCCCTCTACCGGCGCGGGTGCGGACACCGGGGCCAGCCGGCAGGCGGGCGTTTGGAACGTGTGCTGAGCTTCTGCCGCGGATAGGGAGGACATGGTGCCGGTTTATTGGATGGTTGAGGTCTTTGGAGGTGGAGGAGAGGGATCAAGATGGGGCCAGAGGCGTGTAGTATGTCGGAAGAGGGAGAGGTCGTGGTTTGCCTATTATTGACCGACTGTTGACGAGAGAGATGGTTGGCTGGGATCCAAGATTCGGACACATGGAACGCCGTTTGTTTGCTTTAGAGGTTGGTTTACGGCGCGGCATAGGGACTGTCTGGGACGGTGAGATCCATCTGATGACACCAAGAAAGGGGGCGAACTATGTAAGACAGATTGGGAGGTTTGAAAGGGAACAAGCTGTCTTAATTAAAGTAAAGATACATGTGAGCTTCGCCGCCTTTTTGGGCTGATGACGTGGTTCGCTGACCCTGGCAGCAGATGCCCGCCTGCCGCTGCAGGCACTGCCAGGCAGTCAACTGCCAGCGGCCAGCCCTGTTTCTTGCCTCTTGTCCTGCGATTTCATTGGCTGATACGGGTTTTAACGTTGAGTGACGCGCTAGACCGTCTCAATCGATAGCGCCGAATAGCGCATTCAACTTACCGTCAACATGGTGGGACACGCAGTAAAGGGCAAAGGAGTCAAGGACACCAGGACATCCAGGTATTGTCGTCCACATATGGAATGGCACACATTTGTTGTTCCAAAGCTGGAAGCGAGTTGAAACAGCCATCGGACCATCGAATTGCAGAATATGAGGCGGATTGTGCCTTGCGCGTCGCTACGCTGCCTTTCGTACTGAAGTTCAAGCAACGATGTTAAACCATAATCTTTGTCATGATAGTAATGCTGCATTTTTATTGTGTCTCACCGGAGTATCCGACCACCTCCCTCAAAATTGTGACTGGCATCGACGAACATGCCAGTTCCAGACTTTTGCACCTTAGGAAAGGGCTCCTGCGCAAACAAAACTATAGCGAGCCAGTCCAGGAATAGACAATGAAGCAAACCGAACGGGTATCTGCAACGGTGCAAAGGATGAACGCCTGCCTTGGCAACCTGACCTTCATGTCACCCGCCATAATGCAATTCGATCGCCATCCCATCTCTCAAGACCAGAAATCCCCAAGAAATGCCCTCTATTCCGTTCGATCCCATCCCAAATCAACCCTTATTTCTATCAAGATGGCTTCTTTAACGACTTCAGCAGCGGCGCGATCCGTGACCTTTTGCTAAGCCCTACGCGATATTGCACTTTAAGTTGTAGCTTCTGGTTGGGATCCTGTTTCGGCGCCTTCTCTTTGCCCTTGTCTTTAGTGTCTGAAGCCATCTTGGCCATCTTGACTGTCTCGACGTCGGGAGTAGCCGCTGCTGGCCCGTTCTCCTTACCGTCGCCGTCGCCACCCTCGCTCTTGACATTATGGGGTTGTGAACCTGACTGCGAGTTGTGGGGTAGTTCGGATAATGCCCGTGCCTCTGCTAAAGGCTCTGGTTCTGGCTGAGTAGGTACCGATGGCGCTTGATTAGATGTCTCGGCCTTGCGCGGGCGACCGCGCCTTCGCTTCTCTGATGGCTCTGGTTGCTCAATAGCAGGTTCGGGGATGTTTCCCCCCAGCGAACTCGGATCGCCAATCTCAGGGGTAGAATCCCTGGGTTTGATATCCTTCTTTTTGCGGCCCCTTTTCTTTTGCGTCGGGGGAGGTGGAGGTGCTGAGTCAAGATTGGGCGGCTCAACCACCGGTGTATATGCCTGATCGTTTGACTCAATGTCTTGCTTCTCAACAGTAGCATGCCCGGCCTCTTTTCCATGGAGTAGCGAGTCATCAGTCCCCCCGATGCCCTCCAACGGATCCTTTTCCTGCAAGTCATCTGCTGATTGGGTAATCTTCCTTTTCTTGGACTTGCGTGCAGAGACGGGCGGGTCACATTCGGAGAAGCCTGCCGAAGACGCAACCTTCGCCCGACTCCTCTTGGTCCTGGTGGCCTTGAGGGCGGACATATCTGTCAACACATCTGGCGAAGATTGCTGTCACATGAATTAGCAGGCGTCGCCGATAAGAATGCGGGGAGCTGAGCGAACCTGAATGTTAGCCTCTTGAACCGAGAGTGCCGTGGCGGCAACATCATCACCAAACATATCTGTCGAAGCCAGCCTAGACGAAACGACACGGCTAGGAGTCGGATAAGCAATTGTCGTAGCGCCGCTGGATTTGTGTATCTCTCCCACCACGAACTGCTGGGTGGGCAATGACTGCTCAACAGTATCTGGCTGAGCGTCAGATGACTGACTGACCATCCGATACTCCTGCTTCTGGCTCGCCGTGAGGGCACTTTGAGCGATATATAGCGATGTGTTGGCACCGAGCATGTTTGAGTCAAGACTAGCGTCATCATCCCTTCCTCGTCTTCTCAGTGTCCGTCTGCTGGAGCCTTCGGCCTCGCCCGTGGGCACCAGCAACACGGGACTAGCGGAGCTGGGGGGTGTGCCACGTTTTGCCTTTTTTCTGGCTCGCGGCGTCGCATCTGGGAAGGAATATGGATCCTCGGTAGACGGCATGTCAGATGTTGCTACCGGTTGGGGACTGGACTGCTGCCCCCCGCTCTTCCGCTTCCCGTATGTCCTCGTATTTCTTTGCGACGCGGCTGAGCTTGGCAAGTTCCACACATCGCTGGCCCCGCTGGCAGCTTCTTTTCGTGGCGTCACCATGTCCGTCAGATCGATCAGCTCCGGCTGTTGGACTTCTCTGGACCTCTTCGACCTCCGAGTTGGCGGCACCGGATCCGTGACAGGGGTGAGCGACGAAATGTCACTCGGCCGTGGCTTCTGTCCAGGTGGTGGAGCTGAGGACACGTCAGTCCATGCAGAGCCAGAGGCTCCGAGGCGAGTTGTGTCGTGAACTAGATCCTGTCCATCGGCAGCGGCTTGCTGCTGGTCGTAAATTTGCTGAAAAAAGGACAGATCCGTTGAGTCGCCACTGACATTGTGCGACGCGTTGAGCGTGTTTTGGGCTTCATCGCGGGGTATTTCGTGGTTTGCACCTGCCTCTGCAGGTTCTTCAATAGGGTTATCACCAAAGTCGCTGCCATCGTCCTCTGAGTCCAGTATTTCCCGCCGAGGGGCCATCATCAAGGTATCCTCATCGACTGATTGTGTACGTGCGATGGCAGTTGTTGGCACTGGTTTGTGGACGGAGTCGCGATATCGGCAGCTGCCAGTAATTGATTGACGCGGTGTCACGAGTTGCCAAGACATTTGGGGCCACCATTTCTTGGCACCTCCTGTGAGTGACGACAAAAACAAATCGACATCTTGATTGTCTACAGTAACCAACGTTCTTCCAGGGAATAACAATAGCGGGTGGAATAGTATAAGGGTTGATGATCAGCACTTGTACCGTAAGAGGAAGAAATAGGAGAATTCATCCAGAGTAGAGTGATGGTTGTATCTGTGAAACACAAGAGTGAAAAAAGACACTGACCAAGGAATTGGGTAAAAACTCGCGGTGGGAGCCTGGGAGGTATATAGGTTAGTTTATGTGAGCAGGTCTTCAACAGGAACCACTACACTTTCAATGGCGTTGTGGTGTAGCGGTTCCAGCGCAGGGTTGAGAAAATATCTGGACGGCCTCTGGTCGACGGGTGTTACAGTCCCAGACTGCTGTCTAGGCTCATACCCTCTTTTTGGCCTTCAGGTTCGATTCTTAGATTAGCCGTACCTTTTTGGTTCCTTCTTGTACAGTACATATCCAGTATCGGAACCTGACTGTGAAATCAGAGCACAATCTTCTCTCCCAGCAAGCGTACCCTCCGGTTTTATTCAATCTCCTCTATCCTCGGCCCTAGCCTAGAATCACTAGGTGGAGCAGCTGATCTCTCCGGATTCACCTCCAACCCGGCCAGCTTCTTCAGGCCCCCACCACCAACACCAGCCAATATTCCCTGGCCGCCGGAGTCGTCTTCCTCAGGCAGCAGCCTCACGAGCTGCCAATTCTCCAGACTCTCCACTACATCCTTCGCATGCTGCACCACCAGTCCATCCTCATCCGTCGCCGCCACGTATCTCAGCGTCCTCATCACGTCCTCCTGCGCCCCCTTGCCGAATCCGATCCCCAGCTTCCGCCCGCTCTTCCTCGCCACGTCCAGCGCCCTCACAAAGCTCATAACAAACACCACCGCGGCCCGCCTCAGGATCCCCTTCTCGGGCTCTCTCTCCAACTGCAGCACAGCCATGCAAAGATCCACCCCGGCCGTGACGAGCGACTGGCCCAGCCCAGCAATGTTGCTCTCGAGGGCGGCGCCGAGGACGGACAGCGCTGAGGCGCGGATCCTGATGTCCTCGCTGGCACGCTTGCTCTCCCAGCCCTCGACGATACGCTCGAGCAGCTCATTCCTTGCCTTTTCCTCAGGGGAGACGGGGTCGCTGAAATCGGGCACCTTGCCGCCCCAGACCTCGTCGGCCTCACGGTTCTTGCGCTCCTGTGCCCTGGCCTCCCTGGCCTGTCTCGCCTCCGTCTTGGGCCGCCGCCCCCGCCGGCCCGCCACCGCCAGCAACGCGTTGCCGACCTGGGTGGCGACTGCGTCCGTAAATGTCTCTCCAAGCCGTTCAATCACCTGCAACAGGGCCTCCCCGAACCGCAGGCGCGCGTCGACCGAGTGCGTTTCTTTCGCGTCGACAAAGTGGTCGACTAGTTCGTTGGTCACCGCGCGCGGGTGCTTGTTGCAAAGCAGCGTGTACAGCTTGATGACGCGCAGGTAGATGTACTCATCGCTGTCGGCGATCTGGGATGAGAGGAGCACCAAGATGCCGGGGATGTCAAGGATGGGGCTCTGCGAGGTAATCAGGGTTCCTATGAGGTTGAGGCCTTCGGACCGGACGGGGGGAGGGGAGTCGGGTTGGGAGATGTAAGAGATGGCGAGGTTGTACGTTTTGCGGTCTTCGATTTGGCGGTCGGTGGGTGCGCTTGTGGCGTCCGATGGTGCGTCGACCTCATCGCGGTATCGCAAAAGGAGGCGTAGATTGTTTGCTGTTTGGGAGAGGTTGTTGTCGGTTCCCCCCTTGCCTAACTTGTCTAGGGATGACTCGATAACGGTGAGGACTTCCGGGGGAACTCTTGCCTTCTGGAAGCCTGGGGTTGTGATAATCATGTTTAGAAGACTCAGCGCGACACCAGGAACCTCGTCATCCTCCTCGGGGTTGTCTCCTGCGTGAGCCAGGATCTGGCTGACTAGATCAAGGATGCGCTTCGGTTGGGTGGCGAGCTTTTCTGGGAACTTCTCCATCATTGCCTGGAGGGTCTTGATCTCAACTAACTGGGCTAGAGGGTCCTCTGTGTCTTCCTGAAGCTTGACAAAAATGTCCCTCCTCTTGAGATTCTGAGATGACTTTAGCCACCTTTTAAGGAGCTCCAGGAACGAAGTGGAAATATCGGCGTCGGAAAGCGTCGATGTGATGAGATCTAATAACTTGGAGATCTTTCCATCGACATCATCCAACCTGATCTGAGGAGCTGTTTGGCTAACATTCCCCATAGACTGCCTCACATCCACAATCTCGATGTGACCCTGTCCCGTTGTCTTGTAGATCCACTCAGGACTACCCTTGTCATAGCCGCCAATGTAGCTCAGATTTTTGACGAAGAACAACACGATGTCAGCAGATGACGCTAATTTGAGATAGATTTTCAAAAGTTCCAGCGCCGGGGTACAGATATTCTCTTGGGTAGACGGCTGGGCATCGTGCCATGATGAAAGAGCCCAGAGTGGGAGGAGCACGGGAGAGAGCAGCCGCTTGCACAGCCCTGGGTTTGGGTGAGAGGCAGTTAATGACCGCAGTCGACGAAGTGCTATAGCCAACTCGTCGTTACGGACGACCACCTTGTCGCTCGTCAGGTCGATTACACCGTCCAACTTTGCATCTACTTCATCCAGAAAGCCAGGGAAAGGCTTGATGCGGGTCAGCAGCGGCTCTGCTAAGAATTTCCACCCAGCGGTACCTTGATGAGGTGTTAATAATGCTGAGCAACTAGGTATAGAGTAGGGATACCGCACCAGGAGCTCCCGACGCCTTCCGACCCAAGACGCCAAATCCGATGACATACGAGGCGGCTTTCATTAGTTCCAATCCTTCACCTCCATCAAGCAGAGTGAAAAGCTGCGGTGAGATTGCTGAGTACCATGTCTCGGGTTCCACTGAAGCCGGTGGCACGGAGAGCAGGTTGCTGGCAATATTGAGGGATTCGTGAGTAATGTTTGCCCCCCTCTTCTGTGGCACTGCTGCCTCAGATACCTTGACGGTGCTGGAGGGGTGGACGGCGAAGACAAACTCAAGCGTTGCCCGCACGCCGTCTGGGCGGAGAGGGACAAGCGTCAGCGTTTCCATCAGCCTGGGACGTAGCCATGGCTGAACGTGGCCCGGTCTGACCAAGATGTTGAGCGCTGTCAAGAGACTAAGCGTTTTCGTCCTGCGGTACGTGTCAGACCGAGATGGCACGCGGCGGGCCGAACAGCTTGGCTTGCCTCTGGATCAGATCGTCAAACTCCGCCTTTGCCTGCACCCTTGAAGTTTCAGATGTTTCGGGATTAAACGCTTTGCCACCAAGGTCGAAAATGGATTCAATCAACCTTTGGCGGCTGTTCTTCTCGTGGGCTCCTTGCTCCATGACACTGATGCCTTGTTCTAGATAGGATACATATGTTGTAGGTCTCGTTCCCTAGCCAGGTCCAGGCAAAGAGAAGTGTGTGAGACTTGCGGGGATGGCTTCTAAATATCAAAACTTGATGTTCGCATTTTCGAGGACACCGTATCGACTTATGGGGTGCATAAATGGAGCACAAACCCCGGCCTATGACACGAACAGCAGGCTAAACTTCATTTTCCTATGTGGCCGATGTCCAGAGCGAAGAACATGCTTCAAGGGCACCGAAATGAACTAGAAAAAGGATGAAGTTTCGACTCGAGGTCTCCGACTCCCGTCTCAAAGTGGTAAATTATGGGGCGCAGATCAGGGGATTCCACTTGGGTGCACGGATCAATCAATCACGGTCGAGTGGGTCGACGCGGTCTTACGTATAAGCTTCCTCACGCGTTGCTTCCCTGTTCCCTCTGAGGCTTACTTTCCTTCCCAGACTCTCCAGCTACCCGAGCTTGCCTCAACATGTCCGATCGGAATCGTTTAGGACCGATACATATCGAACCCGGGAAACCCGCCTGAGATGCATCTTCTGTCAATAGATAATCGAGATACACAGCCCCAAACCGCAACCCTCGATGTTGACGCGCCTTCCCAGCCAACTTCTTTCGCTCGCCAGAGCACATAGCACGCACGACGCCTCCCCTACAGTTCTCCGATTCCAATTTTCCGATAGGAATGTCGTCTAGACCGCCTCACTGGAACTGGAATTGCACAGTACGTCGCAGCTTCGATCCCGTATCGGGAAACATTCAAGCTTGCCGCGGTTGGGATCACTGTCAATTTTCTTGTCTCGTGGGCAAGCCAGTCCCGCGGGGTGAATTGGTCTCGGAACTTAACCCTAAGACACCCTTTGGTTTCAAGTCTTGCGCTTATAGTCATTCGGACTGCTTTTTATGCCTTGGTCGTCGATCGAGAGGCTTGTGCCGCTGGTAAAGCGGTACAGGTTGATCGAGCGACGCATGGGGCGGACTAGCGGAACGAGCTCCAGACACCGTCATGGTGGGCGACCGTCCTTTCCTATGAGTCCACACGGTGAGCGCCTCTGGCCTGAGGCCACTCGTCAGGATTGAGGCACTGGAACCGGCACTCTGGTCAAGAGGGATCGCTCTGGCGATGTCGGCTTGACGACTGGGTTGAGTGGACACTCTCTGGCAGCCTGTCTGCTTGCATGCTCACCTCGCTGTTCCGCGGCCTCCACGCCCTGAGCAGCTCTGGAGTACGAGGGAGAGCGCAATCCTGGCTCCGCACGATCGTCCGGCCCGTTTCGCTTCTGTGCCTGCAGCTCGTCTCGCAGGAATCACGTCAGTGAGCGGGTGCTGCCGGGCTGCGCACGGAAATGTTCCAGGATGATAGCCAGCACGCCATGTTGAAATGCTCTCGGTACCCTCATAACTCCCTCATTCTCGCACTGCATGCGTGTCGAGCCACCCACGACTTCGCCGACTCCCAGGGCCGCGTTGGGGCTACATGTCCGCGCGTCACGGAAACGTGAAATCCGACCAGGCGCATTAACTCGTCCTCGTAGGCTCTGTCCTACGTTCGACGGGACGCCAAAACCCCGTGTCTGATGCTCTCTGGCACAGACACACCCTCCCTCCACTGTGCCTGAATAAGGCGCTAGTCGGAGATGACAGCGCGTTTTTTGAGGATGTTTTTGTACGTGCGGAAACGCCCTCCCTGCCCCGTTATCTTTTGGATACGAGCATGGGAGAGGAAACAAAAACAAGTCCCAGTTGGCAGTGCGGACACACGGAAAGACTTGGCTGGGAATCACGCTAGCACTTGAAGGTTGCAGTCGTGGCTGCCGATTTTGACGGGCCTTACATCGGCGACGGCGTGGCTTTCACTGAAGGGTTTGGCATCGTGGAAGCCCTTGACAGCTTGTGGGGGTCGCAGGGGTTGGAATCCGACTGGCTGTCTGTTCAGCATTGCTTCAAACTGAGTGCTTCTGACAAAGGCGGCGGGTCGAGAGGACCAGGACTGGGACCCATCTCGAGTTGGAGTCAAAGCTTCGTGCTTGTCTGGTACTGGAACTCCCTCTCCCCAGTTTGTCCGGATTCCGTTGCCCTCGGGGAGAGCTCTGCTGTTCGAGGCCGTCGAGTTGGATGAGGACGGGTCCCTCGGGGGATGGTCCTGGTTGTTCTCGCTCCAGGAATGGCGTGAGGACAACCCCTCTCTTTTCGGAGGATAAGTATCCCTGTGTTTTCATCCTGCTGCCGCGTCCGGGCTAACTCATGGAAAGAGAACGAATGATCTAGGCACCTCGTGCTCGCCGCTAGACTCAACTACTACTTACTGGTACCGGCTGCATGTTGGTATCGGTGCAAACCCGCCTGCCGTGTGTTGCGACTTGGAGTGCGATAAGCGATCCAAGGCATAGTTCCCTGGTGCCGGACCATCGCACCAACTTCAAGGCCATGACCAATCCAGGGAAGTTGAATTGTGGCCGCCGTGATGAGGACTCAAGGAGCGATAGTGACAGATCCTTGGCAGCATCGCAGTGCTGCTTTTCGTTTTTGCGGGACGCAAACTGCGTCTCTGCTTGGTAAACATCCCGCTTCCGTCGGAGGTCAACAAAACCCCGCAAATACGAATACGCTACGCACTGACAACAGAGCCACCGAGTGCGCTTTACGCAATCCAATGTTAACCGACTGGTCTCCTGCAGTCCAGCTCCGGGTTGTCCCGCACAGTGCATGAGGAGTTCGAGGGTGGCCAGGTGGAGGATATCCACCCTATCGGGTGGTGGGGGGGGCTGTTCAGATGCTTTGTCGTCTCTTGAACCCCCACCCGATCCTCCGGCCGAGTGCGCTCACTATCGACAAACCACGTGTGTGGTCCTCGCTAAGACGTTAGCGGAAAGCGCCAAGACGAACCACCGGGGAACCTAGCTGCTCCACTGCGGAAGGAAGCGCCGCCAGCACTCTTGGCAAGAAACGGTTTTGCCTGGCCAATTTCACAATCCACGTTTTTCAGACGCCCTGTTTGGAGCGCCAGATGTTTTGATGATTCTTTTCTCTTTTTCCGACCGTATCCGAACATCTAACAAATCATGGAAGTTGGTTCTTCTTCTTTTTCTTTCCAATTCCGTGCGATCCTGCCTAGAGCCCGGATGGAACCCTAATCATGTCATCTTCCGAACCTATGCCGTTTGCAGGCTTGTCATAGCATCAGCACTCCAGAACGGTCCGTGCACCGGATAAGGCCATTGTTCTTATGCTGTTGGATCATGGTCGCAATTGGATGGAGAGCCAGTGGTCTGAACGCAAGGTGATTGGTATGCCATGCGCAAAGCACGCGCTGACACACATACAGGTAACTACCTAACTGAGTGCAGTATAGGGATTAGGGAACGCGTCTGTTGACAGTTCCTGTTTTGGGACTGGATTGATTTGAATGCAGCTGGGGCATAAATGCCCAGCGCACAGTGGTCCAGGCTGTTCCACGATCCACGCTACGAACTGAGCCCGGCCGACCTCGGTTACGTCCAAGATCAAGGACGCCAATGTGAATGCAAACTACATCGTAACGTTATTATGTGCCCTGATGGAAGATTGAGTATGTAGGTTGGCGGGTTTATCGGAAATAAATGGCGTGCGCATCTCAGCGAGGCATTGAGGTGCGGGAAACCTGTTGGCTTAACGTTATGCTAGGATCGGCCGAACCAACCTGAGGCAGTCAATGGGAACTTGGCCGATGGATTTACCCTACTTGTTGTGTTCTCAGCCTGCCCCTCGCCCCCTATCATCGCCATTCTGAGCAAGCAAGTCAGTGGCCTACAGAGAATGTCAGATCATAACTCTATTTCTTGGTGCCGTGGGTAGGTATGTACATACGATCTTCGGTACTTGCTCACCCCGGCCTTTCTCCGACTGGCTCATCGTCTCTTGTACGCTATGCCATGAATCAGGGGATGGGGGCAATGGGAGGGCTGGAGGTGGTCTATAATACAGTTAACTAAGGGTTGTCTCAGGCAGGCACCTTAAAAGAGCTATAGTACCCTACAAGGTACTGTACAGGACCTCCTCGAGATTATCTTCCCGATGTTGCTGTAACTCGCAGCAGGCGGCCTCCGGAAGCGACTTGGCAAACAACCTCCGATGCGTGCGCGCTGTAAATCAACGACCTACATTAGCAGACCTGAGCGGCACAGTTCAAGTTGGTGTGTTTACTGTGTTACGCCGCAGGATATCCAACATCTGCCTTCAGACAGACAGATTACACCAGTTCATATATATCCCGCTCTCGCGCCCGGATCCCCTTCCCTGTCCTACGGGGCCGCGTAGCGTAGCCGAATCTTCTTGGACTAATCGGAAACTTGTGAACGCGACCTTGAGGATGGGACTGGAAGAGGGGCTGACTGACTGATGCCTGGGTAATCAGGTTTGGCCGCCGAGGAAGCAGTGGAACGAAGTCGTGAAACCAACATGTCGTTATTTGATTCGTAGCCTCTTAACAGACCCAATTGACAGCTGAGCTTCTATTCATCGATGGATATGCCGAGAGGGGTCTACGACTCGGAGGTGAAGACGTGAGTTCCGTGCTCCTTGTTTGAAGACATGGCGAGACGAGCCCTGCCTTCGAGTGTGCAAACCCTCGCAAGGTGCTGGCAATCGGCCTAGATATCGAGTTCTGTTGGGGTCCAGGGCCAGCACAATCGAGTGCAGATAGTAGTGTTCCTCTTTACAAAACGACCAAAACTGTATCCCGGAAAACATTGGAACCTGGACTGCCAAAATCAGCTGCTGGGACAGCAAGAATACTAGTATTAGGTGCATTGATAGGATAGCCCAGTTGAGAGTGAGAGCAATCTGATCGGCCAAAGAGTGTCAGTCCCCCCTTGGCTTCTGCAAAGGCAGGGCAAAGAGCCAGCATAGGTAGCTACATATGTCGCAGCCCCCCACGCGTGTTGCCATACAGCCAGCGCCAAACTGGCCCCCCATTACGTCCGCCAGAATCGCAGAATACCACCCCCAAGAGAGTCTACCACATGCAGAATGTTTTGATATCAATCTGACCTTCCCACCGTAAGGTTTATGTGTGCTCCTGCCACACTGTGCACCTGTCCTGTAGAATCTGCTCGGATAATCGTGGTGTTCGAAAGGAGGAGGTTGTCTTGGCCAAGAACCAAGAATTGTCGAAAGCGAAAACATATACTGTCGTCAAATATCCCAGAAGCAAGCAGTCGGACAGGATAGAAGCAGCGCTGCGTTTCACGAGTGGTAGCTTAACGTCATAGTAATGAATTGGGCGTATCCCCGCCGATCTCTCAGGGGGCAGTTCCTATTAAGTGGCATGTGCAAGCAGGAACGTCACGCCAGACATCCCGGATGCCGCCATGCCGCATCAAGATTGGGGCGTGTCGCTCATAGGTAGTTAAGGTATGGCGCCGAGGGTCACCGCGGGGATAGCCTGAGGCTGCTCCATGACCTTGTGCCGGAGGGTCCAATAAGCCCTACCGAAGCCGCCGCCGGTGGTGGCCTCATCCGCGGGGACAATCTCCATGACCGTGTACTGGAGAGTTCCGTGGAAGGCCTGGGGCACGCAGATCTCATTCATCAGGTGTTGCTGGGGATGAGGATGCCAAGGGTTTGTTGTCCCCGCCGCTGCCGCCGAGGAGGAGGCCACAGGGAATAATTCGGCCGCTTCACGGCCCAGGGCCTATGGAAGAGAGGGTCAGTGTTTTGACACTAGATATGTGGGGGTAAAAGGGGAAACAAGGTGGGGAGATGGACGTGACTTACAAGACACATTTGACATGCGTGGCCGTTGGCGTACACCCAGTTGTCGCAGTTGTACGTCCAGAAATACTTGCAGCGGTACTTGTAAAAACCACCGCTACCTGACATGGCGAAGGAATAAGGGTTGGTAGAATATCGAACTGTGATCGTTCAGGGGTTGCTGAGGTGTGGATGAGTATCCTTTCAGATGTAAAATGTGGACTGCCCGCTGACAGTCAAGCGATTTGAAAAAGGAAGTTGTTGAAGAGACCTTTTGATACTGCTGGGCAGAACAAAGGTCGATTCGTATCCAACCTCCAAGGGGTAATGAATCCACGTGTGTGTGGGCGCGTGTAAGTCGAGGAAAAAGAACAGCAGAAAAGAAAGTGGCGAGATATGTTTTATACATCACATGGGGTTGCCCTTCAAAGCATGGCATCATTCCAACTGCAGGGTGGTGCTCCGGCACCGATAAGGCCAAGCTCATAGACACATGCCGGGTGGCTGTCAAAGCCAAACCGGGTATGACAGGGGGTGGTATTGTTGCCAGGGTACGATTTGATGTGGCCTGCCATTTTTCCCAATCGAGTCTCAAACCCGCAATGTCAAGGGATTCGGGGTGCATGTGTCTTCATCAGGGGGAGGCCAACCGGCATTGCCATGGAGTGATCTGTCGAGCACCGGGCAGCCTGCACAGTACGCCAATCATGGCGCACTTACAGTACTTCCTTCGTACCGAATATGCTTCTCTGGATAGAACTCAACCCAAGCAAGGAGGACATTTGGATTGCGACTTTGATATCATCTACATGGTTCCCAATCCTGCAGCGCGGGTGTGGCAGTCTCGGAGTACGGCAGTGGTGGGTCGATGGGCTGGTGATGCCAAGAGCCGTTCCCGCGTTCTCGAAGCAATCGTGGAGGGCCAACAACGTCAGCAACTTTCCCAATGGAAACAACTGTTGCGGGCTGTATGTACTGTACAGGTCAGAAGGTCGAGACGAGATGTGGGACAATGAGCGTCTGTGTTGGTCGCCAGAGACGAGACGACTAGACCAGTGCTGCAAAAGCGATATCTGACAACGCCGCAAGGGCACATCGTCCGAATTGTTCAATGGCCTCGGCGTAGCGATATGCACGATATGCACCCTCTATGGAGTCGTCGGCGAGGCTAGGTCCGGATGGGCGACGAATTGGGTCTCTCGGCGTGTTTTCCAATGCACCACGCTGCAGAAACCAGCTCGACGCCAGCCGGCACAGTTCCCGTGCGTTGCACGACACTGGACCAAGACGGCCCATCCAAACAAATGTCGTCCCTCGATCCTCGTCGCTGCGCATCAGACGGCCCGCGTAAGCTGCCGTTGGCAGCCAACGATCGTGCAGTCCAAGCCATCCCGTCTTCAGGTTCCCCTTCCAACTGACGTTAGCCCGCGTGAGTTTGAAGCTTCAGCAAAATTGACAAAGACTCAATTCTCTGTGCATATTGCAGTAGTAAGGTAGTGCCAGTAGACCGGACGTCGGCCTCGCCTTCAGGGTTCTCTCATCCGGCGTGGCTTTCAGATCCTGGTGAGACTGGACCCTTGGAAGGAGCGGCTTCATTGCTTCAATGGGCCTAGCAAGCCCGCTCAGCCCGGCAAGTAGCAACGGCCAGACGGGTGTGCGCCAGCGTTGGTGGAACTTTAGGGGTGGAGGTTCAATTGTGGGTTACGGTAGGAATCCGGTAGTAACACTGTACCGTACCCCACCGTACGGAGGTCGGGGCCAAAAGTGTTTCCACCAACTCGTTAAGCCAGCGCACGAGTCATACAGTGCTCCGTCCTTCATCTGCTTCAGCCCGCTTACAGTGCCTCTAGACAGTGATGGGAGTGTTGCAGCACTGCTCGGGTACTTGAATGGGCCTAGCGTCCAGCGGAACTTAGCGAAAGAGCCTGGGCTAGAAAATACTGTGCGAGATAGCTAGCATTTACGTCGCCTATACAGTATGGCCCGTGCATTAACAAAGTGGTGGAAAGACTTCTGGCCCCGACCTCTCACCGTTACATTCCGAGTCATTCATTTCATGCACCCACACTTCACATGTCCAAGGTCGAGTTGATGAACCTCACCCTACGTTGCCGCTTCCTGGTTGTTCCTGTGGAAGGTATCTACAAGTTTGAATTCGCATATTCTACGAGGACGGCTCTAGTTGACGATATTCAAATATCGTTGACTCGCATTTCAACCTTTCCCTCACCTCATTGACCACTTTGGGCCGAGATGCAGCGGACTCAGCATGCATCAAAAAGCTTCGCGATATTCGCGCTGCACTCCGTCAATTGTTGTTTGCTGGCTACAAAGTCCAACTAGGAACCCTTCCTTCAATTATGTTCCTGCAGGTCGATGCCCCTCTACGCCGGGAGGTCAAGAACGAATTGACTTCGGCCTCGTCGGCTCCTTCGAAAACAATAGCTCGTTTGGATTCGCAAGACTGTTTACTCCGTAGAGTTACAACGCTTACTTGATCCTAGCTCATATCTCGATCTCGGCCGTCCGCTCCCTCCATCGGGCCTGGCCATCTCCTTCCAACATCACAATGCTCGACATTCAGACATTACCGTCAACGGGTCCATACTGGCATTTGGCAAGGCCTCAGGGAAGCCTACGACGTCAATTGGCTCCCAAGTTGCATACGATTTCTGGACAAGATTGCAGGCTCTGCATATCGTGTTACACGGCACTGGGACACAGGCGCATACACCACCCTGCATCTTCTAGGTGTCCTAATTACCGTCCTACGTATACTTGGCCCCTTATTGTCGATCGATCGAGGATGTGTTGCATTGCTCAACTTAATCGCTGCAGTAAAGGCTGACCCTGATGCCGCTCCGGAGTCGGGTCCGTCGCGGCCTCATTGGGCTCTGTCGTGACACGAAGTCGCAAACTTCTGGCTGTTAAAATCTGCTCATATACTGGGCTTTCAGATCAAGACTCATGAGCGACTGGCGAGATGACTGTAGGCTTGGACTTGATTTATTAGCTGTCTATTAGGATGCAACTGGGCAATTCCGCCCTCTTATTCCAACCAGAGCGAGCTACGGCATTGGCCAAGAATGGGATAGTCACTAATTACAGTCAGTGCCTCTCGTACTGTACCACGACAAGCAATTCGTCGCTTCAAGCATGCAGGATCATATCACGAGTTTCTTGCCCGGTCTTATACTGCGAGACAACAACCAATGGCGCAGGAGAGATGGAGAAGAAACACCAGTCACAGCTGGATTCAAGATGACAATGGCTCCATTCATCACAGCCACATGAAGCCTAGGTTGCGGTTGTTGCGGTTGTTGCGGTTGTTGCGGCTATCTCATTCTCTCAACACAATATCTCTCGCTGCCAGAGCCTCACTTTGAGATGCTACAGTATTTGACATGTCAGATTCCGGCTCTGACCGTCCAACCATTCACGGATGCCCACAGCGTATTGTACTTAGTGGCGCGGCGGGCAAGAAACAAAACACTGCCTACAGTACTAGTTGTGCGTCGGTGATAACGCGGCCGGCCGAGAACAGCAATTTTCCCCGGTACCTGACCGATGAGTGATACAGAAGCGGCGGTCCCTTCCCTCACGGGTCGCGGCATCGGACGACCGCAGGCGCTCGGCCCGAGCCGCCATGGCTTGTCAGGGCCCAGGCTCTCCCACATCTGCGGCACTATGGCCGGACACTGTAGTCTTCCAATGGGCTTCTTTCCGGTGTGCACTGTGTGATCCTCGCAGTATCACAAACGACAAGCGTACGTTAGTGTGAATGCCGTGACCGGCCACGCAATATGCCTGGTAGCCCTAGCATATTCTAAGCAAATAAGTAGGTATGTGTTGTTGTTATGGTTGACGCGCGTGTTCCCGGTTTCGTATTTCGTACCGGACTGTAGGGTTTGGGATAACTACGGATAGGGCCTCCTTAATAACCGATATCTGTTGGGCGACAGCTGAATGCGATTATGGGAATATATACGTATGTATATACAGTGCCAGTGGCCCTCATATGGCAGGAAAGGGGAAACGGACGCGAGATTCAGTAGTCGAGACCGAACTTGCATACCTTTGTCTCCCTCGATCCTAGCGCTCGGTTGGCCACATCATCCCAAGATGTGATGACTCGGACATGGAGAGACAGCAAATCGGAAGACCCCAGAATTGAGGCTAGCCAGCCACCGGCAAGCCACAGAAGTATAAGCGGGGATGTCTTCCCTTGAACCCTTGGCCCCTTGCCATGTGGGCGGCGGGATTGCCGCAGGACGGGACCTGGACGGGTAGACTTGTGTGTAACACATCCTGAATCTTCAAGATCACGGAGAGGTCTTCAAGGGTTTCGTTTGAAATCGGGTGATGTAGTGGCAGTCTTCCACTTCCCGGTACCGGAGCACGCATCACATCACCATCTCACAGCCCAGAATGGAAGCTGGCCCCGAGCGCCAAGGCAAGTTCTCCTCAGTCTAGCAACACTTCTAAACAAATACAAGGCTGCCATTTGGGCAAACAAACACACCAGATAGTCTCTTCATATCTATTGGCGCCGGTCCGTTTCCACCTCGCATTCTGCAAGTTGGAACAGGCAGGGCAAAGCCTCAACGACCGCCCTTCATGGCCTGTCGCCGACGGACCTTTTCGGTGACACGCGTCAGCGCCGACTTAATTTCGCCCTTCTCAAACGTGTCGAGATCATAGTAGATGGGTGCGATTTCCTGATTGGCGTGTTAGCGTCTCACAAGGTATTACGAGGCTGTGGATGAAGAAGGGAGGGGAAAAAAGGAGAGGAGAACTCACCAGGAGCCATTCTGGCCTGATATTCGTTACAGTCCTCACATACTGCTTCGTGGTAAGCACAAATTCGTTGTAGACGACCCAGTCGTACGGGCTCGTGACGACGGTGCTGGGGTGTATCATGACGAGCTGGTCGTCCTTGACCGTTTTGTACACCTTGCTGTTGCTACTCTCACGCATGGCGACCTGCATGAAGAAACCCGCCAGCAGCGCCCGCCGTATGTTGGTGTAATACTCCTTGTTCTGGAACGGTGTGCTGATCAGCTCAATCTCGTGCGTCTCCATGATGCGCTTGAGCTGAGCGCGCACATTGTCGGCGCTCGACAGGTGCCGGTAAGAGAGAAAATGCTCGTGGCACCACTTCTTCATGTCCTCGCCGTTCTGCTCGGCACCCTTGTATGCGTGATAGGCGTTCAGCAGCGTCAGGTGATCGCCATCTGGATGGGCAAACTGTTGCTTCATCTCGTCGGCCCGCTTGCGCGCGTTATTGGGGCGCACCCATATTTGTGGGACCGACAGCAGAGAGGTGATGGAGAGGATCTCGTTAGAGCAGTAGAATTCCGGTGATGATATGAGCATGACGGCGAGCGCAGGGTCGAGCGGGAACTGGGATGCCAGGTCGCCCAGCCGCGTCAGCTCGCCGTCATCGTCCAGGCAAGCGAGATAGTTTAGCTCCTCCAAAGCGCGCATCATGGTTTCGGGTGCCGGAGGGTCCATAAAATCGAAATGCACCAAATCTTGGACGCCGAGTTTTTTGAGCTCCAGGATCGTGTTGGACAGATTGGACCTCAAGATTTCTGGGTAGGTCTGCTCGATGAGTTCTTTCTTGAAGGCCTTTTCCGTGTACAGCCGGAAGCATTTGCCGGGCCGCGTACGACCGGCACGACCGGCACGCTGTTGGGCAGACGCTTTGGAGATGGGAGACACAAGCAGCGACTCTACCCTGGTGCGAGGGTTGTAGATTTTTTGCTTGCTGAAGCCGGGATCCACGACGTAGACAATACCGTCGATCGTCAAACTGGTCTCGGCAATGTTCGTCGCGACGATGCATTTCCGGCCGGGTCGGCCTCCCTTGCGGAATGGCTCCGGGGCTTTGTCGAAAATACGCTGTTGCTGATGGGGAGGCAGAGTACCGTAGAGGGGGTAGACCGACATGGGCCCAGCATCGGATTCCCGAATCATCTCGTCGACCTCGAGGCTGATCCGACGACATGCATCCTCAATCTCTTCCTCGCCCGTCAGGAAGAGCAAGATATCACCCTCAGGCTCGCTTGCATGGATCTGCAATACTGTTCTGACCGCGGCTTCAACGTAGTCTCGCTCCGGCTCGGGGGTATAGAAGATCTCGACCGGGTGCGTCCGGCCGGGCACCGCGAGCAGCGGCGCGTTGAAGAAGTAGCTCTGGAACTTTTGGGCGTCGAGAGTAGCAGACATAACGATGATCTTCAGGTCTTTCCTCCGCGTGGAGATCTCCTTAAGCAGGGCCATAAGAATGTCGGTGGCTAGGGTGCGCTCGTGGGCTTCATCGAGAATGATACAGCCGTACCGAGTCATGTCGTGGTCGTGCATCGCCTCGCGCAGGAGCTGACCATCCGTCATGTACTTAAGAAGCGTCTTGGAGCTTGTCTTGTTCTCGAACCGGATGCTGTAACCGACCTCCTCGCCCAGTTCGACGTCGAGCTCGTTCGCGACACGCTGGGCAACCGACATGGCCGCCACTCTCCTGGGCTGCGTGCAAGCAATGAGCTTGCCGGTCAGGTGTGGCAGCTCGTCATAGAGGACGTACTGCGGGATCTGGGTCGTTTTGCCGGAACCCGTCTCACCGACGAAGACGAGGATCTGATTCTGGTGATATTGATCGAGGAACTCCTGCCGCTGCTTATGCACGGGCAAATCACGCCGCGTCTTGAGGATTTTGAAGTACTGTTGCGAATGAGGACGACCCGTCCACGGGTTGGTGTCGGAATCCTCTGCCTTGACGGCCTGCAATGCCGTTGTTTTGTGTCGCTCTAGCTCGTCTAGCGGTGACTTGAAGCCATTATGGGCGCCCTCGTCGAGGTGCGCGAGGTAAGGGTTGTACTTGTCGCCGCCCATCTTGCCGTTGCTGCCGCCGTCTGTCTTGACTCTTTTCGAATCTTGGCTGCCTTCGGTCTCTGCGCTTGATCGCTTGAGGCCTTTGGACGAGTCGGCCATCGCGGCTGGAGAAAAATTTCGAGGAGACGTGCGTGGGACGATGAGTGGTGCCTGCCGGGTTTTGCTGGTGGCCGTCGTCGCCTGTCGCTTGCGGGTCGCGAGGCTGCTGCCGTTTTTTGTTTGCGACAGCGTCGAGCCTCGTTGAATGGCAGTAAAATTTAGTGGAGTGGTGGGGCTGATCCAGCGATAGGCATTTATGCGAACCGCAAGCGCTCGGTTAGAGTCGTTGGATCACAGGTTCATTCACATCGGGCTATGAGACAATGCCCTTGTGATTACCATATTTTGCACCATGCCACCGTTAATGTCACAATTGTCAAGATGAAGCCCGGAAGACGTTAGGTTCAAGATCCTTGTGAAGTCTTGTTTGTATGCTCCCCACGCGTACAGTACAATACAATACATACCTTATACACTGTATGGGCATAAATATGGATATGTGCTCTACTTGTATAATCGCTACTAACCGGGCTCGCCAGGTAACTCTGCGAGCTCTGTTAGGCCTCGGCTTCCCAATTAAGACCTTTTCTCATTGTCTAAAGCTTCCTTCATTAGTGAGAAATAACTGTCTTGGAGCCTTTCTAGCAATTATACCCTGTAAGTCGGTCTAGGATACTTCAAATCTTGCCTACGGTAAATTGTCTTCCGCTTTGACGCAACTTCAGAGCAGATGGTGAACCGAGTACGGATACCTGCATATAAGGGTTTACACCATATCAAACACTTTTCTATAACTAATTTGGCTCAGAGTCGACCAATTGCCTAACCACGGATACGTCCGTAACCGTCTCCGGAACACCCTTTTTGGCGGTCACTTGCAAATTGTGTGTCTACCCAACGTGAGCCAGGCAGGGTCCGGTTCGATGTTGGGTTTTCACAAGGCGCATAGGTAGCAATCACCGGAACCAAAACCTTTTCTTGGACCCTTATTTTCGGATTCTCTGGCTGGGAGCATGCACTCCGTTGAATATCCACCATGTGATTAGGCCGACGCTAATTTCTTCAATTCACCAACACATTTCCCAACCTGGTTGAATATCTGGTTGTGATTCTGCCCCCGTGCCGTTCCGCTTTTCATACATCGCCCCCTGCAGATCTGTTGCCATCCTTCCCACATATCTACTTCAGTATACATACATCACAAGTACTCATCAAACCTCAGTGCTCTCTCATTCTGGGGAAGCCACGTTGCCGAAATGGCCTCTGGTGGGAGACTCAACCCCGAGTCTGATAACTTCGAGAACCGCCCAACCTTCTACATTGGCCAGCATGACTCGAACCGCTTTGAGCCATTGACCGAGGAACAGTACAACCAGGTTCTTAACAGTGGAGTAAGTGGCAGCTACAGCAACCCACCTATCCTTGTTGCGCCCATGTGGCTGACCGGACATAGTTTCGCTTTGTGACGGCACCCATCACGAACGAGCACTTCTTCAAGCGGGTTGTCGATTTGCACAGGGAGTACCTCCAGGAGAGGGAGCAGTGGGCCCGAGAACATGGCATCTCAGACAGCCAGAGCACCAACCCGTCCCTGCCCGGACCGGTCGTCCCAACCCTCACCGACAAGGACACCTCGCTGGGCCCCTGCCATTATATCGGCTCCCTTGTGTGTTATTCCAGTCCTTGGATCGACCTATGCTCCGCCGATCCGCACATCTCGAGCATATCGCGCCAGGTCCTGAACCTGGAAGCTGCCTATGCAAACTTCTGCGGTGCCAGAACCATCGTTGTCCCTGGCCCCAGACAGGATGAGAGTGGCCGCGGTATCGCTCAATATGCCCGCGCAATCAAGGAGGTGATGCAGGTTGCAAGCCGGACCAATATAGTCGTCCACATGCCAATGTACAGGGAGCCAGGACTTGAGGAAAATTTGGAAACACTTTCCGACATCTTTGGCCCGGAGAAGGGACCCGAAGCGAACGCCAAGAAGGAAATTGACCTCTTCAGCGCATGGGATTCTTGGAATGCAATCAGATCCGTGTGCAACTACTCAATGAGACTACTTCTTGGTACGTCGCCCACTTCCTCGGCCCAAGGGGCCACCTCGTAACAGTCAGGGATCAGAATAGGCCGGACGCTGCTTGTTCTCCTTCACCCAACAATCTAGCCAACCCTCAATACTGACTCTCCTGTAGCACTTCGAATTCCCCGTCGGGTACCCGAGAAGAGCCTCCAGGAACGGTGGTTTGCAGAGCCGCTCCATTTCTTGACTATCGGTCAAGCAATCTTCCAGTTGAATCGAGCTGGACATCCCTCGCTCAGCAGACACCACCAGGACATGATCAACCGTTACATGCGGTTGAGGAATGTGCCATGGTTGGTTCTCTGCGATGTTGGACCCAGCCCCGAGGAGCTCGCGGCACTCTCTGACAAGCTGACCTCCGAGTTTCCAACACTCGCTGAAGCGAGCCAAGCTCTTGGAGATAGCCGAAGGCCTCAGTCGCTGGCCCTGAACGCACATGTCGGGTACATGAGGTATCTGGAGCGCCAGCAGCCTCCGTTCTCAGCAATGGAGTCACCGGCGCTCACGAGCTTCCAGGACTGGCTTCAGCCACCGTTGCAACCGTTGGCGGACAATCTCGAATCGGCAACCTACGAAGTGTTCGAGGGTGACCCAGTGAAATACGATCAATATGAAAAGGCCATCACGGAAGCCATGACAGAATGGAGGGAATTAAAGAAGCCGACTTCGTCGGCGACGCCCGAAAATCCTTCAAATCCGGAGCTGATTGTCACAGTGGCCGGCGCCGGACGGGGGCCCCTGGTAACACGGGTTCTACGTGCCGCTGAGCGCACAGGGACACCTATCCAGCTATGGGCGGTCGAGAAAAACCAAGACGCCTACGTCTACCTTTTGAGGAAAAACCAGACCGAATGGGCCAACCAAGTGACTGTCGTCAAGACGGATATGCGGGGGTGGGAGGGCCCACGGCTCAGGGGCAGAGAAGATATCATCGCCAAGGTGGACATCTTGGTCACCGAATTGCTGGGCTCATTTGGCGACAACGAACTTTCGCCCGAGTGCCTTGACGGCATTCAGCACCACATTGCCCGACCCCATGGCATATCCATTCCTCACTCGTATACCGCCCATCTCAGCCCCATATCTACGCCCCGTCTCTTTGCCGACATCAGCTCGAGGGTGGTTGGCGACCCGAACGCATTTGAGACCCCTTGGGTGGTCCGCCTATTCGCTATTGATTATGTCTCCCAAAACGTACCTGGTCATCCCCGGTTCCAGCAGGCCTGGGAGTTTGTTCACCCTGTCGAAATCAACCGCGCCGACGACTTTGCCGCGAAGCACGGCAAGGCTGTCAGGTATGCCACGGCGGGCGTAGGTAGTATGTCAGGCTCGAGCGGCACTAACGAACACAATGCACGGCATTGCCACTTGACGTTTGTCTGCCCGACGCGAGGCGTCATCCATGGCCTGGCGGGATTCTTTGAATCTGTTCTGTATTCCTCACAGACCGGCGCGGGGAAGGAACCGGTAGAGATCAGCATCTTACCAAATCAGATCGATCGAAAGAGCAAGGACATGATTTCATGGTTCCCCATCTTCTTCCCGCTCAAGGTAAGTTTTTTACTACAGACCCCAGCTCTAAAGGGCTACTTCAGACACTAAGACGCACTAGAAACCGCTATACTTCCCCCAGGACACTGAGCTCGAGGTCAGCATGTGGCGGCAAACGGACGACACGAGGGTGTGGTATGAGTGGTTGGTTGAGGTGTATGCATGGGTTGAACCTAACACGCGGATTAAGGTTGGCGCGTCAGAGCTTCACAGCAGTCGCAAAGTCGCATGTCTGATGTAGGGCCCAGATGAAGGGCTGGCTTATTATGGCGAGCCTAATGTGAAACTCATCATCCATCCGGGTTCATAGAGGGCACGACGTCCAGAACCCCTCTCAGTGACATGGCCATGATCGTATGCCAGTTTCGCCCGGCGTCACCTCTTCTCAGTCTGTTCATCAGAGCATGGTGCCCATTCATGCCATGCCACGCATATCATCCAACCACTCTGCTTCGTGACGATTGGGACATGTCTCGCCTTTCCGATGGTAGCTTCCACCTCAGGCAAACCCTTTCGTTCTAGCCACATTTTGCTGATTCTTCCCCTTTAATGGCCATGAGATTACCCTTCCATCTTAGTATCCCTATCGCCCTCCCCTTCCTCTTTCGCAGCCCTCACATAAAGCACGTTATTGCACCTGCCAGAATTCAGTCAGTCCATCACACCTCCAGGAGGCCAAGCATGGAAAATGAAAACAAACCGTATTAGAACCTGGCCCAGAGCCCCCGTGAACTTGCGGTCGATAAACTCCTCCGTGTTGCTCAGCTGGATGTTCATGTAACTGTCGATGCTCTGCACACACACCCCCTCCAATGTCAGCGACCTACTCCTACTCCAAGTCCAAATCTTGCACGGGAAGAAGCAAAGAAGAAGACGCACCACCAGTCTCCCTTTATACTCGGTCTCGCCCCACTTCAGACGCACAATCACGTCCTTGTTGACCAGGTCCTGGAGGAACGGACGCGGGTTGATCGGGACGAAACTCATATTATCTCTCTCTCTCTGTCTGTCGCTTTTCCCTTGTTTGGCGGCCCCTGACGGTTGTGGCTCGTGCCTTGTCGCCGAGCACCCAGATTACCTGGGTTGTTGGGTTGGTTCTTTCGAGGAGCTGCCTCTTAGGACCGATTGTCGGGACAGGACGGGGATATGTGGCGGCGCTTCTTGATATCGATTAATGTAGCGGCAGGCTCTTTGTTGGTGTAATCGTCTTGTCGCCGTCGATTTGTGGTTCGGCTGTCTGTCGCGATGCGCGTTTGGTGGTAAATTGTCGCGGCGACGGGTGGTGACGGGGATTTTTGTCTTGGCAGAGCCGAACGCAGCATGGAATTAACAGGTGAGAACAGCTGCAGTTGTAACGTTACGGTACGTAACGCCAATGTAGGTAGGTAAGTATGTAATAATATCGTATAGCTTCATCGACCCCGGATATCAGGCTTTCATACGGAGGTTGGGGCCAGAGTTTTCGACAAATTGCTTCTGCCAAGACTGCCAAGGCCACCAGTACAGTATGGTTTGCACACATCAGCTCAGGCCACCTACAACTAGCCACTGAATCCACTAAAGTGAAACCCACTTACAGGGCCAATGACAGGGTCACTCCAGTGCCCGCTCACGTGGGATCTGCGAGGGAGCGCTATTCCCAAAGAAAATACAGTGCGTCTCCCATCCCTTTTTTGCTTCTCACACGTTTACATGCATGGCACCAGCTCCAGCTGTCGAAAACTTTTGGCCCCAACCTTCGTACTCAGGACCGTCTAACACTATATATACACTTCTTAACTTGAAGACATCAAGTTCGAATACTCATCCTTCTTCCTAATTCGCTTGCCCCTAACGTGAGCAGGAGCAGAAAGAAGCCAGAAAAAGATGCAACCGAACATATTTCCTGATCCAAGGTCGGTGTAGTAGCCATCATTTGGCTATCCCTTTCTTCGGGTGCATGCCAGCAGATATGCGATAAATGCAGCAAACAGCAAAGGTATCAGAAGACGAAAGCAAATCCAATCCACAGCGCACTGCAAAACGCCGCCACCATTTGAGCCATCCAAGTGGCCCATGCTTGCATGCCGTTCCCCAGGAGTCGCTGAAATGAAATAAAATGACTGTGTTGGGAACACCGTAACCGCCTTCCCGGTCCCCCTGAACTGATTGCCCCGGCCCGACCTGGCCCGGAGCAGGCAAGTTGAAATTCCCCATAAGTGTCGGCCACGCCGGCAGCGGCCTTCCTAAAACCCTGCCGCATAAAAAAACCTTAAGTAGCCAGCATCCGCCTATATCCAAGGCATCGGCGTGGCCGCTCCTCGAGCCTGCTTGTCCGTCCACCCGCTGCTCGCTGACTCGGGCGAAGCTGTATTCCGCAACGACGCTTGCCTAGCGGGCGACAGGGACTCAGCTTCCAGTTCGACGGGCCTGTAGCCTAGCACCCCGCTCTCCCTCTCCTCTCTCAGCGGCGACCTTGCTGAAGAAACCGATGCCGAGAGATGCTTCTTGGCAGCGATCGTCGACGGCCGTCGTGGCAGGGCTTCCTCTGAGAGCTCGTAAGGTGGGGGGACGGTGCGGTAAGAGACGGGCGTTGCCGAAAGTTCCTTGGGCGGTACCGGGGGCGGTGGCGGTAACTCTGTTTCTGCTCGCCTTCTTCTCCGCCGGCGCCTAATGAAGAAGCACATGGAGCCGATGGCCAAGAGAACTCCTACGGCAGAGCCGACAGCAATACCAACGATTGCGGGAGTGCTGAGACCGCTAGGCGAGGGAGACGTTTCCTGTGGGATGGAAAGCTGTGTGGGGATGGGTACTGTGGGTGAAGTAGGTTGGGCGAGGCCGGAGACACCGCCCTTTCATCTGAGTTAATAGGCAGGCCTCTCCTACGAGGATAACCAGACACGCAACTGCACTTACAGGATCATCGGTTCGCGGTGCTGGCGTCGGATCACCTGATCTGAAGTGGATGCGGACGGCGTAGGCTGTGATTCCGCCTGCTGTTTCGGATGTCGTCGTTGTGCTGCCGGCCGTGCCATCGGTAACGACCACCACATCGGGCAGTGCAACCTCGGCGGCTATCCATGTAGTTGTGCATCCTAGTACAATCTGCGGAGAGCCTCCTTGTGAAGTTGCCGTGGGCACTGGGCAACTGTAATTCAGATCGCTGCGTGACGCCAGACGTTAATGCTTCTATCCTCCCTCCAGCTGGACTCGGAAACCTGACATACGTCGGGCAACATGCAACCGCCGTCTCCGTCTCCGTGCTCACCGACGCAAGACTCGAGCAGGCGACCGTGTGTCCATGCGGGCAGACGCCGGGCGAGTAGTAATTCGCCGGCTCGGGATCATAACCGCTGGGAAAGCAGTCGGAGCCTGAGGTGAAAAGAGGTCCTTGAACATAACTGGACTCGCTTTCGGAAAAGACCTGGTACAATTGTGTTGTGCAACTCGACGGGGCTTGAAATGTGGTTGTCAGAGGACCGACGACCGTCATGATTGAGCCGGCCTGCGCATTGGTCCTTCGTCGTCGTCAGACCATCAAGACCGGACCGCAGCTGACCGGAAGGTGATAATGGTATTGTCCAAGGTCCGCGAAAGAGGGGTGGTTTTGGGAGAAGAAAGGTTCTGGAACAACGAGACGCTGGCACAGGGTCGCAATATCTGCAAGGAGTGAGGTAGCTGGGCACCACCAGGGGGCTCTAGCTAGGAAGAGATCATACGCCGCATTTGTGCAGTTTCCTCACCAGGGGAGTAACTCACTCCTCAATTGGGGTCCGCGGGCGGCGCGAATCTTTCTCGAAACCTCGGCGCAGCGTGCGTGACGTTAGACTCTGGAGCAAGCAAAAAATCTCATCTGCAAAGCCAGGAAATGCTCAATACGCTTGCTCGAGATAGAGTTATGTCGAGCGGTGTCCCTCGCCCGATCCTGGCTGCCGCTTCTCCCACTGAAATGCCAGAGCGGCAATCGCACCAATGATGATGCGGAGAGATCTGCGTGGGGGACTGAGAAAGGCTACGCTACGTACGGAGTACGAAGTTACGTAGGTAGCTGACTTCTCTTCAGCAGATCATCAGCCATTCCGATTTCTTGGGACAGAGCCACTTGGAATGCACGATGGGTATGGTATCATGAGCTGCCCATCTTGAGCATACTGACTTCAGACCCAGCGGTCCGTCTTCGGCGGTCAAACTGAGGGTTCCAAGCTCAAGGCAGCTTAGTACGTTGGATTGTTGAAGAAGAAAAGGTTCTCGCGAAATTCAGGGCGTTACAACTGTGGCATGAGGAGAGGCCAGGGGCCCGGAAGGACATATGGACAATAGGTATTGTACAGTACAAGTACACGCGTACAACTTAGAGGACTCCGTACTGTATGTACGGACGTACCTCTGTACTGTACATACATACACCTGTAATGTAGGGCTTCGCCTCCCTGCTTACTTCAGGGCTGAAAACTGACAACCCGGCCTAATCGTCTTATGTGTGTACTCTACCTGCATACACAGAACTCGCATATCGCACCGTGACGGTACTTAGCGGCACAACCCCATTTCCCTCAACCGAAAGTTTGCGGTTGACGGGGCAAGCGGCTATGGTCAGCTTCTCGACGGCTTCCTTTAAGTAAGCGGTTGGAAAATGGCAGCGGCTTGAAAATCGTCAGGCGTTTGGTAAGAGCAGCTGCCTGGGAAGTTCAAGCCGGAGGGAGGCAGGTGCAAGCCGTTCTCATACTCTTGTAAGCGGTCTGCTAGATTAGCGGCTTCCTAACGAGACACCTCAGCCAGGCAGCTACTGCTCAAGTCAACTAAAAGTTTGCGGTTGGAAAATCGCTAAGCCGTATACCCACGGCCTATGGAAATGGGCTGCAACCCCTAAGTAGCCTACGTGTATCGTGGTGACAGTGACTGGTTCGTTGAAGAAGCCGTGCGGGGCCATCGCGGTTCCTCAGATACGTCCTGTTGAGTGGGGCGCCAACTGTTCTTTGGCGAACTGGTGCGCCTGGATGTCGCTCTTGGTTGAAACCGGCTTCGGTTGCTATGATTTTTACACGTAGGTTGAGCATTTTTTCTTCAAACTCGGATTTCCCTTTGCAAGACCGGGACTGTTGTCTTGAACGTGTACAATACAACAAATACCACATTCGGACGTTGGGATGGATAGGAACTTGGGAGATTACCGTTCTCAAACGTTATCGCTCTACGGAGGTAATTGGACAAGCACCACGTGCCAAACCGGGTATTTCGATTAAATGTATAAGTTACCTATTCAGATAATGGACACCCAAATAACGTACATAGTACGGATAGTTGCATGACTAGATATTTAGTGTACTGTACGAAGTATGGGCCTTGATCAGAACCAGGTTTCCACTTTCAGCGACTAGCACCAGATTCCAGATCCTGCTTCCACTCACCCGAAAGCAGGCTGCATCAACTACCGTACCCGACTTCTCAGCTCTAGGAGTCTAGGTAGGCGCGGGGGCTATTACTACCAGTCTACCTCGCTTACCTACACCTACCTGGTATTGCCCGCAGCCAGTCCAACCTTGGAACCCGTCTTTTTCGGCGGGCGATGCCGTACAACATGCAGTCATTGCAGTGTATTGTCGTGAAGGATAAGGCGGATGAATATCAGCAGCGAACTCCAGCCTTGTGAGGTTTCTGACCTTCTACAAGGACCCAAAACAGGGAATCACGTCAATGAGCATGAATACAGCTTAAATGTCGCGAGCGCACGAGGAGGAAGCTCGGGCGAAGGAGAAACTACGAGTGCTGTCGACAATTAACTGTGAAATCACTGGGCAGGGGAGAAAGAGGCGTGCTGGAGCAGCTGTATACATACCTATTCCGCGGTCTTGTGTTCCTTTGCTACCTTACCTAACATAGCCCCTGAGTCTCCGCAACACCAGCAGCAGCAGTCTGGCTAAGCCAGCATCTCCGTGGCACAAGACCATTCGGCGTACTCTCGGCTATTTTGTGCCAGAAGCCATTTACTACCCATTGACTCGTTAGCCTTGTCCCTATCCGCCAAAGAAATAGTATTCACCGTCAAACAGACGGCCGAGGACCCAAACTGTCCGGGCCAGCTCAAGGTAAATACATACTTTGCCTCATAGCCCGGAATGCTTCTTCCCCGCTAACCGTTTACAGCTCGCAAGCTCTGATAGGGAACACCAGGTGGAAGAGGAGCCACGGCGACCTCTATCGTATGGGCAGGCTTTCCCCTCATGCCGAATAATCCCATTCCCATGAAGCCATCAGTACATGGCAAGAGCACGGAGACATCTGTGTGCCTTTGAGAGTTGGGTTGATGCCCTCACTTGGGCGAGCTAATCACGGCCTGCCAGTCATGGAAATGTAGGTAGCCCCCAATGCCCGGTTTTTATACTCAATATCCAGATAGTAGGCAAATCGACCAAACAGTGACCTGTCCACTAGCAACCATCCTATGGGCTGAATTTTCACCATTACCCAAGCTTCCTCCCCGTTGCCTTGGATCTGAGCCACCCAACACTATTCCGGAAACCATCTCCAACCTTCTCGCCGCTATCCCTTGCATTCTCCAGCCCTCCCATCCTCAGCCCGCCGGGCAACAGCCACCACATCAACAAGATGAACACCAATATGGCCAGACATACCGGCTGCAACACCTCGACGCCCTTGCTCTGCGCAATCGCTCCCACAGCAAACGGAAACAACGCGGCACCACCACCCCCGAACGCCGCGGCAAACCCAATAGCTGAGACGTGATAATCGCTCGGCAGCAGTTTCGTGGCAGCCACAATGGCGGCGGGGAACAACGGGCCGAGGAAGAAGCCCAGAAATGTCACAAAGACAGCCGATGCCGCGAAGTTGGGCACCAACCAGTATAACAGCTGCAGGGCAATCGAGAGCAAGAGGTAGACGGTGATGGCGAGCTTCTCGCCGATGCGGCCCGTCACGAAGCCGAGCGCGACGCGGCCGACGGTCAGGCCCAGCCAGAAGAAGGTGACGGTCAAGCCGGCGATGAAGGGCTCGGCGCCTCGCACGCGCAGCATAAAGGTCACGATCCACCCGCCCAGCGACACCTCGGCGCCGACGTAGCCAAGCAGGAACAGGGCCACCAGCCAGACGATGGGCGAGCGGAGCACGGTGCGGGTGGTGGTGCGCTTGCCGCCGTTGGCCGCGCGGTGCTGGGCGCGGTGGACGCTCGCCGTGGCGCGCCAAAACGCCGTCGTCAGCAGCAGCAGGGCCAGCCCGTCCAGGCCGATCATGACGTAGTAGAAGGTGTACCACGGCAGGCCGGCGCGTGTGACCATGGCCGTGGCGATCAGCGGGCCGATGGTGGCGCCCAGCCCGTAGGCGCCGTGCAGGAAACCGAGCAGCTCGTTGGCCCGCTGCATGTTGCCGATCCAGGCGTTCCAGGCGCTGTCCTCGATGCCGTTGCCGAAGCCCGTGAAGAGGAGCACCACGGGAAGCGCCGGGTATGGCGGGTGGAAGACGAGCGGGATGATGCCGACCAGGCGGGAGACGGGGCCGAGAACGGCTACGCCGACCTGGCCGAAGTGGTGGTGAATGAGATTGTTGAGGATCGCGGCGAGCAGATAGCCCACGAAGGGCGAGAGGAAGACAAGTGAGACGACGGTGTAGCTGATGGTGTAGTAGGTTTCGATCTGAGTCGAGGCATGTTAGTCTCTTGCCTGCCTTTCCTTTCACATGAATCGATGGTTCTGAGAGCGTACATATGGGAGGAGAGCCTGTTGACGAATGTTAGCAGACGAGGCGGTTGAGTCTTTCCAGTATTCGGGCTAACATACCCCGACCGCGCCGTCGGTCATGCCCATCAGAATGAAGGCGTAGATGGAGGAAAAGAATCGATATATGTTCACGGCTGATTCGTTCCATCGTTGCTGCGCTTGGGTCTCTGCCGGAGGCGTCCCCGTATCATCATCGGTAGCATCCCCAGAAATCGCCATCTTTTCAGGGTCTTCCAAGCGGCCGCTGGGGGCTTTATCCGTTGGGCTGCCGTACCCGCCATCAGGCACCCCTTGGGTAATGTCGGCCGCCATCCTGGACTGAACAACGACGTTGCGACTAGATTTGGCAAAAGAGGGCGTAATAGGCTACCTGGACTGGAATCAAGAAGCAGTCAATTGCAGGAGAGAATGCTCTTATAGACTAGAGCAGCCTTCTCCGGTATGCGTCTGTCACAATGTCGCCTTCTGAATTCGAGTCCCTGGAATACCGATCCCACATCCGCTCAGCATGCATCTGCTGGAAGGATCTCACTTCCAAAACAACATCTCACACCGCAAGTAGCCGAACTAGGCATGTCCGCAAGGCGCCCCTTCGTGTGAAGAGAACAGCAAAAATCCGAAGAATATGCGAACACGACGTTGGGGTAACGGCGGGGATAGTACCTAATCAAAACTCAAACAGCACCCACACGCAACTTGGCATCATGGGCCGTTTCCTTCATGTAACCGCCCAACCCCGTTCGCCGGGGCTGGTGGGTCGTTGTTCCGGGGGCGACGCTAGGCTGCCGAGAACGGGAGCTCCGCTAGGAGCGGGCTCAGATCTACGACATAATCTAGATCCGCTAGGGCCCCCGAAGTTTAGCCATCATCGGGCCGCCACTGCATCTTCCTGACGAAAGTTCTGTCCATCATGGGTCCATAACACTTTCCGTCCCGCGGCCACATGACCTCTTTCGTTTTCGTGGTGGTCGGTGTTTGAGAGACGACGAGATCGGAGTCATCGGACCCGACATGAAGCCGTATGGCATCCGGCGTTGAGCCGAAAATTCCCTTTCTGTCTCAACGCTATGCGGCCAATTTTCAGAGCATGGCCGCAACTTCAAGAATTGGTACCAGCCCTTGCCTGCGGTATGGCCCGAGTTGCTGCTGCATTGTGAAAGTCCAGACAAGCGTCTGCATCTCGAGACCTTGTTGAATTTGACATCTGTCTAGTCTGGAATTGGAAACTCCGCTCCTGGTCCACTCATATCTGCCGGTGTTGCCCAAGACTCTCTGTGAGTCTTCTCCTTTTCTTCCACTCACCATAACATCTAGACATAGCATTCCAACTGCCGTTCCATTCATTCCATGCAAGATTTTCAGCATATGAACGAGAAGCCTTCATTAGTTACATCGTCTAGGTATCCCTCTTATAATCTTATTGCCTATACAGTACCTGGCACGAATACATCCATCCCCTACCGCTCCCTCGGGACCTTGGGCCTTTCTCCGACCCTATCCTGTTCCAGTCGTGGGGATTGGGAGTCAAACTCAACGACTACGCAAGTCACGCTATCTATTCTCAACGAAGGGCTGCATAATCTCTTCAATCTTTTCATCCATCCTTTCTGGGCTGGCCAACGGGTCTAGGGGGCGATAAGGCACCTCTGCGAGGATGTTCCCATCGCGAACCGGTTCGGCCTGGAAGGATTCTAGCCGGGCATCGCGGGCATCTTGCTCTTCCTTTGCCTCGTGGTGGGAACATGACGAGCTGCCTTGTCAGCGACCAGACCGGATCTACTTTGGACCATATCCCAGGATCCCCAAGTATCAACTCACTGGCAGCTTTGTGGCATGATAGTTCTTGGACTTGGCAAGATGTCACGATGCCGGGAGAGTGTAAAGGGCCTCAACTCTGTTAGGGAGCTTGAGCGTCTGGTAGATTGTTCGGGAGAGCTTGATCGCAGGCTGGAGCTCAGCTCTGACTGTTATTTTTGCAAGGGAACTAGAAAACAGGGATTCTTGGTCTCCAGTGAGCTCGACGAGCAAGACTACTTGACAGGCTTTATAGAAGCTGCGATATAGCAATAGACCACACTGGTCAGGGCTTTGCTGCACAACATCCAGCCCATACAGTAGGCACCGGAGACGGGCGAGGCTGCACGCACAGATTCGACAGGCATTTCAACGACAACATTGGCGGCGTTAGCAACGAAGTCGGCGATGTTCATCCGGGCTTTCGTGCCGCGTCCCAGCTGCTGTTTGAAGGCTGAAATGTGGTTGAGCTACCGGGTCATATGACCTTCACATAGCTAACATCCTTGTAGCCCGGCCAGGTGCGACACCCCATGAGCTTACACACCATCTTTGCCCCATGTCCAGACTTATAGAGCCTCTCATATCTGTAGTGGGAGGAGCGCCGGGAACTATCCACTGGGATCATTGACTCCGGTCTTCGGATGGCTGGCGGGAACAAAAGCATCCAATGCGGTTGTGTTTACTCCGTCATATAGCCGCAGGTTGTGGCCACCAACGTGGCTTACACAGCAGGGGAAGCCACGCCTACAAAAAGACAGCGTCGAAAGCCGGCGAGAGCATAGCGGAATTCATCTGCTCCGTGCTCGGATCTGAGCGGAATCAAGGCCGCATCGGGCGACTGCCTGTCCGTATTAGGAAGATCCAAGGTAGATGGAGGGTGAAGCCTCATCACCCATTTAGGATTACAGCAAATGTCTGATCACATCTAGATGACTACAGCCTCAGCGCCAAGATATCAGTGTTTGCGATGACGACCAGTTCGGCAGCCCGGATATACATCAGCCGTGATGGCATACCGTCAGGAACCAGTACCCAGCCGAAGACCGGCCCGGTCTCTGGCGTATTTCTCGGCTGTCAAGGCAGAAACAGGATCAACAATAACGGCACCATCCACAAAGCGTGCGTCTCGGGAGGGATAGTCTCCCGTCCGTGTTGAATACGTCGTATCAGGCATTGATTAAATAGAGTTGTTGTCGTCAGAGCTTCTTGCCTTCCCATGGCAGTGCCAGTTCTATATATGATTGCTACTCTGCAAGGTGACCCAACTGCTCGCTGGGCCTTGCACTTCTTTCGGGGAGGAACTTGTGCTTTCCACCCTATCGTTCCCTAGACTCTGGGCACCAATCGGGGGACGGGGATGAACTTATCCATATTGCTTTGGCTGAATCGGGCAATATGGTATTGCACGCCTTGCAGCACCTGGAGTC
This sequence comes from Canariomyces notabilis, assembly GCF_033297395.1. Lineage (NCBI taxonomy): Eukaryota > Fungi > Ascomycota > Sordariomycetes > Sordariales > Chaetomiaceae > Canariomyces > Canariomyces notabilis. The sequence continues at coordinate 599,452 of NW_027041825.1, forward strand.
CAGGTCCTGGACTGCAGTCGCGCACCACTGGGAGGTGGCTTCTACGCCTAAGTATCTGATTCAGTCTTGTGAATGGCTCTCTCTCTTTGGTTTCCTCTTTCTACCTAAGCCACACTGCTGATTTGACCGTGTTATCGAGACTCACCCCGGCCCTGGACCGTTCTCGTCGATTTGGATTGCGATGTTCTCACGTCAAATGGTACCTTAGCCACATGTCGGAACGGACTAATGCCCGCGAATGCCTACCCCCTAGGGCGTCGCGAGGAAACCTGACTATGTCGTGTTCAGCGAGAAGCCTGGACGGCGGGTTGCGGACTATCAAATCGGTATGCTGCCATGTCTTGCAGCGTGTCAGGGGTTAGCGTTGACGGGGCCTCCGAGTTCGAGCACTGAGCAATTGCCCGAGACCTGAATGGCCAGCCAGCCCAGTGCAAAATGGAAGTGCATCAGGTATGGACGACATTGAGCGCCTTCCCTCAATAACGGCGAGGCGTACCTTCCAAGGTTGCGTTCTAGCTGGTCTGGCGCAGCTGCAATTTGTGACCCGCGGCAGGCACAGCAAGGCATGGCAGTTACCTTATGGCCAGGGGACCTTCCTCTTCTTGACGACGAGGAGGATGATGGCCGACGTCCACGGCAAGACTGACCGGTGCAAAACACAGCAGGCACGCTCTCTGAGGTCTGGCACATTAAAAATCCCACCTGGAGGAACTGGACCGACTTCCCGCTCCCGTCGACTCTATTTTTCAAGCTGGATTCGAGCTTCATCTGATTATCATTCCACCCGCATCATTTCAAATCCTGCATTGCTACCAATATTGACCCTGTCTGACAACGACCATGGCTGCTCTCGCCGCCATTCTCGCCCTTCCGCTGGTCTCAGCCAGCTTAGCACCACCCCAACAAAAAGTCCATGTGTGGTCGTCGGCATCGTAGGTCATGCACGGCGAACACACACCTCAAACATCCTCGACGCCAGCCACTCTCACTCAGCGTGGGGCCCAACAGATGTACGCACTTGGAGGCGTGTTCCGCAACCGATATTTCGCGCAACCAGGTTGCCGGGGGGGTGCTGTGAACCGCTGCTACAGCTTTGCACCCATCGAGGGTATCAAGCCCAACGACGTCAACAGTTCTCAGTTCACAGTCCTGGCTCCCACGGAGAACTACACCGTTGCTAGCGCTGAGTGGTTCTTGAAAGGCCTCTATTCACACTCAGCAGGAGCATTCTACGGCTGCTCAGAGTCAAGTGATAATGCAACGAACGGCCCCCAGGCGGGCTCTGAGATCCAGGGTCCTGGCATGCAGGGTGTCGGGAACCAGGCCTCGGCATACCCTCCAATCACGACTGTTCCTTTGGGGCAAGACCCGCGCGGCATCATGTGCGTATGCCTTTCGTGGAGATGAATTGCATGATGTTTAGGACTAACAGCGATCCTAGAGTCCAAGGTTCTGCCTTCTGCGCCGCGTCTGGCGACTCGGTTTGGGTCGACCCTGGGTTCACGGGGTATGCCAGCGACACTCAACAATTCTACCAGGACCTCTGGTGGGACGGCGTGTTCCATGATGCATATACCCTCGAGCAAGCCAACTTCTCCAATGCTTACGGCCTATACGAGGCTGCCGAGTACTACTGGGACTACCAGAACGACACAAAGCTTCTCATAACCTCGGACGACCTCTGCCAACTGCGTCAGCTCGCCGTGGAGGAGCAATGGCTCAGAAACGGAGACCTTTCCGCCTCCGGGCTCACGCCGGGCGACATGATTCGCGGCATCGCCGGGAGAGCTGTGGTGTCAAGTACCGCCAACTTCTTCGTCGACAACATGATGTCCTGCGGCAAGCAGAGCAAGCTGAACCTCGTTTTCACCTCGCAGGAGCCATTCATCTCCTTTGCCGCCATCGCGAATAGCGACTATTTCACGCAAGACGGACGTGGATACACACCCAAGAAGTTCCTCCCTCAGCCCGGCTCGACAATGACGTTTGAGTTGTTCACGTACGAGTCGGATGACGGCTGCAAGATGCCGTATCCAGCTACTTGCGATCAAACCGCTGCTTCAACGACAGCTAGCTCCAACTGCACGCTCTACGTACGCTTCGTTTACCACGACGTTGCGTGCCCATTCGGTGGCGGCGTATTCAACGGCCAGGCCGGCGCCGCGTCGGGTGGAGCATCCGGCGCGGTATCCAACGGGCCGGCCGGCGGAGCCGGAGCTGCGGGCGGAATGTCCTTCGTCATGCCGTTTCAGCAATTCAGCTACGTGGCGGCGCAGGGTTCTGGCGATTTCATTCCCACTGGCTGGTGCAGCATGTGCGGGGGCGGCGCACCCTTCTGTCCAGGGGACTCTGACGCCTGGCTCATTGCGGTGGCAGCATCGGCGGCTGCGATTGCCATTGCAGTTGTCGTCATCGTCATCTTGACACTTTAAGCAGATGGCACTACCTACCTCTTTGAGTGGCTCGGGGGAGGCAACCGCCTGGTATCGGATAGAGGACCGAGTATTCATTAGTGTGTAGTCACTATTAAGTAGACAATAGACTCTTCATCATCATATCGCGCACCGTTCATGGTGATTGCCAGTCTCTTCAGCAGTGAAGCGCGTTCTCTTCGGCTTGCCTAGCTGAGTGAGACAAGCTGATGAGTGTAATAGTAAGGACACGATCCTGTCGTTTGATGTGTGGATTGGATGAGTTGATGCAAAGGGCAGCAAGGACGGAGTAAGGATGCGATAGTGTGTAAGTTACTCCGTACTCCGTACTCCGTAACGATGTCCAAATTCCAATTTAGAGGCTTCGGAATTCGCCGCTGCGAAAGAATGCAATTTACCCAAAGTCCCAAACACGCAGAGACAACCGCTGAGGTCATCCGTCACAGGACAGACTCCATCCATCAACATCATTGGGGCACATGGAAAGGCAGCTCTTATCATAGAGTTGCAGCCAGACGACATTACCGACCTGCAGGATAGACCGCCGATCCATAAACCCTTTATTGTACTCCGTACACGAGTTCCGTTGTCGCGCTTTGATCATTCGCGAGTTGACTCATTCTATTTGGGATACGGATCTCCATCCTAAGATGTCACCTTGTTCATCGTGAATCTGAACCCTGCACCGGCCTTGCTCGGCTGGCTCGGTCATTAGACCTCCCTCCTCCTCCGCTTCTGCCCCGCAGTCATCACCATCGCCCCTCGTCCCGAAACCATCCAAATGTCCTCGACATCGCCCCATCCTGCCACCGCGCCCACCGGCGACGGCAACGGCGTGGGGGAATCGACCCCTCTCCTCCTCCAGCGGCCGGAGCCTCTCCAGTCCGACAGCACGTCAACCCTCGGACCAGCAAGCCGCAGCCGCAGCAACAGCCCGTCTTCGTCCTCTCCATCCCCCTACCCGTCCTCGCGCTCGCGCTCGTCCTCGACCCGCTCCCAGACCCCGTCGCCCGCCCCAACGCCACGCTCCTCCACCGCCGCCGCCTCCAAACAAACAACCCTGACCATCTCCCTGCTCACCGCCCTCCTCTCGGCCCTCTGCGCGGGCTCCATCACAATCTTCTCCCTCTACGCCGCAACCTTCCAGTCCCGCCTGCGCTACACCCAGTACCAGGTGACGGGGCTCGCCTCGGCCGCCTCGGCCGCAATGTACCTGCCCGTGCCCCTGCTGGGGTACGCGTGCGACCGCTCTGGCCCCGCGCCGCTGAGCCTCGTGGCCGCTTTCGCGTTTGGCACGGGTTATGCTGCGGCGGCGTTTGGGTATGCGCATGCGTACAGGGAGGTTGTGGAGGGAGGAGGAGGAGGATCAGGCAAGAGGTGGTATGCCGTCCTGGTGCTGGCGTTTGTGGCGATTGGTGTCGCGACATGCGCCATGTACATGGCTGCCGTGGCTACGTGCGCGAAAAACTTTGGCCGGGGCAGGTTCCGCGGCTTGGCCGTTGCGGGGCCTATTGCGGCCTTTGGCTTGAGCGGGATGTGGCTTAGCCAGGTGGGCAGTAGGTGGTTCAAGGAAAGGGATAATGCTGGGGATGTAGACGTGGTCAAGTTTTTTGTGTTCTTGGCCGGATTGCTGGTGGTGGTGGGGTTGATTGGGGCGGCTGGGCTGAGGATCGTGGACGAGAGGGATTTGATTGAGGAGGCGGTGGAGGAGCTGGAGCGGAGCGGGATACTGGACGGGAGTGCGATTTTCACGCCTGGAAGGAGTGAGAATGGGTATGGGACGGTGGCGGAGAGGGAGGATCCGTTTGAGGAGTTGCAGGATGGCGATGATGCCCCGGTCTTGAAGGACCCCGCCGAGGAAGAGGCACGGCTGAAGAAGCAGTGGGTGTTGAACGCGGAGACGAAGCGGTTTCTCACGGATCACACCATGTGGTGCTTTGCGCTGGGCTTCTTCTTCATGATTGGGCCCGGCGAGGCCTTTATCAACAACATGGGCACCGTCATCAAGACGCTGTATCCGCCGACACTACACTACGTCGGTGAGCCGACCTCAGCAGCCACTCACGTCTCGATCGTCGGCCTCACCAGCACCGCTGTGCGTTTGCTTACGGGCACGCTGACGGACCTGCTCGCACCGAGCCCGCAGACGCGGCATCTACAGGTAGCACCGGCAGGGCGGATCCCGGGTATTAGGCGCTTCTCTGTGTCGCGGGTTGTCTTCCTCCTCTTTTTTGCCGTGGTGCTCTCCCTTGGCCTCGTTGGCCTGGCGTCGGGATTGATGCAAGGCCATGGGGAACGGTTCTGGATTGTGTCGGGCTTGGTGGGAGCTGGATACGGCGCCGTGTTCAGTCTCACGCCCATCATCACCACCGTCATCTGGGGAGTAGAGAACTTTGCGACCAACTGGGGCATTGTGGCCATGTTCCCCGCGCTCGGAGCCACCCTTTGGGGGCTGGTATACTCGGCTGTGTACCAGGCTGGGGCGGCGAAGTCGGTTCCGCCTGGTGAAGGCGACGGGCAGGATAATCTCTGTTATGGGACCGCGTGCTATGCGCCTGCCTTCTGGGCCATGGCGGCGAGCGTGTGGATTGCCTGTGGGCTGGTTTTGTGGGCATGGAAGGGAAGGGGAGGGTGGTCACAGCGGGGCATTGTTGTGTAGTGGGTTTCTTGTATCAATGTCTTGGAGTATTGCATGGTCTGGCGTTTTGGGCAGCTTTGCGACATATAGATTGGCATTGTTGCTTCGTGTTGGCGCTCAGGGAGTCAGGGGCTGTTCAACAGACAGTGTGGACGAAGCATGGTATTGTACTGTACGTTACAGCACAACCTTGAGTGAAATTCATCAACACCCAAAACTTTTGAGGAGCGGAACCCGAGCCTGCCTCTCAGAGCAGTTCAAGTCTGATCGACTCAATCAGCAATTTCAGAAGGGATCACTTAAAATGTCGGAAAAGGGTAGTCGTTCCCGCGATGTCAAGGCTAGGCCTGGCAAAACAGCACAGGCCAAAGCCCAAGATGATCAGGTCATGGCAGTGCGTGGTCCCAAATTCTTGAATTTTCTACGTCTTGAATGAAGCGCATCTTCACAAAACTCACTCGCCTTACATATCAGACAAATAACAGCAGCATCGTCTCAAAACGAAGCGTGGAATATCTATACTACCCAAATGAGCCGCACTTTTTCCGCTATTTTGTCAAAAAGCTTCAGCGGAGGGCGCCGCTCATCAATAGGGGCTACTGGCTCCGGCTGCGTACGATTGACGTGCTGGTCAGGAATTTTCTGAGGGCGGTCCGGTCTAGAGGCAGGCGAGCTGTCGTTGTCAATCTCGGTTGTGGGAGGTACGGCTTGCTGAACCGCCGATTCCGGTTATTGTATTGTACAAAGGTTGACAGGATGAGAATTGCAGCGATGTCCTTCCCTGGCAATGCCTTACGCGCTATCCCGAGGACTGCGGCAATGCCAAGTTTGTCGACGTCGATTTTCCGGATCTGATCGAGAGAAAACGGGCGACTGTGGCGAGGACCCCGGAGCTGCTTGGCGCATTTACGGGAGTGCGGGAGGCACAGAAGTTGCTAAAGCCAGTTGTCTTTGAGAGCGACAAGTATGCGCAGCTTGGTTGCGATCTGAGAGACCTCAAGACCGTCCAGCAAGGCTTGGTAGAGGTTGTTGGGGAACTTGCAGAGTGCGAATTCATATTCGTGGCTGAGGTTTCAATCACGTATATGGAGACAGAGGGAGCAGATGAGGTGATTAGGTGGGCGTCGACAGTTGGACAAGGTAGGCGTTTTTTCTCTTTTACGCTGACATATGCAAGGCGACACAATACTGATATGTGGTAGCCGAGTTTGTCCTGCTGGAGCAGATCCTCCCAGACGGAGATGAACATCCTTTCGCCTCGACTATGCTCAGCCATTTCCGCAAGCTCAACACGCCCTTAAAGTCAGTACACACTTACCCGACGGTGGCTGATCAGCACAAGCGCTTCTCGTCCAGGGGATGGGATTCGGTCCGAGTCTGGACGCTTTGGCAAGCATGGGCCGATGAGATTTTCTTGTCAAAATCAGAGCGACTCTGGCTGGACGAGGTAGAGCCGTTCGACGAGTGGGAGGAGTTTGCCCTCTTTGCCAGCCATTACTGTGTTGTCCATGCCAAGGCTGGAAGCAACCTGCACTCGACGCCAGCTCCTTCAATACCAAATCTCGCCGAGATCAGGGTCGAGCCGGCAGCGCCGCTGTACTTTGATGAATGCCCGGGACAGAGAGGACAGCGCCGATTTGCAGCAGCCGTGCAGCTCTGCCAGGAGGGGACACCGCAGTTAGTCATGAATGTGCTAGGGCTGGGGACCAAAACGCGGTTACAGTCGTGTGACATCTTTGCCCGCGGTGCTTCTGGGTACGATTCCCCCCTCAAATCGTGCGAGGTGGGGCCGGCAAGTAGGATGTGTCATACCCTAACAGATCTTGGGAGCCATGGCGTTCTTCTGGCAGGCGGCCGCGGTTCGCCATCGCACCCTTTCAAGGATTGCTGGCTCTTTGACAAGAGTCAGCAGGTTTGGCAACGCGTACAGGATCTTCCGACCCCATTGTACCGACATGCGGTCACAGCATTAGGGGACTCGGGGCTGGGCTTGCTCGTTGGCGGCAGAGGACAGCCTACCCCAAATGAGGATTGCCTTTTATATCACCCGGACGCAGGTTGGATATGCTGTGAAGTTGGGGGCGAAAAGCCAGCCGCCGTCTATGGTGCGATGCTTTCTCCCGCAGTTGCTAGCGGCGGGGGCCGCTTCAGCGGGATATATGCTGGGGGTTTAGAAGAAGGTCTTATCTCTAACCAGATATTACGGTGGGAAGCGGATGTCTCAGATATCAAGGTACGTAATGCGCCGGTTATACATTGTCGGGGACATAATGAGTCTGACATGCCTGAAGAAACCCATAATCAAATTCACGACCCTGTCAGTTGGAGACTCTTTCTCCCGCCAACTCCTGGCAAGATTCGGCGCAAGTTGCCTTCAGCACGGCGACGAGTTTATAGTGCTGGGCGGTGTTGGCAGGGACCATCTTCTGAACCAGCAGTACGAAGTCGTGGTTTTGTCAACATCAGAAGGTGTGCTCAGCGTCACCGGCCGCCGCTTTGTCGTTAGCGGTCCAGAAGGGAGTGAATTGGCCCCAAGACCCCTATTCGTTGGGCACTCGGCAGTTTCCATGCCAGACAGCAGTGTTGTCATTGTCGGGGGTGGAGCAACATGCTTCTCCATGGGTACATTTTGGAATAAGGGGGTGTATTCCCTGCATCTTGCAAATGTCGATGACTTGCCAATGGGCAGGTCCTTGGACTCCCACTGGGCACACGAGACCACGATTGATATAATTCCAGGCGAGCCAAGTCTGCCGACCGATCCGGGACATGAGGACGGCCTTGCAAGTTGCCGAATCACACCCATCGCCAGGTTAAGAGTTGAGACGGAAGACGAGTTCCGCAAGATAATCCGTGAAGGCCGGCCGGTAGTGCTAGAAGGTTTGGATCTTGGCAATTGCGTCTCAGCATGGACACTGGAATACCTTGTAGAGAAGGTTGGGGGTGATCGCAAGGTGATAAACCCCACAGCCAGCACCCGTCTGGCCTGTGTTTGCTGACAGTACTATGTAGGTTGTTATCCATGAAGCTGCAACCCAGGCCATGGACTTCACGTCCAAGAACTTCCGCTACGTCACAACCGAGTTTGGCGAGTTCGCAAGGCGAATTGAACGAGGCGACAGGCTGTACTTGAGGGCGCTGTCTCATGAGAAGCCAACCGAGAGACCGGCACTGTTGGCAGAAGACTTCCCTGGCCTGAGCACTGACTTTGACCTCCCTTCACAACTATCCCTAGTGAGAGATAACCTTTTCAGTTCCGTGTTGAGGCTATCCGGGCCGGTGAACATGTGGCTGCACTACGACGTAAGTTTGCCTCCGAACCCCTTTCAATACCTTTTCAGGCTCGTAGCTCTGACAGCGAATCTAGGTCATGGCAAATGTCTACTGCCAGATCGGCGGGTCTAAACGCCTCATCCTCTTTCCGCCTTCGGATGTTGAGCATCTGTCCTTTGCCCCAGGTGCATCCAGCTCCGGTATAGACGTTTTCTCGAATCTAGATTCGACGCGGCTGGCGCAAACCCGCCCTCACGAGGCCATGCTATCGCCTGGAGATGTGTTGTTTCTGCCTCCGCTATGGCTGCATACGGCGACACCAACGTCAAACCAGAGCATAGCAGTCAACGTCTTCTTTAGGGATCTTGGCAGCACGCACTACGCTGCCGGAAGGGATGTGTATGGCAATCGAGATCTGGCGGCGTACGAGAAGGGGAGGCAGGATGTTGCCCGCATCGCAAATAGTTTTCAGAAGCTGCCGGCCGAGGCGAAAGAGTTTTATCTTCTGAGGCTGGCCGATGAGCTCCGGCGCAAGGCCCTGGCGTGATATGACAAGTATCAAATGGTCTAGAGGGTTTTGGACAGCGGAGGCAACATGTAACAGCATTGATAAGCCATTGTTGTGGTGAGCATACCAAAGATACCTTACTTCGTACAGTACCAAGGTACTGATTCTATGTACCGGTATTTGTACCTTCGTACTGTACCCTTACTACCCTGAGTGTGCGGGATCCTGCCGTGTCGCGATTCCGTCTCCTGCAGCGTCCAATGATAACGGACGCCTCAGGGCGAGTCAGCAAGGCACATGCACCAAGGGACTGCCCTGACAGGTCCAGGCCAAAATGGACAGTGCACAGCGCACTCAACTGACACCCAACTGAACACAAAGCCCCTTTCTGCGCCAGGAATAGAAGCAGCTTTGTCGAAGGGAAAAAAGTAACGTTAATAAGAGGGAAAAAAAATCAGCTATGTAGTCGATCAAGTTTCTCCACCAGCAACTTGTCATGGACTGACTGCAAAAATCAGTTCAGTCGAGCACTTTGGTTTCATTGTATCTTGTTTTCTGCCAGCTGTACGGACCGTAGTGCTCAAGTATAATATTCAATGGAGTAGAATTTGACGTTATCGTTCATGTTCGGGGTCGCGGCTTTGCCAAACTCCGCCAAGCATTCAAGATCGAGATGTGGCCCGTGCCTCTCGCTTTCCGTCCAACCGGGATTTACCGGACCAATTTTTTCTAACGCTCTTTTTCCCGAAGACCACCTCTCCGACCTCACATTCTTCCAAAAAGGCTCATTGCCAACCTAACACTCTAGACAAAAACCTCTCGCCAGGTGCAATTGTCTGCTTCTCGTGAACCTCGTGCTCGTCGAGTGTCGGAACATCTCCACTCCATTCTCTTTCTCTTCACACATATTCAGACAACAATGGCCAGTTCTACAACACAATCCAAGGTCGACGCTGTCGTCCAGAAGGCTGCCGCCAGCGCGCCCGGCCAGCTCAGCGGCGTCCAGCTTTACTCCAGATTCGCCATTGCCGGCGCCATCTGCTGCTCTGTCACCCACGGTGCCCTGACGCCCGTTGATGTGTACGTGCCTGTTCTTGAGCGGCCCGTCCGTCGCATGTCGCGCCGCGCCGCGCCGCGCACGTCGACAGCCGCTAGGAGAGTTCCCGACTCCATTGGCCGCTAACGATGCGAACTTCATACAGCGTCAAGACCCGTATCCAACTCGACCCCGTCACCTACAACAATGGCATGTTTGGCGCTTTCAAGAAGGTCGTCCAAAACGAGGGCGCCGGTGCGCTGCTCACCGGTGTCGGCCCCACCTTTGCCGGCTACTTCCTGCAGGGCGCCTTCAAGTTTGGCGGCTACGAGTTCTTCAAGCAGCAGTCTATCAACTACCTCGGTTACGAGAACGCCTCCAAGTACCGGACCGGCGTTTACCTCGCCTCGTCCGCCGCCGCCGAGTTCTTCGCCGACATCGCCCTCTGCCCCCTCGAGGCCACCCGTATCCGTCTCGTCTCTGAGCCCACCTATGCCAGCGGCCTGGTCAGCGGCTTCGGTAAGATGCTGAGCCAGGAGGGTGTCGGCGCTTTCTACGCCGGCTTCGGCCCCATTCTCTTCAAGCAGTAGGTTCAACCCAAGGCTAGTCTTATCCCTCCAATCCGCTCACGCATGCCACCAGGATCCCGTACACCATGGCCAAGTTCGTCGTCTACGAGAAGGTCGCCGAGTCTGTCTACAGGTACTTCCCCAAGAAGAACATGTCGGACAGCATGCAGACCGGTGTCAACCTGGGCAGCGGTCTCGTTGCTGGTTTCGCTGCTGCCATCGTCTCCCAGCCTGCCGATACCATGCTCAGCAAGATCAACAAGACCAAGGGCCTCCCTGGTGAGGGCACCACCACCCGTCTGATCAAGATCGCCAAGGAGCTCGGCTTCAAGGGTTCCTACACCGGTATCGGTGCCCGTCTTTTCATGGTCGGCACTCTTACTGCCTTCCAGTTTGCCATTTATGGCGACGTGAAGCGCATGCTCGGCGCGACGGGTGGTGTGGAGATTGGCAAATAAGAGCTTAAAAGATGGTGCGACTGGTGCTGTGAGAAGGTGCAGATGAGGAGAGGCGATGGTGTAGGTGTAATGGTGGATAGGACGCGGCCGTTACGGGACGTCACACCCGACAACCTTTCCCTTTCTACCCACGAGAAAAAAGAACGACAAGCGGCTATTCAAGAGTGTGGCGTCTAGCGCGGGTTTCTAATCTGGGGCAGCATCGAGACTTGGCCGCAGGTTAAATGGCTGCTGCTTGGAATGATTATTTTCCTATGTTGCGTACTCTACGGCGGGATCTGGTTCTGTTTATCGGCAAGATGCTTCAGCTAGAGCATAGAGCGCTTAGACGAAAGCGCAATCTGCCAGGAGGCGGCTGTATATTAGTTCCAGTTCATCATATGAGTTACCCTTGATGACTTGTATGGTATGGTACATATGATTTGTTTTCCAATGGACGGTGAGATGCGATTTCAATGAGAGAAAGGAGCTTTGTTTTGTGGACCTGAGCTTGCACTGCACATTCGTCGGCAGGAGAGGTTGGGCGGGCAAAGTATCCAATGACCAGACCCAAGTGTCAGCTAGTTGAGTCTAAGTTTAGAAATGATAGAAGAGCTTCCACCATTCCACGTAGGTACTCGTTTCCACTGGATGTTGACAGGAAGCGAAGACAAAGGGAAAAGAATGGGTACAATAGAAGATGAGAATAGTGTAACTTTCTTTGACTCTCCAATGTCTAATTTTACATTGTGCTTCTCCACCGCCAGTACGAGAGTGGAAGTACATTAGGTACTGGCGCATCTCTGGCTTTGGTTCCAAACTTGACTACACAGGTAGCTTAACGCAGGTCAAGATGTTGCCCGCAGCTGTTGTAAGAGCCAACATCATTTCACGTCGTTGAATATAAAGAAGTGCTAGCCGGCAACCACGTACACACTTGTTTATAGTGTTTTGTCTAGGCCAATGAAGCATCTTGCAAAATCCCCTGGTGATTCATTCTAGGACATGGTCTACAGTACTAATAGATGATGGAACCAAGACCAAAGTCCTGTAGGTGGAAGAAAGCAAACCGTTACTAGACAAACGATTGTAAGTGAATACATAGGTGCAAAACCACGCAAACCCAAGTGTCATCTTCACTCATTCGCAGAGTGATGTTGTCTCAAACAGCTTCTCTGGATTCGATCCATCTCACGGGGATGCCGTCGCTCTTGACCGGATCATCATCCAACCAAGAAACCTCCTATTGATTCATCATTCGATGGAGCATGAGCTCCTAGGTAGTCATATCTGGGACAATGTCAAACTGCTTATTGAGCTATGAAGAAGTGGTCTTGGGCTAAGCATATGGAGGTACGACTGTTATGTCTCGCGTTCAGTACGTTCCGAGTACTGTTGTGCTTTTACTGCTTTCGTGATGCCCAAGGAGCAAGGACACATTGGCTTGGCACATGACGTCCCGACCAGCGGCGTCAAGATAAACTTATCTTGCCCGACTCGGCAAAATAAGCGAGCGGCAATGGACCGTCGCAACGTTGGATTGATCCAGCTCCAAGCTCTCAGCAAAATGCGCAGAGCCTCAACACCACGTCAATGTCCTTCGAGATCGCCGGGCGCATCATCGTTTGTCCCTTCAACCGGTCGCGCCGTCCAGCACGAGTTTAGATGCAGCTGTGAAGACGTGAAAAGACATCGATCACCTACACCGCCTTGAACCCCTGTGTCTGTAGCCCCGATAACGAACGATGCGATTGCGATGCCTAGTCTGTGGCTCCACTAACCCGCTGACCCGCCGACCGATCGAACGCGTCTTGACAGGCTCGATTTTGTCCTGCCATCGAAGGTTATCCCCCGAGCCCTGAACACTCTTCCAACTTCCATATAGATGGGAAAGCTGCTGTTTGGAGCTGAACGTGGGAGGGAGACCTGAGGTGCTTTTGTCCCTCTGGTCTATCGGGTAAAGACCCTTTCGACACTTTGTTTTCCTTATTTTTCTTAGTTCTGTCGTTGAGAGCGACGGTGTGGAATCAAACAATCTGCCCTTTGTACTCGTGCCCTGCTGCTTTGTGCCCTTTTTGCAGCGTGCAATTGCCATTGTTAGAAACCGCATCTGCCGCTTGTGGTCAAGTTGCCAGTCGCTGGGTGAACATGGCGGTCGACGGCGGCTTCGCTCCTTCCTTACAAGAATCTTTGGCGGCACCGGACCTCATGCCCTCGCACCTTCCCACCTTCCTCCTCTTCCTTCTGTTGTGTTTAATTCTGCTCTTCACTTGCGGTTCCCTCGATCTTTCCTTTCCCAACTTCACGAAGGCAAGGCCGTTACGACCGCACAAATTCCATCACCAACGCCTTCCAAAAGATCTTTTCAAAACTCTCTTCTACAATCGCAAGAAGGCACCGCTGACAGCAATGCCCAACCAAGTTTCCACTCCGCGCACTACGCGCAATAGCCGCGGGCTCCGCCAGAGCCCTGAGCCATCCAGCAAACCCGCTGGAATCAGCAAGCGTCGCCGCATCAGCGGCTCACCTACCCCGACCACCAATGCGCAATTCCTGGGCCAATCTTCCCAGCCCGCGCAAGCTCCAGCCCTCCAGCCGATACAGGAGGAGGAACCCCACGCTGGCACGCCCACGTCGGTCGCCCCTCCCGCAGCCACTCGGCCGCAAGTTTTCCCCCCTCCAATTGCCCTTCTCCCGGCCGCCCGCCCCGCCGCCAACCACGCCACCACCAACTCTCCTCCTTGGACTCCGGTCCGGCTCCAAATTCGGTACCGTAACAGGTACATTGAGAGAACTCCCCCCCCGCCTCCCACACCGAAGTCTCCGGGTTGTGAGACTCGTCGCTTTCGGCAACGCCGAGACAAAGAGGGCGACGAGAAGTTTGCGCGAGAGCTGTACCAGGCGATCCGCAACGACCATCATATGAGAAGTTGTTGGTGCGGCCTGCCGATGATCTACAACTCCCGAGAGGAGGCGGAAGCAGGATCCGGTCACCTGCGCTTCTACGTTGAAGGCTTCGGCCCAAAGACGCTGCGCGTCATCCAGAAAAAGGACGACCTTCGTTGGCACTGTATCTGTGGCAATTTGGAGTATCCCGCTGCCTACAAGAATTTGATCAACGACAACACTTCGGTCAACGCCAACGGAAAGCGCCCGGCGGAGGATTCCGAAATTGATTTAATCGCCCAAAATCAGGGCACAGATAGCGCCGAGAGCGTCGAACGAGTTCTGCCCGGGCTCGCCGAACCAGTCGTAAACGAAGAGGAGTCACCACTCGCTCAGTCCATGTGGGCGCAAGCGCGCGACATCGTCAGCCGTGCTGTCGCTACGATGGGCGGTTCTGCTTTAAGCATCCTCGGCAAAATCCGCCAACAATTGCGCGGAGATGCCTACGAAACAATCGACACTCGTCGCCAAGATGCCCAGAATGGCACCATTATTGTTAAGAGGGTCAAGCGCCAGGCGCGTGGGCCTCCGACCAAAGATTCACCCTCCGACCAGGCCAGTGATGACGACGGGTTTGAGAACCTCATGTGGACCGATAATCCCACCAAGCGCATTGGTTTGGAGCAAATCCAGTGCATCGCTCAGGAATTTGCAAACCAGCTTAAGTCAATCGAGACGGGCAACCTTATTGGCGGCGCTTCCGTTGCTGCTATACAGCTGCAAATCCAACCCGGCCAAGATCTCGGCACCAGCATCGCGATCCACAAGTACCAGGAGCAGGAATACGGACCCATGATGCCCGGCGAATCCGACCGTGCAAAGGCCGATAAGTTGGTCAAAGCCTTGAAGTCGTATTCGAAGTGTCTCAATATGTCAATCGACTTCATGCGGGTGGTCTACGACCCCGCATTATTTCACGAACTCAAGGAAAAGCATAAGACGCTTCCGCGCCGCTTGGAGTTGGGCGGTGTTGAGTTCAGGCAGGGCGCCAAAACGGTTGGCGAGTTTTTATGCTTCATTCAATCGCTCAAGAGCGTATGCGCCATGGAACCTGTGCTGCTGGAGGCCATTTGCAAGATGATTGTGGATGCTAATGCCATCCACAAGAAAGAGATGGTACCCAGCTTTGTCGAATTGAAGCTCAATCCGATCGAGGGAATGCCGGGCTTCTTTCCCGAGGACAAGAAGTCCATCTTGGAGGAGTTATCTGCGGATGAACTCAACATCCAACCCTTATATGATTTCAGATATCCCTCACCAGAACCGTCTGACAAAGACGAGTCCGAAGACCAACCCGGAGATTACCGGTTGGTATCCAAGCCGAAAGGCATCTTGAAGCCGTCAAGAGAGTGGGTGGATGCTCCGGCTTCACCAAAATATGTTCCGACACCCCAGAAGAAGCGGAAGATCGCTTTTCACAGTCCTGTATCCAACTTTACTGCCCCGTCACATATACCCGCCAGGGTCATGACCCCTTACGAGGCCGAGCGTCTCAGATGTACGAAGCTCCTTGCAGAGGTCCTGGGCGATGAGCATTCGAAGAGGCTGTTCGAGGCTGCGCAAACAGTTTCGAGACCAACCATTGAGGACCAGCTGAACCCCGAGATTGTCAGAAGGGACGAGAGGGAGATGGGATTGGCATACCATGCCAGAAAGTATGGCAGCTTTCTCGAGGATCTTCAGACCGATATGGTGGAGCGCGAGGAAGAAAAAGAAGAGCGAAAGAAGCTGCGGTTTAAGCCTAGCCCAATAGCAGTGCGCATACCGCTCCCACCGTTGCCGTCTGATTCGACGCAACGCAGGCGAAGAGATCGCACCCCAGAGAGCTCGGACACTGACAGTCCACCCCCCTCACCTTTTGGGGCCAAAAATCCGTTCCTCACGAGGCCGCCGGAACCCAAACCCAAGAGGAAGACGGAGCCCGTGTATGCTTCCCTAGAGGAATTCTTTGCCACGGATCAAGAGGGATTGTTACTCTCGCGAGAAAGGATTGATCAGGTTGAGATTTATCGCCAGATTCGCGACGAGTTTGAGGCTGGCCTGCGGCGGCAAGTCGAGGAGAAGCGCCAGCGAGAGATTGAGGAGGAGGAGCGCAGGAAGCAGGAGGAGCGTCGTAAGGAAGAAGAAGCTCGCAGGCGAAAGGAGGCCGATGAGCTGGCCGTTCTTACCGGACTACGACGCCCGAACCGCTCCTTGATAACCCGCATTTCAGATGAGTGGGATTCCAAAGTGCGCAATGCTGCCAACGCGAACCCATCCACCGAGCTGGTCAAAACCCTAGAGGGCCAGCCGCTTACCCGGCGTGACTTTGAGGAGAAGCTTCTGCCACCGACAGCATGGCTCAATGACAATGTTATCATCGGTTCAATCCTATATATATCCGATTATGTCAACAACGCCAAGGGCGCGAGCAACCAGGAACCGAAATGCGCCGCCCTCACCTCTTACTTCTGGCCTCGTCTCCTATCTCACGGCCCCAGCGGCTGTGGCCGTCTTTTGCGCAGGGCTAGCGTGCGCAAGGCGAACTTTTTCGATCTTGAGTCAATCTTGATCCCGATCTGCGACAATGCCCATTGGACACTCGCAGTGATACGTCCTCAGAAGCGCCAGGTCGCCCACCTCGACTCACTGAGAGCGGGCCGTGGCCACGATGATGTCAAGGCCAAGCTCCTTGAGCTGGTTCGCTTCATACTAGAGGACCAGTTTGTTGAGAGCGAGTGGAGCGCTCTGGATTTTGAGGCCCCGCGGCAGACGAACGGCTGGGACTGCGGCGTCTTCACAATCACGAATGCCATGTGCATTGCGCTTGGACTGAATCCGACGCAAAGCTACACGGAGAACCAGCTGCTGTTGCAAAGGAGGAGGATAGCGGCTGTGTTGCTGAACGAAGGATTCAAGGGGGAGTTCAGCCTGGACGGGCTCTGATGGATGCCCGCCATCATGCACATGGGCACAAAGGCCGATCCGAGCGGTCGCCTCACCGCGACCTTAACCACACACATTTGCACTCGACTCGGACTCGAGAGTATGAGAACGGCGATACCAGCAGCCGATTCTCCACGAAAAATAACTACATACATTTTGACCTGAGTTCAAGATCATGAGAAATCTGTCCTCGGAGTCTACATTCAGCGCAATCATACTGTCACATGGGGATTGCATATCAAAATGGGGTTGGGCGGCGTTTGAAAGAGAGGGTACAAAATTCCGATACGGGACTGGTGTTGGGGTATTCTTGTTTCGTTCCTGTAATTCTAATCAGCTCTTTTTTTTTTTGGGTGGGAGTTTTCCCGTTTTACTTGCTCTGAATGAGCTGCGGTGTTTCTGGGGTGGATGGCGGGATGGTATTCGTCTATGGTTTGAGATGTTACGCAGCACATGGGAGTGGTTGTCACTGCGTGTCTCTGGGCGGACAGTACTGTTGATTTACGTTCGGGAAGAAAAGACGGCTTGCTTTTTTGGACGGTGGATGGAGTTCTTGGCTTAGTGGTTTGGTGCTCTTGCTCGGGATTGGGCTGGCTGATACCCCAAGGCGAAATCGAATTGTTGGCTTTATCTTCTTCATCCCACTGGTTGACATCTGAAATGTGAATGTGATTCCTGGCGAAATCCGGATCCGTTGTTGACGTCGACTTGGTGGTGTGGCTGAATGCATCTGTAAACGGGTGCCTAATTGTTTCGCGTGTACCCTTCGTGCCTCGAGGAATGGGCGTCTGAACTATCGTACTGCCTTGCTCCCGCGTGTCAAGTCCTGTTCTCACCGTGGGACGCTAGAGTGAAGCGGGCAAAGTCGGATGGACAGCTGCCTGCTTAGATCCTGCCGCTTTTGTATCCGTCGCCGCCCTACCGGATCCTTCAGGCATCAGGACGTGCTTGCTTGGATGTAAGCGCTTGCCTCGATTGCGTGGGAAATCGCCTCAGCTACGTCGAGTCTTTTAAATCGAGTTACGTAGGCTCCGGCGTTCTCTTGGTGTCTTCCTTGGACGACTTCAAAGTTGTGGGATCACGGACGAGAAGGTGTATTACCGTCTCATTATCCCGTCTCTTTCCTGAAGATGCCGCCACAGTATCAACGTTAAGGATCTATTTGACTCCTGAGTGCTGGATAGCAAGCAGTGAACAAGGGTGGCGAACTGACGGTCTGGCCATCACCCACCTCAGTTAAACCACCAAGGGGACGCTGGGCCTGAGGGAACGTGTTTGGGTGAGCGTCTTGCCCTGGAAATTTCGCCTGCCTTTTCTCTCCAGGCGCAGCCCTCCAGGCATCAATACTGTCGTCAGCCATTCCTGCTGTTCAGTAGTTAGAAGACACTGCTACAGCAAAGATGAGGCCGGTCAGGAGAGAGGGGAAACCCGTTGCGGGGAGCCCCTCGGCTCTTTACTTTTGTTCATCTTTTCATGTTGCTATTTCAACGAAGGTGGACGTCTCAAGCATGCCTCGCAACTCTTGATCCATGTATCAAGTACCGCTAACTACCAAACGGATAGCACGGCCTTGCACCAGCTCCGCTGCTTGTTCACTTCAGTAGTCTGTCTACCTTGATCGCAGCAGACAGGAGACAAGCAACGCTGTCATCACTCTTACTTCCTATCACCTCCATCGGGCCGCCACCTACATTACAGGCGCCCAGTTACCAGCAGGTTGTGTGGTTGTACAGTACAACGTACGCGGAAGTGGCCAGGTATGCCTTGAGCATAACGGATCGCCCGGCATCGCTACGACTTGCTCCCTCTCATGAGCTCCAGAGAGGGTGAGGATAGGGGGTGTGCAGACATGGCGTGGAAGATGCTGCTTGTACTTAGGGAGAAGAGGGTAGAACGGGTAGGCTTAACTACGCATTTCCGGGTAGAAAAGGGTGCGAAAGGTATTCGACGATTCTCTGTGTTACTCGGCATATGTGACTTGGACGGACAAGGGTTGTAATTGTGCTGCACGATGAATGGTAGTATACTGCGATGCTACGGTGTGCTCTGGAAAACGGCATATGTCCCCTCTGCGCCCTTCGAGGAGCTGTTGAGGGAGATAGTCGCTTTGCTGACGCGGCAGCGGCAGCGGCATAGACGGCAACCGTTCTTGTCTCGACGAGAATGATCTACGAGTCTACTACCTCAGAAGACCCCGAAGATCCCACGGATATCTTAGTGCGGCTGCTGCCGATCCGGGCGTATTCTGCAAGTGGATTGGCCTGTCCGGCTCTCCAGATTCCATGGCGTAATCTGGCGAGGTTCGATGCCACAGAAAGATACCCTCCCCATACTCGTCCAGCATATTGATCCAGTCGGGTGGCCCAAAGCACGCCTGGCGGTCTGTAGTTTCTTGGAATGGTGCCTACTACCACACGAGGGAGAGAGATGCGTATCAAAACAACAATGGGTGAGGTCGGAGAGGTGGCTGGCGCTGGCTGAGATACTGCTCATTCCCATTGGGGGAATAACCCTCGAAGAGACACGCAGAATGCCTTGGGGAATTCTGAACTGGCCAGGGAATTGTTTAATCAAGAACACCAGAGACTCTGGCCTGGGTAGATTGAAACCTCCGGAATCCAGCCTAGTACAAGAGCCTTCTCATACTGAACCTGTCAACCGAGTGGCTTTGCTCTTCGCTGACCGAACCGCTGCGACGTGCCCAGTCTACTTAGGACCGATTCTGCCTTTTCTTCAAGGCCGGCTCGAAAGTGAATACCGTTGGCTGGCTCTTCGTAAGCCTCCTTTGAGCGGCCTCGGGGATGACGAAGAGCCAGCCAACGGGTACAAGTACATGATCGCCGGGGGTCGCGGAGGTGATGGCATGCTTTTGTTTGTATTGCTCTGTAGGGGTAAGAAACACAAAGTCAGAGCGCGGGTATGGAACAGTCATCCGGCGTGGCATCTGACACCGGTTATTGCTATGTAGGTCCAGAAATTTCCCCGGAAATTACAGTCCCCATAGGAGGACTCGGAAATTGTACACTCTCTCCCCACAATTGTTAGTGCAAATTGCAATTCTCAACTTCAAAACCACGCTCAAAATCATTCAAAACAAATGCATTTCGCAGCGTTTTCATCCATATATTCACTCTAACTCGAGGCCCTAACCACTAACCCTGATCCTAACCACTAACCCTAATCCCTAGCCCAGTTTCTTGCGTGTGTGTCGCGTGGAGTGTGTGCAGGTGGGAGCATAACAGTGGAAAGGTGGGTACTTGTCCAGATCGGGAAGAGTGGAGGTGTGGCGTTTTGGACCTCGATAGCAAAAGGCCTGACACCGGCATTCTATCAATCTGCGACGGGATTCGGAGCAAACCCGAGGAGGACAGGCGGTGGTTCCACCCAAAGTTTGGCGAGGTCTGGGCGGGCACGGGCAAGGCTCTTATTCTGCTTCTGCTCTGCCTGTTCTGGAAGCTAGGGAATGATTGTGAAGGTCCAGCGAATGGATCTCAAACAGAAATCGTCCTGATCGAGCCTCATCTCATTCAGTGTGACGAAGGCAGAGTTTCTTCCGCAGAGGAGCTTCGTTCATATCTTGATCCGAACCAGCATATCGTGCAAAAATTCACCCTGTGAAACCAGAATCGACTGTTTAGCCCGGCGGTCTGCCCGAGTTTCTGAAAGGGAGAGATTCCGCCACAGTACGTAAGTGCTTTGCTCACCGTCGGCTTCAGAAAAAGCCATCGGGGGAAACGTAACTGGGAGTAGTTGGCATACTGGAGACCGCGCTGCAGAAGCCTTGAATAACCGCGTCGGAGTCCCGAGAACAGCCCAGAGCTACAATGTAGAGACCCAGCTGGGTGCTACACTGCACTACACGTGTGAGCCAACCATCATGGACCGCGAAAGAAACCGTTTGGCTGGTCGACCCGCATGAATCCCACCTCAGGAGCGGATCGCCATGCAAGGCAATATTGAACACCCGGACACCATGCTGTCAGCCACGAGGTCCTGAGGCCACGTGTGTCGAGACTTAAGAATGTGGCAAAGCTGAAAGGTAAAATCTTGGAAACTAGAGACCGCACTTGATTCATCAACAACCCGAGACTCTGAACAGAAAGGGTGGGAGCTCACGCATTTCCATGAATAGATACTTAACTGTCGGCTTGAACCGAGAAGCCCTGGGCGTGGCGATTAGCGAAGACCGCTCAGTTTGCCAAAAGTGAAGTCAACGAATGCTGGGGGCAGAAACGGAAAAGGCTGCAGAGCCAAGCTCGCCGGTTTAACCTGACTGGTTGGCTTTGGGATCATGGATGCGAGAAGTGGATAAATATTCCCGTCGGTGATTGGTAAGAAGGTAGCATTGTGTGTTCGAAGATCGTGAGCTAAGGATTCGGGAATCTCCAGTCGACCGAAGCACTCCAAGTTTGGCAGTTGACGTTCGGATAGTTGGATGAAAACTACACCACCTGCAGACTTTTACGCTGGCATCGGAAAGAGGAACATGGCGTCATGGATGAAATGCAAGTGCACTCAGATCTCTGCAGCTCACCTAGAGGTGGCGTTAATGGGGTCACAACGCCTGGGAAGGTGTGGGTGGTACTGTATGTATGAGCAAGCACAACGTTACGGGTTGCGTGTAATATTCAGGTTCAGGTGTGGGTCACATGGAACCCGTCTCTTCCCATGTCCGATATTGGGCGCGGCCATCTCCGTTACAATACGTTACAGGATTACAGTAGCTTTGTACTCCGTATAAACCAACCTTCTCTCAAAACGCAACCAAACGCCTGACCAAACGGAGCCGGCTGCAGCAGCAGCAGGACGGCACAACAACCCTGCAGCTCTTCCCGCCCATCTCCCCTGCCGCCGTGCCCGTGCCCGAGCCTGGCGAACCCTTTCTAGAAGGCTTCTGTGCGGGTTCTAGTGTAGTTCTTCCAGATTGCCCCTTTGGGATGGAAACTCGTACACCCGCCAGGTCAGAGTGACTACACTGACTTACACTGACTTATGACCTCAGCACAAACCTACCTAGGGTACTTGCGTGATAACCATTTTGGCTTCTTATCACGCTTTCTTCTCTTCTCTTGCCTCTTTCTTTTTACCTTTTTCTCCCCCTGAACGCCTTTTTCTTGTATGTACGGGGCGTTTTGTGTGACCTCAACCAGTCCCCAACCTCCAGCTGGAAGGTGTACGGACATACACTACTCCGTACATGTGTACCGTACAGACATTCATGCCTTGTCTGAGAATTCGCCACAATCCACAACGGGCTGCTGCTTCAAGGTTCTTAGATCTTGGTACCAAGCGGACATTACTATACCAGTCGACCGTAGTCAGATGATATCTGCGGCGAAGGGATGTTCTTTGGCAGATGGAGATCAAAACGTGGCCATGGATACTATACCTACCATGATCATTAGATGCTGTGCGATCGCACTCCCTTGCTGGCGGGACCTCTGACACAGAACGGCAAGCCAGATCTGAGTCGCGCCGACAAATACCGACTCGGCTACTGCCCAAGCCCAAAGCCCACCCAGAGCCTATCTGTGCAACTCTTGGAAGGCGGGTGTTCCGCTGGACGGAGATCATCGCTGTGGCATGCTTTCTGAGAACGACAACTGCCTGACTGACATTGTACGGCGTCATTTTTGTTTTTCCATGTGCTTGCACATTCGCTTCGGAAAGATAAGGTTATGCTTTGACTAGCTTTGGCTCGTCCCAGTCAATACATTTTGTCGACACTACGGTGCACGTGTTGCAAAGTGTTCAGTCACTCTTATCATCATCAAAGGGAGCTTCCCCTATCTCGAGCCTCTGGACTGATGATTACTATACAACACCGGTAGAGATCGGATTCATCTGAGGTGTCACTTTGTTCTGGATCCGTGTCTTTGTCGCGCCACATGACGCAAATTGGGCAACGGCAACCCCGCCCTGACGGTAAGCTCTGCCAGGGCCCCAAAAACTTGGACAGAGCCGCCTTACCGGGTATCTACTGTAACTGACGTCTTGCTCCCGATGATAGGAAGGCAAAAAGGCAGCCTTTCATCAGGTCGCAAGAGTCGCCCAAAACAGACTCAACGCTTCTTTGTGTGGGAACCAGCCTCCCGTTTTCAAGGACCCTGCCGAGCCTGCATATGGTCGCTGTGGCGTTCTACCCGACGATCAGAGCAGAGAATGCGATACGGTACTGTATCAAGTGAAGAGTCAATCAATTGGCCCCACAACCGTCGAAGTTATCCTTATCGGACATCGTCAATGAGCAGAATGCTCAAGGTGCCCGAAGTTTGACTTCGCGGTGTTCGTGTCGAATTGTGCAACGGATCCAAACTTGTGTCACGACCTGTTTCCCTTTTCTGTGCAATAAATATTGTAAGCAACAAGGCGATACCGCCCTGGCTACACCTGGACTGCATAACGGCGCGTTGGAGAACACATCAAACCAAACTAGCGCGGCAGGTAACGCTAGGTACGTATGGATCCGTACCTGGTAGTTATCAGGGTCGAGGAGTTAAGTGTAGTACTTGATGCCGAACTTCTCCTGCAAATTATCATCTGTAGATGGGTAGACTTCCATGCACGTGCACTATGTATTCCGTCATATGCCGTAAAGAAGGTGCAAAAGTACGACAGTCAACAACATAGAACAGGACATTTGGAGCATTAGGCATTTGCTAGGCATTCGCTTTCGGCTTTCCGTATTTTTTGGCTTCTATCCTCGGCTGGAGGGCTGATGGAGAGCACGACTCGTGCAAGGACCGGTTCGGTGACTTTGAAGGCGGATTTCGTGGAGGGAGGTGGGCCCGACTGTTTCCTGCTTGCTTGGTGCTCGCGTTCCTGGCAAAAAGTCGTTGAGTGTAGCACGAAAGCCATGTGAAACTGCGCTCATCCGTCAACCGATATCTGACGGAAAACAGGTCGGCGGTACTGCCGTATACATACATATCTGTTGTCCCGAGCTACAATTTGAGCCGGCGGAATTGTCCGCTCTTGCGCAATCCCGAGAATGGATTGAAACACGACGCTATCATATAGTGCAGTACACCCAACCAGTGCTAGTAAGCATCAACGTTAACTTAGAGCATCCAGGGCAGTGCCTTACTGCCTTACTCCGGGTAGACTAAAACGTAGGTAGCGGGTACACTACGTGTAAAACGGGAGCAGGTAAGCGAAGGAAAAACCCAAGAACAAAGCAGACGGTGGGGCGGGCACAAAAGACCGCTTGTTCAGGTGACGCAGCACAGGACAAATGCCCCCAATATCTGTAGTTGTCTGTCATGCCATTTTCACGCCATATTTCTATGGCTAGTGGATCGATTTGCGACATCGCACCGAGAAAGTGAGTTCTATTGCGGAAAGAGAGCAGGAAGAATGAAAGAACTGAGACCGGGACCCTGTTGGGCTCATGACACCACATTCATGGCTGGATTGGGTTGCTACTGCCAGGTATTCCTGTGTTGGGTGGAGCGACACCCTAGGCGAAGCTTCTGTCAGTTCGGTGGATGGGTGGGCTCCGTGGGCAAAGGTTTTCCACTGTCCAGCCTGCGGGTGGTGGTCCAGATTGGCGGAGGCAGAATCAGATTGGCAGGCACCCGGCAGGCTCCCGGGTCGTCTTTTTCGGAGAAGCCTTCTAGAAGCATGGCACACTACACGTTAGGTTACACGCCCCACACAACCTTCTTGGCCACCCTCTGCTCACCTCTCGCATCCAAAGTGGCATCCCATGTCCATGTCCAGAGCTGAGAGGGTCAGTCGCAAATCATCTCAAGAGCGCCTTGTCCAACATATTTTCCCTGCAAGGCGGCAGCAGCATCAATACCATGTATTCACTGTACTGCACTGTACCATAGGCGACGGACAACTTGGAGTTCGCGAAAAACAAAGCTAAGATCTGAGAAAGCCCGAGATGGAAGCTGTGACCCATCATCCCCGGGCCTAACCTAGACAGTGCCACCTAGGAGCGTAGTAGTCTCAATGCTGCGAACGATCCATGCTCGCCATGGGATGCAGTAAGGATCGATCGAAGCTATAGGCAGGCATTGTGGTCGACTGCACTAAGGTAGACTATCAACGCAGCCAGTTGGGGCACTGGCTAGCGTGTAAAAACCTTGGGCAGCATGGAAAGTGGCCTTTCCAACATTAGGTTGGGTCATTGATTGGCACCTTGGCTGGGTGTATTGTGCCGCTTCTTGGGCGGTTTTTAAGTAATAGTGCGTAATGCGGTCGACACTAAACCGCTTCCTTCGGCTCGATCCCTTGCATCCCTTGCTGGCCTTCTTACCCCCCGGTCCCATCGCACTACACTAGTGCAATATAGGTCCTTTTCCAAGACCGCGTTAAAGACTAGCTTCTGCAGACGCATTCTTTGTCGGCTTTCCCTTTTCATCTCGCCCTCCCGCGCGCCTCAACAATCAGTGCGCGCGCCCTTCCCGCTCCTCCTCTTCGGCCCATCCCAAGCAGCCGGGTCCGCATCCCTTTGAAGGACAAGCCTACGCCACCATCTTTCCATCAGCAAAGCGCATCAGTCCTGTTTACCCGTCACCTGTCTTTGAACCCGACGTGGCGCGTGGTCTCTCTCGGCTTTCGTCAGCGGTTCTGATTCCGTTCCGGGACCAAAGCTCCGGTCTTGTGTCGGGGCCTTTGTGTTGTTGCCCAACGGAGCGAACCGTCAAGAAGCACCGAAGAGCGCTTATCTTCCCATCTCCCCTCGAACGCACTCATTCACGCCATCGACAATAGATATCTCATAGGTGCAACAACAGGTCCTCAATTGCCGGCCCGGCGCAGAGCGATTTTCCAGCCACAGCCCTGTCCAGGTCGCTAGCGCTACTTCAGAACCGTGCTGCTCTTGAGAAGCCCGAATCAATCTGCTTGGTCTCGGTGACAGAAGCGCTGGCCAGAGGGTGTCGTGCTGCTGCGTGCAATTTCTCGTGTGGTTCGTTTCAGGAGGCTCCCGCTGGTTACATGCTTCGAGATTTGTCTGTTGTGGCTTGTTCGCACCCTGCTGTCCCACCATCGGCAGGTCGCAGGTTGCCTTGAGTGACATTCACACAAGGTCTGACACACGGCCCTGCGAGTCCTTCTAGCCTGGCAAAAACGACCCTTGGGATCATGCGAGGGCGGAGGTGATGAGGAAAAGGAAGATCGGGGTTATTTGCGACTTCCCAGACTTGGTTGTTTCCCGCTCAGGCAGCTGCGCGGCTTCATTGTGCCGAAAATATCCCCTGTGCGTGTCCGACCCGGGGATTTCGCGTCGATAATGCCAAGGTCGAGGCTACGATTACAGTCGCCGACCCTCACAGTTTTCACATCGTTCCCGAGTCAGCCTTCTGGACCATTGTCAGTCCTCCTCTCTGGTGATTGCGACTCCATCATGACTTCGTCGAGGCCGTCGAGCTTGGCTCTGATGCCTCCAGCCTCGGCGTCCCCAGACCGAGCGTCGCCTCCGTCGCTCAGACAAATCTTGACCAACACGGCATTGCCACCTTACACACTTGGCGCTTTCATGACCTTCTTGTCTCAAAACCATTGTCTTGAGACCCTCGAGTTCACAATGGACACTGAACGTTACAGAACGGCGTACTTCGAGCTTCATGCCGGGCAGACTGCCGGGACGGGCGACGGTACCGAGCACGTGTGCTCCCTCTGGCAGAAACTCATGCGTGCTTACATATTACCATACGGACCTCGCGAAGTGAACCTTCCGGCGCATGTTCGAGACCGTCTGTTGTCACTCCCGGCTACCGTTGTGCCTCCAGATCCCTCCGAGTTGGATGAGGCGGCAAGGATTGTTTACGAACTCATGAACGACTCGGTATTAGGACCCTTTCTAGCATCAGTATCACTACCGCCTGATGAGGCTCCTGAGACCGAAGCGCACGATCCCAAGCAAGCTCGATCACGACTCCGACTCTACAGGGAGTCGTCAAACTCCGAAGACTCGAATCGATCACCCATCCCGGGTTTCTTACCTCTGCTTAACATTGCTTGGACCAGCGAGGCTAGGAATTCTTCGGCCTCTTCGTCCAGCGATCCCACCGACCGTCAAGGCGGGCTCACAGATCACAGTGCCAACACGGCTTCTCCGACTGAACGGCTCGAACCGATGACACCGCCCACAACACCGCCGAGCACAGATCTAGGGTTCAGTACATCTCCAGGGAGCTTTCACCGGGCTATCACCGCGCACAACAACGGCTGGAAGAAGATGGGGGCGAAGCTTGGCCTCAGCAGGAAAGGCCGCAACAAGCAACCCACATCTGCCGGGCCCGCATCCGACTCATCCCTGAGTGATCCCAGCCAGAACAACAGCAACCCGCAATAGGGATTACAGGTTATGCCGACCTCTGAGAGCCCCGTGACCACCCCGCTTGAATATACCTCGCCAGCAGCAACAGACAGTGAAGGAGTCTGTGGGGGAAGCTCGCAGGCGTCACAACCTACGCCACGCACATCAAGCGAGTGGGAGGAACCGCACCCTGGGCAGCGTTACGTGTACAGTGTCACGGTAAACACGCGCTTGGGTAGCGGGAAGTGCCATCACACGCACCAGGGGCCCAACAGGGTCGGCATAACCGCAAAAGTCTACTCTCCATATCCCAACCGAACCTTAACAGCGGGAGCCCGACGGTTCTCCCGCCCTAGAGTCAGGTTAAAGCCGATCAAGGCGCTCACGGCAGGAACGAGCATATCCGTCAACACGGCGACCAGCAACTCTAGTACAGCGCCGATCATCGCACGCCCGGCGTCCCAAGCGACGACTATCACAGAGCACGGAGCTACCAAAGCTTTAGCCGTTAGCCCCACGTATCGGCACCCGCCCGGCGCTAATCTTCCCCGGCCGTCGATTGACTCCCCAGAGGCAGTGTGGTCCTCTTCGGATTTATCGTCGATGCGGCTCTCCCTAGCTGATGTGTCCGGATTCACCAAGGAGACGGAGACGGAAACGAGGCCGAGAACCGGCCATAGAAGGGTCGTACCCCCGGCCGCCTCCTCCGATCTGGACGACGGCAGCAGCGCTTACATGTCTATTGACATGGACATCTCGTCACCGCGCCGCCTCTTCTCGGCGGGCGAAAAAGACCCCTACGGGTGGGAAGCCGAGCTGGATAAGCGACTCCAGCCCGGCGAGGATTGTTGTCATCAGAGGGCTCCGAGTGCCAAGAAGACGCTCCTTCAACGAGTCCTGAGCCTGGGGCCGAAGGAGCCGTCGAGGTTTGGCATGTAATGACTGTTTTCAATGCGGCTTCGATGATCGATTTCCCACCATCACACGTCTCCTAATTTTGCTCATTCGGATATTCTCTTTGATGTCATTTTAGGTCGGTTTGGAAATACCCGCTCAGGTTTTGGTTACCCACTTTAGATTTGGTTTTTCTGGTCTTTGGTTAGCGAGGCGGACAAGGCCCTCACTGGGCCCTGTGCTCGCCGTATGGATGATGAATAGTTGTACCTTTTTGAATCAGCACCTCTCGAGCGTTTTACGTTTCGGCTTTGGCGTTACGAAAAGAAGAAAAAGCAAGCGAGCGGGCGTTAATCAGGGGGTCTGGTGTCCCGGTTGGCGGAAGTGTAGATATTCAACAAGCATGCATTCACGGACGGCTCATTGAAAAGACATTTGATATGGTATTGGTAGCTGGAGGTGGTGGGGAGTCCTCGGTGATACTAGCGTTCTCACTGCTCTTTAATATGAAGAACTGCATTGGAGGCTCACCCAGCAATATTCTATCGTAATGCTCGATGATGTCCATTCTACCTCTTTAGCAATTGGCAGTACCTAACTGCTTCGAGCAAGAACTTGTGCCTCAGTCACTGGTAGACTCGAATTCAGTCTCAACACGCTTAGTCTTACCGTTGTTGCGTAAGCCCGAGGTGCGAGATAAGGGCTTTGCTGTGAAGAACATTCGCTCACCCGAAGTCTTACGTCCAATGTAAACCTCTACCATACAGATTTATTCGGCCCCTGAATAACCGGGACGGACCTCCTGCTCGAGCCCTAGAGGTGCAAAAGGACAGGTATATACTAACACCTTTACTAACATTAGTACTCAGTAGTACTATCATCATCCAAGCTGAACACTCAGATAACCAGTAGCCTGACACAATTAGGCCAACCAATGTAACCAGCCATGCACCCATCTAGCAACAAATAAGGAACGCCGCCTGGATTGCATGCCAAATAAGCCTCCAACATCGCACCTAATTTGCGGTATGCCTGTCACTATAGTAGTAAATTCCGGGGTTGACCACGTGTCCAAGGACTGGGGGATCCTACGGCCTCCTTATCCCCACCCTAGGCCTCATCCTCGACAGGTTTATCGTGCCTCGAATACATGCGATACTCGAGCGACGACTTCAAGTCGATCTTGCCCTGCTCGACCTGTTTCCGGGTGGCCGAGAGCATGGGCTGGGGCAAGCCCATCGATTCCAGGAATGACACAGCTAAAAGTAAAAAAATTTAGTCCAGACGACCAAGAAACTCGATCGGTTGCATGAAGGGCCAGACTTACCGCTCCGCCACTCAACATCCTGCCTCTTACGGTCCCAACTGAGCTCCTCAGCCATGATGTCAATGACCCTCGGCAGCGCCTCCAGCGCGGCCTGGGCATTCAGGAACGCGAGGCGTGTCCTTCTCGCGAGCACGTCGACCGCTGTTTGCGCGTACTCGTGCCTGACGGCGTACCTGATCTCGCCGTCGACGAAGGGATAGAGCTGCGAGATGCGCTCGCCGCGCGCGGGGAAGCGCTTGTCGGTGGGGCGGCACAAGGCGGCGACGGTCCAGGCGCGGTCGCCGTAGCTCTCGGTGAGGTGTTTGGCGACCTCGGTCTCGACGCCAAAGTGCTGGATGAGATGGATGAACAGGGTGCGGCTCCAGCCGTGGGCGCCAATCAGGCGCACGCGGTGCGTCTGGCAGGAGCCGTCGAGGCTGGCGCCGTCGTCGACCGCCTCGGTGCCGCTCACGCGCGGCGCGTTGGTGACGGGCCGCGGCTGGAGGTTGAACGCCTTTATCGCGGCATCGACGCACTCTTCGGCCATTTGGCGGTAGGTTGTCCACTTGCCGCCCGCGCAGGTCAGAAGTCCGGACTCGGAGATGTCGACCAGGTGGCTCCGCACGAGGGACTCGGTGTTTTTGGCCTTGGGATCCTTGACGAGCGGACGCAGACCCGACCAGGCTGCGAGGACGTCGCCGCGGCGGACATTGATATCGGGTGAAAGGTAGTGGCTGACCTCATTGAGGATCCACTGGATCGACTTCTCGTCAGGAAGAGGGTCGGTGGAGATGGCTGCAGGTTCATCAGTTGTGCCGGCGATCGTGTTGCCCTGCCAAGGTAAGAAGAAAATGACTCTTCCGTCGGATGTCGAAGGGTCAATCAAGCCCATCTTGGCGGGGCTATAGTAACCAGGGAGGATGATGTGCACTCCCGAGGCGGGGGCGACTATTTCCTTGCAGTTGGGGTCGTCCATCTTCCTGATGCCGTCGGTGAAGGGACCGGTGCAGTTGATGATGCATTTGGCCTTGACGTTGAAACTGTCCGCCTTCTTCCCGTCTCTTTCTGGTATCCTGTCTTTGACCGTGGCACCGCACAGCTTGCCATTCTCATCCTTTAGAAGACCCGTAACCTCCGTGTGGTTCACCACTGTCGCACCGTACAAGGCCGCGGTCATGGCAATCGAAACGTTCATCCTCGAATCGTTGTGCGCCCCGTCGTAGTAGACCAATGCGCCGACGAGGCCGGCCTGCTTGAGCATAGGAAATGCATCGAGGGCCTTACTCCTGGTCAAGAAATACGAGCTCTCGATGCCTTCGCTCCCGGCGAGGAAGTCGTAGAATTTGGTGCCAGCCCAATAGTATGGTACCTTCCACCACTTGTCGAGCGGCAGCATGATGGGCAACCACGAGCTCAAGTGAGGGGCGGTGCGCAAGAAGTAAGTGCGCTCTTTCAGTGCCTCCTTCACAAGCTGATACTGGGCGTAGTCCAGATTCCAAACGGCCTTCTCAAGGTAACGCACTCCGCCGTGAACGAGCTTGGTGCTTTTACTGCTGGTCCCGCAGCTAAAGTCTCCCCGCTCAACCACAGCGACCTTGAGACCCCGGGTTGCGGCATCAAGCGCGACTCCTGCCCCTGTTGCGCCAGCGCCAATGACCAGGATGTCGTATTCGTCCTGTTTGTCTCCAGTGTTGCTTTTTTTAAGATCGGCGATCTGCTCGAGGCGAGACTTCACACGGGGAAATCGAGGCAACTTGAAGGTTCCGTCTGCGCCCCAGATCGGAGGGGGTACTACAGGGCCCTCATAACCCGGGATGTCTCGCGGTCGGTATGTGTAGTAGAGCGCACCGCCTGCCGCGCCGGCGATGGCGAGCGGGGGCAACAGGCGCCTGACTTGTGTGAATCTTGACATTGCTGAATCGATTTAGAGCAGCAAGAATTAACTGTTTATGAACGGGGGCGCCGAGCGCCGACAAGGTATCAGCGTGACTCGGACGAGTTTCGAGCCGGACGTTGGGCGCTCCACCAATGACGCAACCCGAACTACGCTATGCGCCGAGCGAGCAGCCGAGCACCGGAGCAGAGACGCTCTGGCTGCCAAAACCAGGCCTTGACAACCCAACAGTCAGCTACAATCTGAAAGGAATTGAATACTGTCAAAAAGATTCTCGGCACCTTTGAAAGCTCCGTGAGCTCTTGTATTTCGGCCGATAGAAAAAAAAGCAAAGGCAGTCGCTTCAAAGGCGCTGAAGGGAGCGACAAGCCCGCGCCTCGGCAATAAACTCCCCGCTAGCAGATCAGTGGACACGGGCTTTGAATCGGGAGCTCAGAACGACTTGTCGCAAAAGTCTTTACCCGTTCGAATTTTTAGGCGGGTCTGTGTAGAAATTCACCCTTCCTTCGCATTCTTGCAGAAGGGGAAAGGAGATGGTGATGGTAGAAGACATGGCGAGATGTTATTTTTTCATCCGAAGCTGGGTGTGTTGGAGCTGATGAGGAAGCTGACTTTGTTTGCGGAGGCATAAAAAAAGGGGACCCGCACCCCCCACGCCCGCAATCCCCCGGCCGCCAGCGACCAATACCCCGGCTAAATCGGGGCACGATGCCCCGCTGTGATCGAGTCCGGGCAGTGCTGTACCACAGCGCATCGCCGTTGATTTTCCGCCAATGAGAGCCGGCCATCCCCTGAAGCTCAGAGGGTGTTCAAAGGCAGCTGCAGCCAACGCCGCCTTGAGACGGGAGCTTCACTGACAATTTCGAGGCTGTTTAAATAAGTAGGTACACTAGATCAGCCAGACGCCGAGAACACTTTTATCCGTCCTCAACGGCAGCTGGTCGATTTGCGGTGGCTTTTAAAGCCAGGTGCGTTAACGAATGGATTGCTGGTAGCGTTGCCATCAATTCGGAAGCTTCACTGCCTCCATGATATAAGAGTTCCAGCGAGGCATGTCTCACCTGGCCAGGGGCAGACCTTGACAGTATTGGGGACTTGAGATCCTTTGAATTGCCTGTGACACACAACTTTAGCGTAAGACTGGGAAGCTCTTAGCGGGATCGAACGTGGACACGAAGATTGGAGCAAATCGCTCTGCACTCCCAATTCCCTCATCTGTGAGCCGTCTAAACCGGGCATGCCGCTGCAGGCGGGTTCTGCCTCGTAAAACCTTACCTCTCTTGTAATCCCATTGTCTTTTGTCCGATTTGTCCTTGAGATTTCTTGTCACTTCTTGGTTTGGACACGTGGGTGTCTGTCAATACCATGTGATATGAGAACGGATACTCATTTCGACACGAAAGAGTATGTCTTGCCTGTCTCCGATGGGTGGTACAGGGCAGCGTGCAATGCTGTCAGCCACGGCGCGCCTTTGTGTTAGGTATCATCCCAATCTGCTGTTCATCCGGGACTAACAAACAAAGCACAGCATGAATGGTGGGCTAGCGGCCCATCGCCTGCCCATGTCCTCGAACGACCCAGTCTCAACTAAATGGCTCGTTCATAGCCTATGCATCGCTGTGGTTGTCGAGCCTCAACGATAAGTTGGCTTCGCTCTCGCTTTGTTTGGCAGTGCTGACGCTGTGATAGAAAAGCGTCTATGGAGACTGAATGGCCATTGCAGGAGGTACCTAAATGAGCACGTAAGGCAACGATGCCGCAGTTGTCGTATTGTTAGCGTTGTACACTATTTACACCACTCAATATCAGCCCCTTATAACCCCCCAATACTCCGGCCACCGAGACATTTCTCTCCGAGTTTGTGTTACACAGGCGAGTACCTGCATTGAGAGGTGTATCTATTGACAAAGGAAAACCGGGCTTGGTTTATTTCTTCGCGGGTGGCGATTGGACATGGCCGGGCCCATTGTATCCTTCCGACGAGATACCAGTCAACGGGTCCGAGTTTTGTGCCTGTTGTTGCGCGCATGTTAGCCACCATTGATAGGAAAGGGATATCGGAGAACAGGAGAGTATCCGTACCCTCAGGTACTCGTTCGTCGCCTCCTGCCACTCCTTAGTCATGGTGTGAGGTGCCGGCTTAGCGAACGACCGGACGAGGACAAAGATGCCGAGGCTGACGGCGATACCGGCAGCGACACCGAGAGCGACTGTCTTGTTCTCACCCGGAGGAGGGAGGGCGCGAGGCCCATGGGGACCAAATGCGATCCAGTAGGCTGCATTGAGAGCGTCAGGTTAGCTTTCCGCTGGTGATAGCTAGGCTATGCGAGCGGCGGGGGGCATGACGTCGGTATACAGAGAGCTCCTTCAGCTCCCCATCCATCAATTGACTTCAGCAAGGCCAATTGAGTCAATCCAATAACACTTGGTTGAGCTTCACGAAGCTCTGAATGACATGATGGATGTGTATACCCGGCAATGGATCGATGGTCGTGGAAAGTCTTGGCATCCACAACTTACCGGCCTTCTTCTCCTGAATGGTAAGCTCCTTCCAGCTCCCCTTCATCCGGTCGCGCAGCGCCATCCAGAGCTCAGCTTGCTCTTGCATTGGCATCCCCTCCCACCTCTTCTCGATATTGGCTAGCGTTGGGTTCGAGATGGCGTGCGTCGAAGCGGCGCGGTAGCCAAGTGCGGCCGTTGCCGACGGTCGGGAGGCGCGCACAAGCGCATTGCGGACGACGGCCGACATGACGAAGGGGAATTCGGGGTTTGTAGGTTATGATCGGTTTCGAAGGAAATGTGCGGTGAGGGGAGATGGGTCTGAATGAGTTACCGGCGCGGCTGGCAGCCTCAAGCTCCTTCGTCGACGTAGTGTTGTGCGAGGTGTTCAGTCATGCACAGACGAGCTTTTTTTTGGGCAGATGGCTCTCAGCTCGGAATTGGAAGTGGTCTGATTGGGAGCGCCTGGTCCGGGCTTTTCCGCCTTCTTGGGTAACGTAAGTTACAGCGTTAACCGCTGTGCTGAATCAAGGGGTGGGCCCCGCCACCGTGAT
The DNA here is from genome assembly GCF_033297395.1 of Canariomyces notabilis. NCBI lineage: Eukaryota > Fungi > Ascomycota > Sordariomycetes > Sordariales > Chaetomiaceae > Canariomyces > Canariomyces notabilis. The sequence continues at coordinate 633,636 of NW_027041825.1, forward strand.
GATGTAAGTATCCGTAACAGTCCAAGCACTTCAAGTTTGTTTCACATTTCACAGGTACAATACGATACACCGCTCCATTCTCCCTATTGTCAACATTTCGGGAATCTATAGCGTTCGGGTTAGACAATAACAAGAAGCAATGATACGGTGCAATTCACATCACCGCTGTGTAGGAGTGTTAACATGTCGAAGCCCTATTAACTTAAGACCTTTGAACAGAGAGTCAGAAACAGTGAGTCCCAGGTTCGCGCTTCTCCTGTCGTTAACCCACAAACAAGAAGATAGGAGCGGTTGTTGTCCTATAGCACTGCATTACCTTAGGTATATGAGAACAAATACATATATGTACAATACAACTGATAACTTAGCAGTAACTTAGTTCACGCTTCTCTTCTGTATGGCATTACGCAAGGCCCAAACTGCCGCTTTACTTATAGGTGCAACCACACGCTCAAGCAACGAGGCTATCAAATGGGAATGCCAGGACTTGCTGCTCTCATCTAGACTCTTGTTGCTGGCCAGGTGGTGGTTGTGGTCTGAAGGGCTGTTGACTAGAGAGTGGTTTGCTGCCCTTTGGCATGAGTCTCTGCATGTGACGGGGGTCGTGGAGGGCATTGAAGCTGACCTGCTGCTTGCGCCCTCCTTTTGTTCCTTGAGCTCCTTCAAACTCGGATTGAATGCATAATAGGCTGTTCGAATTTGTCAGTGGTTAATCAAGGCTTCGATTGCACCGTGGAGTTTAGAGTTTAGCATTTCATACCATTGCCAATGCCAAAAGCTAAAACCAACCCAATTGTGAGGAGCTTCGACTGGGCGCTCATATTGCATAGATGATAGATAGGCCTTGGTCTCTTGGAGAACGGGATGGACTTGCTGGGTGATTAATCGGAGGCGAAGAATTGCTGTGAGGATACAAGCTCAACACATGGTGCTCGCCGACGGGAACGGCTTGAACATTTGCTTGAAAAGGGGAATTACCTTATGTAGGTAACGGTAGTTACTATGTAAAATACGGATTTCCAGCTTGTATGTACTGAAGTACCTCCGTACCCATCCTCGATTATGTAGCCCCACTTTAGCATCTGTTGTAAGGCCAAGTCGCGTTGCGGTTCAATTTACGCGTTCGAATATCGCATTGCACATCAACTTACACACTCTGCTTGGTCCCAGTCATGTCATAAATGCCGCTGTTTGTAATATCATCTGGCACACCAAGGCAGCTATGCAAAGGGATTCACGGATATGACAAATCGACGCCATGAAAAATTGGAGGGAATTGGGGGAGGTTCCAGATTCGGAGGACGAGAGCGTCGGTGACGCGGAAATTCCAGAAGGTCCCCCACTCGATCAATCTCCCGAGCCTGTCCCCGAACCTGTAGTCGACGAGACTGGGCCTGGGAATGTGCCCACGAGACCGGACGATGCAGATATATGGAGTCTCCCAAGTTCCTCTCCGGATCGGCCTGCGGCCAAGGACTCCGCGATCCCCAGACAAACAAGCCCTTACGGAAGCGAATCAACTCCTTCTGCGCAATCCATACGAGAGAATGGTGGCGGCGGAGAAATTTCTGCGGCTGCTGTCGCTGCTGGCGGTAGCCACACAATGCCACAAGGCGATCTTCCGAAGTCAAGAGAGGATCCATTCTGGGAGGATGAGATTGCAACGAGCTACGTCCGAACTATGATGCCAGATTCGCCGGCCTCAACACTTGTGAGTCTTCTCTCGAGGACGCCGACTCCTCCGAGATCACCATTATTGTCCCCAGCTCGTTCCCGCACCTCGGAGGAGCGGGAAAATCCGGTGGGTGGCGATGAGGTGTCGAGACAGGCCGCTGTTCGACTGGAGCGTTCTTTGCGGCCGCGGAAACCCATCCAGCAACATCCCTACCTTTTGGAGAACGCTCAGTATACAACCTTCATGAAATCACATGGTATTAAGCCTATAAAGGTTGTCCCGGAGCCGGTCGAGGAGGACGATTCTCAGGAGCAAGATTACCAGGCTGAAGCTGAAGACAGCCAAAATGCGAGCGCAGGGAGCCCGAATCGAGAGGCGGAGGTGCCCGTCTTCTTTCGGTTACTTGACGACGGAGATGAGCTGGCATTGTCTCCTTCGTTGCCTAAAACATCTTCTCCTCACCTGATGGCTAGCAGCCAGCGGACGAGCTCGGATCAGACAGATGTGACCAGCCTCTCGGACGATGATGATCTGCCGCCTTTGAACAGGCTTCTACCGGTGTCAGCAAAAAAACGGCGTGCTGTGAAGCACCAGACCTCACCATTAATGTCCTCAGCGAGACGGAAAAGAGCCAGATTCGTACCGGATTCCTCCTCGCCACCACGGCCCACATTCATTCCTCCCCCTAACATATGGGACCTCTCATCGTCACCCCATGGACCGCAGGAACCAGATGACGCACCACAGGGACTTGGAGCTATAACAGCGTCGCCGACACATGAACGCCCTCTTACGCCATACGCATCCAAGCAGATGTTGACGTCGGTTAGCAGTTCGCATGGTAACGGAACTGCGGCTACCCCTATTCTGATCGATGAAGACAGCGAAAGCAGACTCAGCGATGCAGACTCGGCGACTTCTCATAGTCTTGAGAGCGACTCAGATGTAGTCCGCTACAACAGCAGAAGGATTCGTGGTGTGCTGCCAGCTTCGTGGCTCAGGCTGGACCAGAAGAAGAACGATAAACCCCCTGCCCGGAACGCCAAGAAAAAGAGTCCAGAACCCTCTCCAAATCGGAGTAACAGGCGCGGTGTGGCTTTACCAAGACAGGGCTCGCCCAAGCCTTCCGGCACGGCTCCTTTCTTGTTTGAAGATTCTGAGGAGTCTGATAGTGCATCAATCCCGAGGGAGAATGTGCCAGAAGCGCTTGCTCGGATTACGACGGCCGCCATCAGTATTGACGATAACGATGCAGATTCCGCCATGGAAGACGATGCTATTGATTGGATGCTTCCGGGGAGAAAGAGGTCCGGATCTCACAGCGGACCCCGGCGAGCAAAGAAGCAAAAGAAAACAAGCACACAGTCTGTATTTAAGGGAAATCCTAACCAGCCCTCCCGGCAACCCAAAATCACCCAAGTTCTTGGCCGGTTGGAAAGGCCTGGTGCCACTTCGGCCTCCGTAAAGAAACGCCCGACTGACCGGCAGCGTCGGGAGAGAAATGGCCCTTCAGAAAAGCGCAGGCCTAGAAACGGAGTCAGCACGCCGCCCCTTTTGAGCATTTTGGACGTTGTAGAGCCCGACGCACCAAAGTATCTCAAGATTGCCGCACGTGCAGTCAGAAAGAAGGCAAACTTGGGAAAAACCAGCCCATCAAAGAAACTCATTAGCCTCGCGACGCGGAGTGACAACATCGACGCCTTATCGACTCTTCGGGACTGGAAATCAGGGAAGACGAGACCTAGGATTCAGGTGTCACTAAAGAGACAACAAGGGAGGGAGGCGGGCAGACCGGCTCTTCGAGAGATACCGCCAAATATCGCGCCGAACCCCACGATAGCTCGACCGAGGCCGTCTCTCTCTGTCCCTCAGAAACTTACAAGACAAAGCAGCCTTGATGGGTTCGTTACGGTGGACATGGCAGCCACCTCCAGGTCTCTAGAACCGCCTCCAATCCCAAAGCTCCCCCGTCGAAAGCCAATGCAGGACCACGCACCGAGTTTCCGGCCCGCGCAGCTGGAGGTGGTTGACCGTGAGAGTAGATGGCGTCAGCTCAGTGGTCGGAAGCGGACACTGGATGGCTTTTGCAGAAGGTTTGGCCTGCCACGGGGGAGCTTACTAAACGGTGAATTGGACCAGCCATTCCTCGATACGGAGTCTCCTATACGCGAGCTAAAAGCCCACGGTCAAAATGCGGCCAGTGATGCTGAAGAAGCTCCGCCCGCAACGGCGAAGAAGAGGGAATCTAGGTCTAGGTTCCGCAAAAGGCGCCGCCCACAGCATCTCGACCCGGAAGCACCACAATACGCTCACGCAAATGATCCCCTGCCTGTTGATCTTTCCATCGCCGATGTTCAGCCGCACCACTCGGAAGGCAAACTCAGGGGTTTGGGTCCGTACGGCACGCACTATAGCCAGCATTTCGACGTCTTCCCCCTTGAGAGGGGCACCTTCTTTCATGAAAGCACTGTTATTGGTCGTGGGTCGCTTCGAGACGCGGCCGACACGGCATTGTCTGACCGGATCCGCCACCAAAGACCGACATCTTCCTTCTCCTTTGACGGAAACTCTTTGAGGTGGGGAGCATGGGATGATGCTACATCGTCAGAGCTTGGCATACTTGTTGACTGGGTAGCCGAGCAGCTCGGCTCGGATGCAATGGCGGAAGGTTCTACCGGCCGAAAAGTAATGGAAGCAGCTGACTTTGTCCTTGGCTACATCTTGGGCTCCCTAAGTGTTCGAAACGACCTTGAGAAGCAGGCCTTCGTTTCAAGGTGCTTGGAGGTATTCTCGAGCTTCATCGGTCGATTCGAGTCATTGCAATGGGTCGCAGTTCCTGTCACTGACAACAGATCGCGACTCGATGTAGCGGTTCGTTTTATCCTAGCACTTCTAGCGGTGCGATCGTTAAGTCATCCATGGAGTGACGACCCGATGCAAGCCATGAAGATTGAGGATATGATCAAAAAGTTCGCTTCGATCATTGTCAGGCGTCTTCTGGAAATTGGCACCCAGGAACTGCGGACGCTCTACGGTGACCTGCAACGTCCATCCTTCAGAGAGCGGGGAATACGTTCGGATCAGGTTGTGGCAAACTGTTGGGTGGTCGTGGTGGCAGTTCTGAGGAGTGCTGCCATCCGCGGAGGGCCCTGGGATATTACCCACTCCGTCATGCTCAGCCGCCTGGACGCTTCCGGCTCGGATGTGCAAACATTGGAGGCCCTCTGGCAAGACATGTTCACTCTATTACCCCTCTGCGAAATCGACAATACTGGGATTCTTGTTCCGGGATCGAGAAACAGGGATCCCGTAGAAGGATGGGCGCTGCCACAGCAACTGCTCAGGCGTGTCTTTGAGCTGTACAAGTCTAATCCTCGACAACCGCCAGGCTTCAACGACTATTGCCGAGCACTGATGGCGCGTTGCCATCTGCTCGTCCAGCAATGGGGATGGCGCAAATGCACCGGCATTATTGGCACAATTTTCGACTTCTTCGGCTCGCAGAACCTGGCGCATCTAAGAAACGAGGAAGTGTACAAATCCCCTCGATTCCTCGAGGAGCTCGATAGCAATCCGTCTCTATCCATCGAACCAGAAGACCGATGCTTCCACATATTCATCAAACTGCTTGCTCTGGCAATCCAGCGTTTGAAGCAGGCTGGCCGCCAGAACGACATCAAAAATTTGGTAGCTAGGACCCTTCCTAACCACAACCGGCAATACCTCAAAGAAGACACCGTTCACCAGCATGATTTGGCGGCCCTTAGGAACCATCACGACCTTCTTTGTACCCTGTTCTGGGTCTCACCGCCCGAAATGCGGCCTGCAGTACGCTTGATAGAGAAGCTGGTCATTCCGGGCAGCGCTCACAAGGAAGCATGCCTGATAAATATTAGGGCCTGGAACCAACTGGCGCGGTTTGTGAACTCCAATGGCGAAGACATTGCCGCGTTCAAGCCGTTCGCCGCCTGGCGGAACAACATCTTCAACCAGGTGTTGGACCAGTACCTCTCAGCCGCCTCCGATATCGAGCAGCAATTCAACGCTCTTTCTAGCGAGTTGCACGGCATCACCAAGGAAGCACGGGACGAAATGATTGCCAAGAACAAGGCTACAGCTCTGGATGTGCTCCGTTTCTCAATGAAAGCGTCTCTAGACGTTCTGCAGCGCGCCCCGACGTTAGAAGCCGCTCTCGGTGGACTTAACACCGGTAAGCATGGTATTATCATTGAACGAGGAGGGTTCTAACTCTTTGCAGCCCAACTACAAAAGACGTTTACCAGCCTTGACCACCAGGCTCCCGACTTTGATTGGAGTGTCGTCCGCGTCGCGTTAGACACGCTGGAACACTTCCTTGGGCGGATTGATGAAGCCTCTGACGAGCAATACTCGAGCGAGTTTGCTAGCAGGGCTGATTCGCACCACGTAGAAGAGGCTGTGCTGGTAAGTGACTGCCTTCCTGATCTATTGAGTGTGTGAGCCGAGCTAACGAGTGATCAGCTGCTCAACGAGCACCTGGTCAAGGACTTTTTCCAGATGAGCCGCACAATGCTCTCGCTCCCACTGGGAAGGCCTCTAGGGCAACAGGCTAGGCAGGTTGCCTGCACCGAGAAGGCCGTGAATTTGGCCGCCCGGATTGCCGCCAGATTCATCAAGAATAGGGTGACGGTGTGTAGTCCAAGGACAGAGGTACGCTGAAAGTTTGCTGACGTTAGCTAGCAATTGTCGCCTTACTTCTCCAGCGGCAAATACGGGCTGTTTTCCGATCTCCCAAAGAACCTCCAAAGCCCGGAGAGGAAATATTTGCCTCTCTTTGTCGCAGTGCTAGTGAAAAACCATGTCTTTGACTTCAGGGGCATTGGTGTCAACATCCTGGGGCTGTGGATTCTATCAATTGTGAAACCGCAGGGGCTCTTGGGGTACGAGAACTACCTGGCTGAGGTTCTGCAACACCACCATCTCCCATTCCTTGACAGAGCCACGGTTGCAGTTGGGATTCCTCCTGACTACAACTCAAACACCGACATGTTTGCCTGCGCTATCCACTACATGCGTAGGACACTGCGCGAGTCTGGAACGGCGCAAGCAAGGCAGCACAGAGAGGACTTTTGCAAGATCCTCCAGCTAGCCATGCAGAAGATGCAGGAGGATTTGGTCTCTCTTCGACCACACGCTGCCGAACACGGACCGTACATTGAATTTGTCAGACAGATCATCTCGCTGATCAAGTCCCACGGAGTCGGCATTTGTGTGGTCAACCCCTTCTTCACCAAGCCGAGCATCGACTACTCTCCTTCTTTGCAGGACCCGGAGCTGCACACGGCCGGCATCGTTGCCTACGGCGTCAGGCTGAGCGAGAAGGATGTCACCGCCGTCCCGCAGCTGTTCCATTACCTCTACAATAACTTCAAGGTGGCCCTGGCCAACGGCAAGCTGGAACAGGAATGCCGCATTTTGGGTACGGCGATGGAGAATGCACATGTCACCTCCTTTATGCTGCAGTCCATGCTTCCGGCGGTTGTCCAAGCTTCAGCGCAAACGCCCGATTGCTGGGCGCTGCTTGAGGTGTATGTCGTCGCATTGGGGAACATGCTCGGCGCGGCTTGCGTTCCTAAAGAGCTGGCGGGCGACGATGTGAAGCATGCCGCCAGCGTGCTGAGCGGATTACTGGCATGGTTCGATGCTCTCGGCCGTCAAGCGGTACTCACGCTACAGCAGGTGCATGTCATGACCCTCCTCGCCACAATCGCCAATGTCTTGCAACCTAGTCTCACTGCCTACCTACTAAACGAACCCGAGGGCGCAGTTCCTGGGCTTGAAGAAGTGATAGACTGTCTGTCGGGCTGCTTCGGCGAAACACGCTCGAATCTGGAGGAGGCGCTGCTTACTCGCTCGGATGGAGATGCGGATGGCCTCTCGGATGAAGGGAGCATGCAGATCTCGAACTTTCTGGCGTCAGGGCCTCAGCTTGGGCTCGCTGAGATGCCTGCTATTGGGGATACGCGCGTGCAGGATTTCGCAAAGACAATCGTCTCGGATGTGCGGCGGAATTGGGTTGTGTCAAGGGACTGCGTCATGGTGAGGGTGCCAGGCTCGGCTGGGAATGGTGGTGCTGGTGGAGGCGGGACTCCAACCATGACACAACCTGCTGCTGCTGCTTCGCGGCCTGTTTCAGGGACGCGGTATTTGCCGTTCAGGAAGGAAGAGATATTGCGACGATTATGTGTTGAACTTGGAAAATGGACATTGCATGGCATGGGCGGTGGGGGTGTGGTCGGGTGGGAGGGCGGAGAGGCAAGGAGGGCTCGGGGGAGGGAGAAAAGGAGGGATGTGGTGGATGAGGACCTTTTGTTTTAACGGCCAGGGAGAGAGAGGGGTTGGACCTCTTACGAATATGAGATATGAAAACAGTGATAATGATTAATATGTCTCTACCCTGGGTGCAAGATGGAGGGATGTTGCTTATGAGTCAAAAGGACAGCGTTAAGTGAACATTCGCAGACTCTTGTTCAGGGTCTTGACTCCAGGACAACAAAGAGAATGGTGCTGCATGAGTGCTAGAATACCTACGAAGGTACAAAATCTGAATCTCTCGGACATGTCTTCGATCAAGTTAAGATGGCGGTCGCTGACTGCATAGGGAAAGCCGTGGTGACCATGAGCCTTTTCAAGAACGGTGGCTAAAGTACTGCTCCAAAGGCAACATCATCGTCAATTCATCATAGGTGTTTGATTCAACCAGTGATAGACTTCGCTCTCTTCTAAATCTCGGAGGCGACGGAAGTATTCAAACACTCTCAATAATTATATGTACAGCCATTATCTCTTGAGTGGGGATGGTCACTCTACGTTGCCTACCCCTACGGCCTACCCCTATGACCCAACCCATCATTGATGAATAACATCGCATCTGCTGTTAGACAAAGGAAAAAGCACTCCTTGGGTAACTGACCTGCCCATACGTTCTATTGCTGAAGCATCGATACTGAATAATGATGATGTTACACATGAAACCGTTACGACCAAGTCATCCACTCCGCTGCAATAAGCAGGCTTGAATGATGGTCCATTTCATTTACTCCTTCACTCGCCCTTCAGCTTGTCCTGTTTGACAGTAAAAGCCATTTCGAGCAGATCCTGCTCCTCCTTGGTATGTGAAGCCTTCAGACCGGTCGCGACCGAGGCGCTAGGGTTCCGCCCAGCATACATAACATGCTTGCGGTCGTGGTACTTGGTCTGGTTCAGGAGCGTTTCAATGCGCGGCTGCGTGTAGCTCCACGCGCCCGCGTTGAGCGGCTCCTCCTGCGCCCACACGATTGTCTTGGCGTTGGGGTACATGTCCAGGTTCTCGCGTAGCTGTTCCCAAGGGAAGGGGTGCAGCTGCTCGATACGTGTGAAGGCAACATTGTCAATCTTGTTGTCGGCGCGGTACTTTTGCAGCGCCGCGTACACCTGACCGGTGCACAGGATCACACGATCAATCTCCTCGGGAGACTTGATAGCGCCCGACTTGTGTGCCGGGTCGGGAATGATCCACCTGAACTGGGAGTCGCCGATGAACTCCTCAATATCGGACCGGGCAATTGGGTGACGCAGCAGCGACTTGGAGAAGAAGAGGATGAGGGCTAGAATTGTCATGGGTTAATAAGGACACGTTCATGATCATTCATTTCTTGAACGGCGAACTTACGTTTCCGGAATTGCCGGTTCATCTGGCGCCGGAGAATGTGGAACAGATTGGACGGGCTTGTCATGTAGGCGACCTGCATGTTGCAGTCCTGGTGTTGACGGTTGAGCTTTTCGGGCGAGGGGAACACGCGAGGATCCTCGTTACAGAGCTGGAGGAAGCGCTCCAGACGGCCTGAGGAGTGCTCGGGGCCCTGGCCGTCGTAGCCGTGGGGCAGCGACATCACGAGACCGGTGCGCTGCATCCACTTCTGCTCGCCAGAAGCGATGAACTGGTCAATAATACATTGCGCGTTGTTGGCAAAGTCGCCAAACTGAGCCTCCCACATGACGAATCCGTTGGGGTCGGTCAGCGAGTAGCCGTACTCGAAGCCGAGTGCACCAAACTCGCTGAGTGACGAGTTGGAGATGACGAACTTGCCCTGATCCTTGCTGACGTGCTGAAGAGGCGTGTAAGTGTCTTCAGTCTCCTGGTCATGGAAGACGGCGTGACGCTGCGAGAATGTGCCACGCTCCACATCCTGGCCCGAAACACGGACGTGGCGACCCTCAGTAACCAGAGAGCCAAAAGCCAGCGCCTCGGCCGTTGACCAGTCAATGTTTTTGCCCTCAACCACCGACTTGGTCCGGTTGGCGAGGATACGCTTCAGATTGCGATGAAGGTTGAAGCCTTCGGGCGCGGTGCCAATGACCTCGCCAATGTGCTCCAGAGTCTTCCTGTCGACGCCGGTGGGCTTGTGCGGCAGCACCTCGGTGGCCAGCTCCTTGGGCGACTTGAAGCCGTTCCAGGCGCTCGTGGTCCACTCCTTGGAGGTGGGCTGGTAGTCCTTGGACTTGGAGAAGCTCTCCTCCAGCATGCCCCACACCCACTGCTTGTGCTCCTCAATGTCCTCCTTGGTGAAGGTGCCCTCTTTCAGGAGCTGGTCGACGTAAATGTCGATCTGGGGGGTCTTCTCCTGGATGCGCTTGTACATCAGAGGTTGAGTGAATGACGGCTGGTCTGTCTCGTTGTGGCCGTGCTTCCGGTAGCAGACCAAATCAATGATAACATCTTGCTTGAACTCAGCCCGCCAGTCGGCGGCTAGCTGGCATACGAAATTGACAGCCTCAACGTCGTCTGCGTTAACGTGGAAGACGGGGGCGTCGATAGCCTTGGCGATGTCGGTGCAATAGGCTGTCGACCGAGCGAAGCGAGGATCCGTCGTGAAGCCGATCTGGTTGTTGACCACCAGGTGGATCGTGCCGCCGGTCGAGAAGGCCGGGAGGGAGTGGAAGCCGAGACACTCGTAGACAACACCTTGGGCAGCGAAAGCGGCGTCGCCGTGCAGGAGCACAGCCATGGCGCTGCGGTGAGTCGCCTCGTCGTTGTTGTAGTGCTGGATAGCACGGACTTTGCCGAGAACGACGGGGTCCTCGGCCTCAAGATGGGACGGGTTGGCCACCAGGGACAACTGTACGCGCTTTCCGGAGGGAGTGGGCCGCTCAAAGTTCATGCCCAAGTGGTATTTAACGTCGCCAGAGCCCTCGTCTTCTGCGCCAGCCGTGCCGGCAAACTCGCTGAAGATGGATTCGTTGGGCTTGCGGACGACGTTGCTCAGGACGTTGAGACGCCCGCGGTGGGGCATTCCAATGACAATATCCTTAACGCCATAGTCGACGCTGCGATCAATTAGAGCCTTCATGCCGGGTACCAGGGTTTCGCAGCCTTCCAGGCCAAATCTCTTGTCATTGGGGTATTTTGTGGCCAGGAAGGCTTCGAAGCTAGAGCTCCAGATAAGGCGGTCCAGAATCCTGCGCTTCTCGTCGATCGAGTACTTGAAGGGCTGGGGCACCTCAAGGCGCTCGCGCAGCCAGTCGCACTTCTCGCGGTCCGGGATGTGGATGAATTCAACGCCATATGAGCCGCAGTAGATCTTCTCACAGGCAGCGACAATCTCGCGGAGCGTCATCTTCTCGCGGCCCTCGCGCCTGAAGCGAGGCAAGATGCCGGGGCCCAGCGTGTACTCGGTATCCAGGTCTTTCTCGCTGAACTGGTAGTAGTCGAGCTCAAGCTCCTTGGGCTTGATGTTGCCAAAGCCCTTGGAGGCATTGCGAATGCCGAGGGGGTCGATCCTCGACTTGTGATGCCCACGGGCCTGGTATGCGCGCACAAGCAGCTGGACCTTGAGATGGTTGGTGATGTCGGCGCCCTCGCCGATGCCAACACCGGCGCCGGCTGCGAGGCCAACGACGGCCTGAGTGCTGGGCACCAAGGATGGCGGCGGAGTGAAGGCCTGGGAGATGGGCATGTCGCCGCTCTCCATGTTCTTGAAGTAGACCTGCCATGATACGTGCACACTCTTGGGGTCCCGCTTCCACTGCAGATACATCTCATCAATGTAATTGGCGGTATTACCCGACAGGAAGTTGTCGTTCGGGTCCGGCGGATTGTGAAGAGCGCTCTCGAATCGTTTTTGGGCGGCGACGGCGAGGGGACGGCGGCTGGCGGCGAGCTTGAAGCCGGCCCGCGACGAGACGGTAGCTGTCGAGAAGCATCGTGACGATGAGGATGCGGCGCCCTGGAGCGCCCGGATGGAGGTGCGCAGCATCTCGGCCGGGTATTAGGGGGGGGTCGTAAGGGGGTTGCGGGTTATGTCTTCGGCCCTGGTGACCTCGATGAGAAAAATATCGACGGCAACAGGGGAACAACGGCTCGTGTGGATGCACCTATGCGATATCGTACAGAGAAGAGCGCAAACCCAAGAAAGAGCGGCGGAGTAAGTCTCGGTGCGATGTTGGCACAGAGAAAAAGAGAAACGTGGAAACTTTAGATCGTCAAGAGACGAAGCGTCAGAGTTGAGGACATTGGTTTGATACCTGTCCTTCGAAGTGCTGAGTGGTTTCCCGGTTGTTTTTGCCTCGATGCAAAAAATTGGGCCGGGCCTGGGAAAAGAGTCAAAGGGCAGGCGTTGGACCGAAGAATGATGACGGCAATTTTTCAGCGAGCGACCCAGGGGGAACAGAACTGCAGGTGACCCCTGTCGGGTCCATACAGCCAACCAAAAACCGCGCTCTCACCGTGCCATGCTCTTCGCTGAGCCGGGCTACGGTTCTACGGAAGCAGCCTCAGCTCTGACAGCCGACTGCAAGTCCTCAGCTTGGCTATTCTTTGGGTCAGAAGGGTGCTCCCGCTTTGGTCAAAGAATTCGTGCTTTGTCATATCAACTATGCACATCTGAGACGTTGACGAATTGAACTGATCTAGCCAGTGATCCGATTTGAAGAGGAAACAATCAGAGAAGCTGCAGTTGTGCCCTGCACAACGGCGCATTTGCACATCTGCACATCATCACAGGAGCCACAGAACTAGAGAGAAAGCTGCGCTTGACCTCACATCTCGAATCTGCGATTGGATCCGGCATATCCACAAATCCACGCCGGCTTGGATCCGGAGCCTAAGCAATACCGAGGAGCGGAGCCCGGCTATGACTACCAGCTACGTACCATAGGGTGGTTTTCATCGCCAAAGGAGAAGGGAATCGTGATTAGCTATACCCGCATCGCCTGGCATCGTACGCCGTCGGAGAGCCAGCCATAGCCATAGAAGCGGGCATCACCCGCCGCCAGTATGGCGCTCCCGACCGGGAGAGCCACGTACAAGAAGAAGGATGGCATCCTCACGCTGACAGACGACCGGAAGGCGCTGATATGGACGCCGCTGCCTGCGACGGGCCCGCCCACCGTGTCTCTGGTCCTGGACAATATCATGAACCTGCAGCAGACACCAGATACATCGCCAAAGGTCATATTGAAAGTCATTGAGAAGCCGAGGCCGGGTGTAGGTGACGGCACCACACCCCAGCAGTTTCTCTTCCAGTTTACCTCGCCCACCGATGCCCGGGCCGAGGCAAATGCAATCAAGACTCTGCTCTCCCAGATACTGGCCGCTGCCCGTGAGAATGACCCAAATGTGCCGAGACCGGTCGGCGCGCCTCAGGCCGGAGCCAACGGCGGCGGCGCGTCGGCGGCCATGTCGTTTGCCAGCACCGTAAATGCCAAGGCACCAGCAGTGCGATGGTTCGACGACAAGACGCTCAAGGCCGATGTCGATCTCCAAAAGTCTCTGATGAAGAAAGACGCGGCTCTGGCCCGGACGTACGCCGACGCCCTTGCTCTGAAGCCCGACTCGATTCCTGTGGCCGCCTTCAACGCCCAGTTCTGGTCTACCCGCGTCGGGCTTCTTCGTTCCCACGCCATCGAGCTCAACCAAAAGAAGGGCGCGTATAATGTGCTCTCGACCATCAAACCCCGGACAGAAGACGGCCAGTTCAAACTCAACATCTCATCAGAGCAGATATCCATGATTTTACAGCAGCACCCCCTTGTACGAAGGATATACAACGAGAACGTTCCCAAACTCACCGAGAGCGAGTTCTGGTCTCGCTTCTTCTTAAGTAAGCTGTTCAAAAAACTGCGCGGCGAGCGTGTGACGGATAATGACAATGCCGACGCCATCTTCGACAAGTACCTCGATGCCGATAACTCATTTGGCTTTGCAAGCAAGATTACGGCAACCCAGCATGTACCCCATATCATCGATTTGAAGGGAAATGAGGAGAACCAGGGCGGGTTTCAGGGCGGCAACCGCAAGGATGCCGAGATGCGGCCCCGCGCCAATGTCCCCATCATCAAGACGCTCAACAGCCTTAGCGAGAAGATCATGGCCAACGTCGCGCCCACAGACCTCGACCCATCCTCTACAGACGGGCTTGTCGATGATGTCCGGACCTTCAGTGAACTCACCCTGCGGGACCTGCGCGGCGATGCCGAGACGTCCCACATCATACTTCACGTCAAGGAGCAAAACAACTTCTTTTCCAAGCAAGACGCTCAGGCAGAGGAGGCCAAGGTTTACGAAAACCAAGTCCCGTCAGAAGTCCTCTTCGAGGTCCAAGCCGACCTGGAAACGCTAGACGGCGATGGGTCGGGCGGAATAGATCTCCGCAAGGCCATTGGCGTCGACAACGAGAGCGACAGCGACACCGAGGTCAAAAAACCCCCCCGCGTCGGGTCCCGCAGCGCCAGAAAGCAAGCGCAGGACCAAGTGCTCGAAGGAATGCGGAAGAAGCGCGCCGAGACGTACGGCAGCTGGGGGGGCGACGGGGATGACGACTCGTCGCCCATGGGCATCCCGCCCGACATTGCGCAGCGGTGCTTCCTGACCAACGCCACGACGACCGAGTTCCTGAAGCAGTTCTGGAACGCGTTCTTGTCGGGCGACCCGGCGCGGACGCAGGAGCTCGCGTACCACGTCGAGTCGCTGCGGCGGTCGGCCGAGCGCATCGACGCGCTCGCGGCCGAGGCCGAGAGCATCAGACAGCAGCTGATAGACAAGCGGATGCGCGAGATCAAGGAGCACTATCAGCGGACGCGCAAGAAGATCCGGTGGCAGCCGCCAAAGGGGGGCAAGGACTCGGTCATGGCGCTGTTTGAAGCGACCTTGACGAATCTAAACACTGCACAGGCCTTGTATAACTCGGCGTTTGGGGTGGCAAACGGAAGACTCAAGTAACCCATAGATTGGCGATCCTCAGGGGGAAATCGGCACAAGGGACAGAAGGACGACGCTGCATACCAGATTGTAGAAGAGGGCTGCATGATTGATGATACCATGGTCAGCTTGTATAGAACAAAATAAACGTAAAGACAAAACGAATCATATTTTCATCCAACCTTGTCATCCCTGTCTAAGTAAGGTACTACAATACGGTAATGCCAAGTATCTACAAAAGGGTGCTCATACATGCATGTACAATACAGTACACCCACAGCGCCGAGACGCCCATTAAACCCGCGCCTCGAATGCCATCTTTTGATATACATACACTTTTCATCCTGCTAACAAGCAACACGCCGGCGTCTCTATGCGACACCGACCTGCCTCACCCTCGCCTCCTCGGTGCCCACCCTCCCGGGGACAACCTCGAAGCCCATACTCCTTCTCCCTCTCCTCTTTCTCCCCGCATCGCCATACTGTTCATCAAACTTGCGGATCGCCTTCAGACTGTCCATGTCCTCGCTGATGCTGGCGCTGATCTCCCTCAGGCCCTTGTCGAAGTGCCTCTTGTGCAGCACGCGCCGTTCGGGGAACCGGAACTCCTCCTCCCCTTCCTCACCACCGCCTTTATTCTTGTCAAACTCTTCTTTGGCGCGCACCTCTTCCCGGACGGCCTCCATGGCGGCGCTGACGCAGAGGTTCTTGAGGTCCGAGCCCGAGTAGAGGTCCGTCTCGACGGCCAGGGCGGCTAGGTCGACGTCGCCGGCCAGCAGCTCGTCCCTGAGCATGACGCGCAGGATGGCCTCGCGCTCCTGCCGCAGGGGCAGGTCGACGAGGATCTTGCGCGGCAGGCGCCGCAGCACGGCCTCGTCGAGATCAAACGGCCGGTTGGTGGCGACCATGATGAAGGCGCGCATGTCGGATAGGCCGTCCCACTCGCGCAGGAACTGGGTGATGGTCTCGCGGTGAGCGGTGCGGCCGGGGCTGTTGTGGCGGGCGCCGAGCAGGGCGTCGGCCTCATCGAGGAATATGACCATGGGCGAGAGCTTGCGCGCCAGGCTGAAGAGGGCCCGGACATTCTTCTCCGACTGTCCCAGCCACATGTCGTTTATGGACGCGGCCGAAACCTCCAGCATGTTGGCGCCAGATTCCTTGGCGACCGCCTTGGCGAGCAGCGTCTTGCCCGTCCCCGGCGGCCCGTAGAGCAGGCAGCCCGGGATCCGTTCAGTCTTGAGGACGCCGTAAGAGAAAGCCTCGGGGCGGATAAGGGATAGGGAAGTAAGGCCGATGAGCGAGTCCTTCGTCTCTTGCGGGACGATAATGTCGGCAAAAGTGGTGTGGATGTCTTTGGCGTTGATTAGGCCGGAAAGCAGTTTCTTTTCGTGCTGATCGTATTCTTTGGAGGAAGCGGAGGTGGAGGAGTTGGAGGAAGGGGATGGCGGCATGCCCCATTCATCTGGGGAAGAGGAGGAGAAGATGGAGGAGATAGAGTCCGAGCTACGTCGGGAGGTGAATAATGGGGAGAAGTAAGGGGGCACGACACCGGGATAGATAGCGGACCAGTGCTTGTTCCGGTCGGACATGAAGTCGAGGGCGTATTGTAGGTGGCCGAGACCAAAGCTCCGGAAGCGGGGGGTGCGGCTACCGACCATCAGGGACGCGAGGCGGTAAACCCACTGGGCGTCGTAGAGGTGGCGCGAGAGTGTCTCAACAAGGTTGTCGTACTTGCCGTCAACGAGGATGCGTCCGTCCTCGAAACGGATCTGCCGGCCAAAGGCAATCTCTGCTTTGTTCCCGAGCATGGCCTGGAGCATGTCCTCAATGTTGCTGATATTATCGCGGAAGTTGTCATAGTTCTCCATCCACTCGCTCGTTTCTGACGCGTGGAAGGGGATGACATGGGCGCCATCTCGGCCAATATCGATCAGCTGGTCGCGGTACTGTGATGACGTGATTATGTTGCCGGACGAAGAGCCGACAAGAACGACCGGTCTACCATTTGCCCACATGCGGTCGACAATAGACCGGAGCTTACTGATCACTGTCCGGTGCAGCGAGTTTAGCTCTACATAATCGTGGACGTGGATGATGAGGTTACGGTCAGGATCTCTGGGGGCGGCGCCCGTTATGCTGCGTTTAGCGTCGGCAGAGGCAATCATAGCCTCCAACGCACCGGTGATTTTGATATCTTCCCAGCGGCCATCGGACGAGACACCTATCAGGCTGTCCCTTGAGGAAGATAGGAAAGACCGCAACCGCGACGACGAAAGCGCAACACCAACCACGCCGATCTCGTGCTCAGAATCGTTGTCGGGACGCGGCCAAAGGCGCCCGTTCATCTCAGCAGCCGCATAGCCGAGCATCGAGAGAGAACCTCGGGCAGAATACAGGTTCTGGCCGAGGTGTTTCCCGACGAGGTTTGCGATGGTGTAAGCGTCCATGTGCACGACATCGGCCTTTAGGTCGGTAGCCACATCATTGATGACAGACTCTGCCACGCTCCGACCCTTGCGGTTGAGCACCGACAGCAGTGCCACAGGGCGCCGTGGTTCTTGCTGACCAGGGGTTGTCGTCTCCAGCTGTGACCGCACTGCAGCGAGAAGCTCCATGCAGACGGGATACTCTGGGTCGGGCCTGTTTGCTAACGGACTGCCGTGCAGTGCACCAGATCCCGGCACGGAGTCGGAGCGGAAATTGGAAAGCCAGCGCTGGGCATCCCCTGAGAGTTTCTCATCCGACCACCAAGACAGCCTCATGATGTCGTCCTCCCTTGTCGAGTGGTGCTGTCGCAGCCTCTCGATGTGATCCGGATTCGCCGACGAGTGGTGTACAAGTGCGAGAGCCTGCAAAAACGCAGCATTATGAACCGCCCGGAAGCGCCTCACGAGCTTCTCGGCGTTCTCAACGATCGCTCCGGGGCGTCGTAACCTGTCCTTCCAGGCCTCAACGTCGGCTTCGGTCAAGGCGGCCCTTTTGAGGTGTGAGTCGAGCAGCGCCAGCACATGTTCGCGGTCGCTCTGGTCTAGAGGAAACAGCAGCGTGCTGGGGCTGCCGATTGGGCGCGACTCATAGAGCGAGACGTGGTCGCTCACGAACCATGAGGGCAGGCGGATGGCCACCAGCTCATCGCCACGGTTCCGGTTGGCACGGGCACGAGCTGACCCGTACCCTTGATGCCTCAGCCTATCCTTCTTGGCCTCGGCGGCTTGCCCTGGCGTCTCGCCTCGCCCGCCCTTCTCGCCGGCATCGTCGTTGTTCTTCTTGTCGGCAGAAGGTTCTTCAGCATTGGGGTCGTCGGGCCGGCCCCGAGCGGGCGAGGAGGTGTGGAAGCTTCGAGATCTTACGGCAGAATCGTACCGACGGTGGGAAGGAGCATGGTGATGTGGCAGGGCGCAGAGGACGATAGCGGTGGCACTCGCATTGGCGTGAGCAGGGACGCGGGGGAATCGATGCGGTCTCTTTGCCGACAGCAGGGCTCGAGCCCCCGAGGCCGTAGGCATCAGAAACGACTCAATTGGCGAAGTTGGGATTACATGCGACTCAATTCAACCGTCGGCGCCCCGGAGATGGCGAATCCAGTAACTAGCCGCGTCGCTGATCGCCGTCAAGGTGTTGGAGAACACCTGAGGTCAGTGAGAATTTCTTGGCCTCTGTTAAATTTGGCCGCTGTCAGCCGAGATCTTGGCATCGGGTCGGCAGGTGCAGGGGTACGTAGCGTGAACGTTAGGCCCACAACTGCAACCACGGCCCCCGTTATTACCATCCCCCAAGCCACCTTCAGTTACATGTAGAAACTGAAAGCCTTGATGTAAGGTACCTTGGGCTGGAAAGATGCTCTAGTCGTCAATAACCCCACGAAAGGCTGGGAATGCACTAGAAGTATATGTTAGTAGTCGCTTTTTCTTGCTATTCGGTGCGGATCAAAGGAGGAGGAGTCAGGGAGTACTGTGGCCTCGCTAGCCATATATATGTATGTAGTTACGATAGGAGTACCGGGTTCACTCTGGTTAGAGTTACAGGAGTCTGGCTTGTATTCAGGCATTCATTATTGACATGTCTCGAATTAGAAGCTGGTTTACTCAAGAGAACGCATAACAGATGCCATTGAATTCTTTTGGCTGCATCGTATATCGCTGATTTATTGCCACACCTTCTGCCCTGCTCTCCCGGCATATGTCCAAAAGGTACCAGCGGCTTAGCTCGCCGCCGGCTTGATACCCATCTTGAAGACAGGGCTATCGTCAAAGTTGTCATAATCGTGAAACGCAGCAGCCTGCTGCCTCGATATCTCGACTTCCTGCCCCCTCGCCAAAACCCCCTTATCATAAGCATCCATAGCATCCTTGAGCGATATTTTTTTCTCCTTCACGTCCACCATGCACTTGACGAACTCGTCGGCGTCCTTGATGGCGAGGTTCCCGCCCTGGCCGCGGTGAAACGTCATGCTGTGCGCTGCGTCCCCCGCCAGGGTCGCCCTCCCTCCTCTATTGTCCCACTCCTTGGGATGCCAGATGCGCAGCCAGTCCGGCCCAATAGCGACATCGTCGGCCAACCACTCGACGACCGACTTGTAGGGATCCGCCCAGCCGTCGATGTGGGCGCGTAGCCTCTCAAGGCGGTTAGGGGAATTCTCCTCGTCCTCCTTGCCCGCGATCGGCCACGTCACCAGCACATAAAACACCCACGTCTCGGGCCGGGCCAGGTCGGGCTTGTCCAGCAGGAACAGGCCCATGTACATGCCCTAAGAAATTATATTAGGACAAAGTCTCCTAAAATGTGATCGGGAAAATGCCTCCCTTGGGGTGCAGCGCCACGTCGACGCTGGGGTTCATGACCGAGTCCAGCCAGCGCGCCTTGTCAGCGGGGAGACTGAAAGAAAAGTTCATGAAGGCGTAGGGCAGCACTTCCTGTGCAGCCGCCTCCTCGCCCAGCAGGCAGCGCCGCACCTGCGAGGCTCCCCCGTCGCAGCCCACAAGAAGGGTGCCCGTTTCGGTGGTGCCGTCTGCAAAATGCGCCGTCACTGACTTCTCTGCGTCGTCGTCATTGCCATTGTACGACACAGAGACGAGCCGCTTGCCGTACTGGACATCAAGCCCCGCCGAGAGGACCCGCTTGGTCTTTTGGATCTGCATGCGGCGCACGCCGCCCGGGTACAGGATGCGGATCTTGATGTCGCCCGTGAGCCCGTCGCGGATCAAAACACCTTGCTCCCCTGCAGACGACACGGGTAGGGATGTGTCGGGCTGGCAGGCTTGCAGTTGGGAGACCAGCTCCGGCGGTAGGAGGCCCTCGAGGAGTGGTAATGCCCAGCTGAGGGTTATCCCCCAGGCGCGGTCGCGCGGGACGGTCTCGCGGTCGACGATGGTGCATGAGATGTTGTGCTAGGAAAGGGAGTTGGTGTTAGGGGGTAGTACTAGTAGGTAAGAGTGGCTCGATGTGTGCCAGGTCACTGGTGAGCCAACTTGCCTTGCGTAGGCCATGAGCGATGGCTATCCCGGCAAGACCTGGTATGGCATCAGACATCGCTACTCCCAATATGCGTGTTTTGATCCAGACTCACCGGCGCCGACCACAATCACATGGAGGGGCTTTTCCCCCATTGTAATCTGTTGCTAGAAAGTGGTTCAAGTCCCAAGCTTGTGGACTTTCCAGGGGTTGGAAGGTGGCAGCCCCAGTAAGTTCGCTAAGGGTTACCTATGGATTTCCGCCACGGTAAAAGGTTGTTGCTCTGAGTTTCTCGTGATCTATAGAGTGGTATCGTGGTATGTATGTACGGTGTCATAGCAGCACCGATTAGCGGGGTTTATTAGTCGTTTGGACATGGGGCTTGGGAAAATAGGAGTAGAAGACGCAACCTGGAATCGGCACCACTGCGGACTTCCCCATGTCAACCTAACAACACCCAAGTGACCCAACATTTCCACACTCCGCACCATACCTACCGCGCTTGCCTTTCAGGATCGCGGGTCTGGTATACTTACACAATTACCATGCCCGAACACGGCGACATGCCCGAATGGAACCCGTCGGCCCGCGCCGAGACGCCCACCCCTCCCCAACCCATTGAGTGGAATTCTCAAGATGTCGATGAAGTATGTTTACGGCATGACCTTACGGAGGGAATAGTTGCTTACATTAATCAGGTAAAACGCAAGCTCATCACGGCCAACCACATCCTCCACCACCATGGAGTCGTCGACGGCTACGGTCACATCAGTGTGCGCCATCCCAGCCACCCCGACAAGTACCTTATGTCCGGCTACCTCGCCCCGGCGCTTGTCTCGTCGCCGGATGACCTCATCGAATACTGGATCAATGATTCGTCACCGGTATCGCCACATGCCAAAAAGGGCTATTCGGAGCGCTTCATTCACGGCATCATGTACGCCATGTACCCCAAAGTGAATTGCGTAATCCACAGCCATGCCGAGGCTGTGCTGCCCTATGCCACGAGTGGTGTCCCGCTGATGCCCGTCATTCATATGGCCGGGTTCCTTGGTGAGTAAATAGCAACTCCTGCTGAATTGGACTAGATGGCGAATGGCGAAGGTTCATGGCAGGACGCGAACAGGAAACAATGTTCCCGTCTTTGATATAGGGGATTCATACTCGAGCTCTTGCCCCGACGAACAGCAGGACCTCCTCGTCCGGACTGCGAAGCTCGGCATTCACCTCGCAGAGAAGTTTGTCAAAACTCCTAGGGACCCTAGTTTCGAATCCCACTTTCCACCAGACCCTGACTACTCGGTCGTCCTCATGCGACGACACGGCTACACAACGCATGGGAGAGACATCGAGACGGCCGTGTACCGAGCCATCTACACAAAGATCAATGCCACCGCGCAGACCAATTCCATGATTCTCCGGGGGGCGCTGCCTCCTGGGGTGAAAGCCAAGTTTGAATTAGAGTTTCTGACCGACGAAATGTGCAGAGGCTGCTCCAGAATGAATGAAGGTACGCACGACAAGCCGTGGAAGCTGTGGGTGGCCGAGGTAGAGAACTCATCGTTGTATACCAATCGTGGATGAGTCGAAGCAAACATGGACTGCCATAGGTAGATCAGATAGATACCTACTAGTAGGCTCCTGGAAAAGTCACTTAACGTAGGACTCCATATCCTATGATTCCTATCGTCCTCTGTGAAGATAGGAACCCAACCTAAATCTCCACCCCCGTCACCCACGCCACCCCAGCCTTGACAATCCTCTCCACAACATCCATCTCTTCCTCCCCCCTCGGCGCGTACACCATAGTCCACCCACTGCGCACAAACTTCAGGGGAAACCTCTGCCCCCATCCAGCCTCGATAACCTTGCGCGCATCGGGCCCGCTCAGCCAGACATGCAAACTTCCGTCAGACGGGTGAGCGTGGGCAATCTCCCTCGCCAGCATCCTATCCTCGCGCGCCTCCGGGTTGAGCGTCGGCAGCTCCGCCCGCGCGTAGAGTCCCTCGGCCCACCCCCCTTCGGTGTGACTCGGCCGGTGCTGCAGCAGGTCCGGCCTTTCCTCGGCCAGCCGGACCACCAGACCCAGAAGCCTCCCACGCGTCTCGGCGGGGATCGGCTCAGGTACTTGCCGTTGCGGCATGATCCGTGGCATGATCCGTGGCCGGGGCCCGACACGGGGTGGTAAGGGGGTGCGAAGGTACGAGGGGCCGGTGGTGGATAAGGGGGAAGGGTCCAGGAGGTTTGGGCGGGTGAGGAGATGGTTCAGTCGAAATTTGGTCATTCGGAGGTAGCCACTGGTGGAGATGTAGGTGGTGAGTTCAAGTTGATGGAAGGTTGGAGCAAGTTAGTAAGGTACCTCCACGTTGGTGGCGTGCCGCCTGTGCCAAAGGCCTTCCAGGCTAGGAAGTCATTGATTGTCCTGTGACGACATGTTAGCTTTTGACAGGTTCAAGTTGAAACTGATGTGAATGAATAACTGACCATGCGATACCCAATATCGCAGTAGCACACAATCCAGTTAGGACCGGCCTTGAGGAGACCGCAGAGATCAGGCGGTCGATTATCTCGGCCATCTTGGGTGGCCCTGGTTTGATTTTGCTCAGTAATTCGAATGAAAATTGACAGGTTGGGTCTAATGATATGAGAAATAGAGGTGAACGATGAAAGTCGGGTCATAGTGTTTGTTCTTTTGGTCTTTTCGGGTGTACCGTGGGGTGGTCCGATCCGATTAATCATGGCTGGAGGTGGCTTGTGTAACGCTTGCTCCATCTCCCTAAGCTACTACTTCGTAAAAAGAGGAAACTCACGGTGCATCATGATTGTAAGTTGCAACAAACACACCGTCCTCTCCGCAAGAATCCAATATCTGAGATTGGTGCTGTTGGCAAACTCCCGGTCAATATAAGATAACTATACCTTTACCCCTGAACACAGTCAGCACCCATTACACACCACTAGAACTTCGGTTACCGACGGAATAGACAGATTATAAACTGGCACCTGGAGCCATCAAATGAAATTTAAATCTTTACAAAAGGTGGTCATTCTGCCTATGTATCAGGTAGGAATTGGGGCGAAAGGTCTCGTACTAGTACCTTACATTCTCTACATTAATTGCTCATAAAGTGACGCAGATCGAGAAGGTCATTTACATTGAATTCCGAGCAGAGATTCTGGCATAGAACACAAAGAATTTTATTGTATCCATTGACTATAGTCCATGTACTATGCGCTGATAACTACCAGTTAACCAGGGTAGTACCTTAGATAGCCCCCTTCACCCTTTGGCCACTTCCCCTAGCTCTAATGCGGAGTTAGTCAACAATCAACATTGACACACGATCATCTCATTTTTATTTGCGATTGGAATCAGTTACGTCCTGTATGTCATCTCAGCGGCTTGACTGCCAGTACCGGGAGTACACCCATGCTTTAAGTTCCTCAGGAAGACGATGTCTAAGTCTGGTGCCGTCCTTCGGTCCCAACAGAACGGAACCCAATCAAATCTGTTTCTCCTATGCCGGTGAGGAAGAGGTAAGGCTTACGTGGGGGTTGAACTTGAGAAGGTCCAGTGACTCCATTCTCCTCGCAACATCCAAACCACCAGACACCAGAAGAGGGGCGGAGCCACGCAGCAGAAAGACTGATAAAGAGCACCATTGACTCGGTCTAATCCGCCGGGGACCCTCCTGCATCAACCCAACAAACAGGCAACTGATTTTTCTACCATCAATTCTCCAGTCAATCTTCATCCAATCGTACCTCGAAGCCTCCGTCGGTAGGTATTGATGGCGCCGCAGATCAAGGGTCCCAACGACTTGCTTTACACCGGCGAAGCATTCGATGGCACAACCCAGAGCTTTACACAATCTTCGCGGCTGTGGATGATGAGGACTTCATGTACTATGCCCAGGTAAAGGAGCGCAAGCTCAAGATCCCGATGGAGCAAAGGTCCGCGCTTCTGCAGTTGGTTCCCGATGAGGATTTCTACCCAGAGCTGCCCTCCAATGCGCAGTTCATGCTGGCCTCGGAGGAAGCAATGCAACCGGCAATCTATACATCAAGCGGCCGAACATGAGGGATTACGATGATTTCAAAGAATTCGATATATGCAAGGGCATGCATAGTATAATGCTCGACGAGCTGCGCGCTCTGGAACGCATCGCTCAAAACCCCCACCCCAACATTATCCGCTATCACGGGTGTCGCGTACGACGAGGGCGCATCACTGGAATTGTCCTTGACCGCTATGAGAAAAATCTGGACCAATACATTCAGCGCGTAGGGCCGTTGGTCGACAAGGCCCCATTCATGGATGCTCTTGAGGACGCTGTCCGCCACCTCCACTCTCTTGGGCTCGCTCATAACGATATCAACCTTTCCAACATTATGGTCAATGATGCAGGCATGCCTGTTCTGGTCGACTTTGGCTCCTGTAAGTGGATCGGAGCCAGGTTGGGACCGAGCGGGGGCACGCCGGGGTTTGCTGAAAACGATGGCGAGTTCGACACGTCAGAGGCGAGCCATGACCCTTTTGGACTTGTCAAAATTCGGGAGTGGCTGGACAATCCGGTGCCCATGGGAAGGGACGACCCGGGCCTAAGGACAATCAGGCGCCCATGGACAAGCCTGTACCTCTAGACAATCCGGCACCTGTGGAGGACCCTGTACTTATGACTTGAAAGTTGATGTATGCCTGGGCGTTTGTGGTCATGATGGTATACCTTATGTGATCAGTGGTAGGAAGGGTACCGTATAACTTGCCTGTACAGTTCTGGTATTGGCATAGTCTATCCGTGCGAGCTAGGAGTAGAAGGTTCTATGGCGGAGTAAGGCATGGAGTTAGAGATAACAGTTCAACATTGTTCACGTTATACGTTTATAGCAAGTCTTCACGATGGGCATGCTCTTTACAGGTGCTCTCTGTGCAGTACAATACGACTCTCGACAGGATTGCCCTTAGAGCCCGTCGATCTAATAAGCATCGGGAACTTGACTGGTCGACAGGCACCTTATCGAGTTGAGAAGACGAGATTCTGACATCGTAGGTGAGGTATGTTACTCGTATAGCCATGGTATTTCGACGCTTCGCGACATCTGTTAGTGCAACATATGATTTTCTATGCCCTTAAGAGAAAAGGAGGTAGAGTAAATGAGAGAAAAGAAGAACATTGTAGGAAAGAAAGGAAGCAAAAAGGTATGGTCAAGCTAAGAATCGAACCTGAAGGCTAAAAAAGAGGGTATGAGCCTAGACAGCAGTCTGGGACTGTAACACCCATCAACCAGAGGCCGTCCAGGTATTTTCTCAACCCTACGCTGGAACCGCTACACCACGACGCCGTTGAAGCGTAGCAGTTCCTGTTGAAAACTTGTTTGTTGACCTAACCTATATATACCTCTTAAAATCATCATCTCTACTACCGCTCTTTAACAGAAGATCCGGCCTGACGTTGTCCCTCAGCAGTTCAACTTTCTAAAGTGCAAAGATTTCCTAGAGGATCATAGAGAACAGCATGATCTACTGCTCCGTGCTGATTCTTTCGGCTCAAGTCCAAGGATTTGGGTCTGTCTCGTCATTCCTGTCTGCCTGTAACATTGGAAACGGCGATGGCTAGAGGCCACCTATTCATCTTCCTAGTGTTCACAACCTGATAGGACTACGCCCTAGCTGTACGTTATACACAGAGTCCCACTTGGTGCTGGCAATCCTGTCGAACATCTATAGCTATTCGGAAATGCAGCGTGTATCGCTCATCTAATATGCCGCGAACACTTCCGACTCACTTCTTGTCGGAGCCGTATATAACGGCTCCTACAGCTCAAAGTACCCTCACGCGATGATTCACATCTGGGATGATAGGCGCAAAGATAGAGCGGAGCTCCTTGCGAGACAAGGAACGGTGCCATCAGCGCCGCAACGCTGGTAACATGCTCTTTCTCTAGCTTTCCAATTCCAGTGTCATGACAGTATCCTAACCTGCCAGGGCCTGACGACACCATCGTCGCCTGTGGTGACTAACATCTCCTCCTCGCCCTTCCGCTCCGTCCCTTGATCAAACCGCTTACACCATGTGATGTGGTTGATCTCATACGGACCGTGTGCATTGGGAACGGTACCCAGCACTCGCCAGCTGCTTGTCGAATTGGAAGTACCGTTTGCCGCTCCCGACACGGATGCAAGCTCGGTCCCCTCATCGTCCTCAGCATAGAGCGCAATGACCCCATCACTTCCAGTGCTGGCCACCATCCCTGTTTCGGCACTCCAAGAGGCGGAGTAGACATCCCTCGTATGCACCTTAGGCAGCACTGCTGTGCAAACCCACTCCTCCCTGATGGACCGTCGCATGGTATTCGGAATCCCAGCAAAGCCAGACTTGAACGGATTATCCCCGCCTTGCTCCTTTCCCTCCTCTTCCTCCTCAGGTTCCTCCTTTAGCGTCCAGATCCTTATCGTCCCATCCGCCGAGAAGGTCAGCAACCTGGGAAACGCGCCGCCCTTCCTCTCCCGTCCCTCCCATTGCAGGCCCCAAACGGTCCCCTCATGCCCCTCCAGCACGGCAACACAGACCCATTCTCCATCGGCATCCTCCCGCCATATCCGCACGGTATTATCATAACTGGCACTAGCCAGGACATCAGAACTGTAGTTATGCCGCCTGGCCTTTGCGCCGGGCAGGTCAGGACACCACGCGACGGCTTTGACATCGCCGTCGTGCTCGTTCAGCACTGCCACAGTCTCCCATTCCCCATCGTCGTCGTCCTCTCCCTCGCCACCACCACCAGGGTTGCCAACATCCTCCCATATCCAAACCGACTTATCCCTGCTGCACGTAGCGAGGAACTGCCCGCTTGGGGAAAACGCCAGCCCCTTCACCTCGTTCTCATGCCCTTCCAAAACAAGGTTAAACTCCCACTCCTTGTCCCCCGCATTATCACCATCATCACCATCCTCATCGTCATGATCATCCTTCAACCTAACTTCCCTCTCCAACCCCTCCCCATCCGCACCCTCCTCCCTTTCGGCCTCATACCCATCCGAGTCCCCATAGCCATAACTCCACATACCGGCGGTGGCATCAAAGCTGCCCGTGACCAACCTAAGCCTATGCACATTCCTGCCGGACGAGGGCTGCCAGGCGACGGCGCGCACCGAGCGGGAGTGGCCCCCTGTCAGGGCGCTGTGTTTGGTGAATGTGGCGAGGGAGAAGATGGTGGTGGACTTGGCGTGGGCGGTTGCGAGCAGCGGGAGGGTCGGGTGCGGGACTGAGGACCAGGCGCGCTGGTACAGGTCTGGTTGGAAAGGCGGAAGGGGGGTGATTGCTGCGGATTTTTGCCCGGGGGCCGCTGTTGCGACGGGCGATGCCATGATGGCGGGCGGTGGGCAGGTTGATTTTGCGGTATGCTGGTGGGGTTGGGCTGGAGGAGAGGAGCTGGTCGATTGGATTCAGTTTTTCGGACTGTTGAGCGGCATGTAGTAGAGGAGGGATAGCGTCGGGTATTGCTAGATTTGCAAACCAATGAATGGTGTGAGGAGAAGATGGAGAGGGAGAATGTCTGAGAAATCCGCAGGTCGTGATAGTCTGAGGCTCGAGATATCCCGCGAGTACCAGTTGGAGAGTTTGACCCCTCCTACATTTTTTCAACTCGTAGCGCTCCGATGCCGCTGCCCCACCATGATGCAATCAGGTCTACCACGGCTCACATTATCAAACGCGAGACGAGCCACATATATATGTTCGATGGATGTAAGACATTGCTCTGATCGGATTTGAACTTAAAGGTTTGCCAGATGTCATCCGCCTTGTATACTAACCATAAAAATAAACCACTAGACACCCAATTTGGAAGCCGCTGAAATGTAGTTCAAGCCAAGCGCCGGATCCCAAACCCTCGCCGAATGAACGCCTACCCGAAAACGCCCTTGTCATGATTGCTCCATCAAGTTGTTAAGTCGTCAAAACTTCAGCCCTCAAGCACCGCTTAGGCCTGCCTCACGGAACTGCTCAAAGGTAACGTCAGGTTCGCCCGTCCCCGTCATCTTTTCGTCCTCCTCCTGCATTCTCCTCTCAAGCTCCATCCTGCCGTCCTTCCCCCAATAGATCGCTTTCTCAGTGCCATTGACACACCCCTCCGTGATGAGCACGTACGGGGTAGGGGCGTCAAACATGGGCTCGGCCAGTACCCGCTCCATTTCCATCTTGAGGCCCCGCGCCCCGGTCTCGTTCTTGGCCGCTCGCTCGGCAATGGCGTACAGCGCTCGGCGCGTGAAGAACAACTTACTAGGATACGTCTCGAATAACGCTGTGTACTGCGCCACCAGGCTGTTCCTCGGCTCCGTCAATATGCGGTAGAGTTCATCCAGGGACAGGGGCGTAAGAGCGCAGATGTTGTGAAGCCGCCCGATCAGCTCTGGAATGAAGCCGAAGGCTTGCAGATCGGCCGGCGTAGTCAGATCCAGCGGGGTAAAGCTGCTGCTCGACGACGAGCCGTCGGTGAAGACAGGCTGATGCGGGAGATGGCTGTACATCTCCGGGGGCAGGACATCCTTGAGGCTTGACATTGAGGAACCACGACCACGAATTTCGGAACCGAAGCCGATTGACGGTTTGGAGACTCTTCTCATAACTATCTTATCCAGCCCGACAAAGGCGCCGCAAAAGACAAAGAGAATATTGGTTGTGTCGACAGTGTACTGGTCAACTTTGCCTGGCGGCGGAGACGACTGTGGGCTCGAGGGCCCGTAGCTGCCTGGTGGGTTGCTTGTTGTACGGGATGAGCGGTGGTCCTTGATGTTCACAGTGACCTTGGTCCCCTCGACTAGCTTCAAAAGGGCTTGCTGGACGCCCTCGCCTCCCACGTCCCTGCCATTTACTGTCTCGCGTTTGGCAATCTTGTCGAATTCATCCAGCACGACGATTCCATGCTCGGCCGCCTTGATGTCGTAGTTGGCCTCGATAAGGAGCCGTTCGATGCACGTCTCAACGTCTTGTCCGATATATCCAGCTTGTGTGAATGAGTTGCAATCGCTTATCGTAAACGGCACATTAAGCTTCTTGCTCAGTGTCCTGCATCCCGGCGTAATGAGCATGGCAAGCCGAGGATTGGGTTCCGAGATCGGGTGACTTACTCTAGTATGTAGGTCTTGCCAACGCCAGTCGGTCCGATCAAGAGGAGGTTGCTCTTGTCTATCTTTACATGCCGAGGCGCCGCGAAGTCCTCCGGTATGTAAAAATCATCTCGCGGGGGTTCGAACACCGATTCCGTCGGCGCATGCGTGCCCCGAACAGATTCATGGTGCCCAGGAAATTCATCTTTGGGCGAGGAAACATCATCAGCCTTTCGCCGAGGTCCGAAAGCATATGCAGCACGACGCGAGGGCCACCGCCCACCTTCCACGGGATGCGCAGGGCTACTGTTGTAGCCCGCATGTTCAAAGGCGTCTCGGTCTTGTGCGTATCTCTGCCTCTGCAACTTCTCCCGCAACCGCTGATCCTGAATCTCGTGGTGCTGTCGACGCCGTAGCCCCTGGTAGTGGTTGAAAATAACTGCACATATCGTCTTCTTTGCGCGATCCTGGCCGACAACGTAGTCATCTACCCGCCTCTTCAAATCCCGCGGGTAGAATTGCGGGACGCCGAAGGTAGCTTTGGAGAATATGGGGCCCCTGCTTGTCTCCTGATTTGGATCGTAGCTTGTAGTGAAGCCCGAGTTGAAATACTGCGACCGGCGAGGGGCGGCGAGAAGGACACTTGATGTCGAGTAGGTAGGGTGCCGAAGCCGTACGAGTCTCCGCGTCGTCGCGCATGTTGGCGCTCGGGGGTGCACTAGGACTGGCATCGCGGCGTGCAGATGAACCTCATGCTCGGAGGAGTGGTCCTGAATCAGGCAGAGTTTCCTGAAAAGCTCCTTGTCCGGTAGATACGGACTCAAAGATGCGAGCCTTCGTATGGTTGATTTGTCCTGAATCCTGAGAGACGGATAGCAACGGCGTCACATTGTGCATCGCGCGGGGCACCCGAAGGCGGAGGGGGCTGGACTTCCCCGGGCCGTCGCTGTGCGGCGCAGTGGCAATGGCCTAGGTTGGCTAAGAAGATTGTGCTTTAGCAGAGGGAGGGCGGGGATTGCAGCCGAACCCCCTAACCAACTCCACTGCCAAGGGGGAGCACTGCGGCTTACCGCCCTGTGGAGTCCTAGAGACTTGTTGTGGGTCTGAAGCTCCGACGACGGAAGATTGGGGTTGGACCACCGCAACACCTGCCCCCCAGAATGATGTAATGCAGCATATCCAGTTGCACCACATGCAAGACCGTATGCCATCTACAAGCTCCCAACTTCAAGATACGTGACACAACCCAGTTCCAGGTGCACAACACGAAGTGTGAAACAGCATCCTCATAACCCCGCAGCTAGCTGCCGCGTTCTTTCTCCATTACCTGTGCTCATCAACAGCTGGTCTTATCTGAAGAGCACAAGCAGCCCGAAGCCCGAAGCTTGTGTCTGCCACACCTCCTACCTACGCTTCCAAACTCTAGTAGTCTCTAGATCACCGATCCCTTCCAATTGTACGCTAAGAACAGAAGATTCTATATTCAACCCAAGTGCCGATTAGCTCGAATGGACCCAATCGCTGTAAACTCGTCAAATTCCCTGGTGGACGGGGGCAAGCTCGCGGGAGATGATATTCCCAGGGACGGAACCGGTATGTTTACTTCAAAGATCCTCCCATTCCCGAGTACTGCGATTGACCTCAGGTACAGGAGTTCTGAAGCTCGACCCTTGGCTTTCACCCTTCCAAGACTCCTTGAAGCGACGCTTTGCCAAGGCCCAAGAATGGATCAAGAGAATCGACGAGACCGAGGGAGGACTGGCCAAGTTTAGCAAGGTATGTTTGAGCCCCTTATCAGCGCCCAATGATTACCTACTCACCTCTTCAGGGGACGGAGCTCTTTGGACTGCAGGTGAAGGATGATAATACAATCGTCTACAGAGAGTGGGCGCCCAATGCCGTGCAGGCCTCGCTTATTGGCGACTTCAGTAAGCTCTACCATGACTTGTCTTCGCTTTGGGCTTCTATCTTACATCTCGTAGACAATTGGGATAGGAAGGCGAACCCGATGACGAAGAACGAGTTCGGTGTCTTTGAAATCACGGTGCCCCCAACGGCCGATGGGAAACCAGCAATCCCACACAATTCCAAGATCAAGGTTCGTATTGTCGGCGAACCCCGGGTCACAATGTCTGACACTCCTCTGCAGATATCCCTCGAGCTCCCAACGGCAGAATGGGTCGACAGGCTCCCTGCCTGGATCAAATATGTCACGCAGGACCTCTCCGTTTCCCCCGCCTACGACGCTCGGTTTTGGAACCCCCCAGCGGAGGAGAGATATGTCCCGAAACATTCCCGACCCAAGAGGCCGGGAAGCCTGCGCATCTATGAGGCGCACGTCGGTATCTCCTCGCCCGAGCTGAGAGTCGCGACTTACAAGGAGTTCACCAAGAACATGCTTCCACGCATCAAGAGTCTGGGCTACAACGCGATCCAGCTCATGGCCATCATGGAGCATGCATACTACGCCAGCTTTGGCTACCAGGTAAACAACTTCTTTGCTGCTAGCAGCAGGTACGGTCCGCCAGAGGACCTGAAGGAACTCGTCGATGTGGCTCACAGTATGGGTCTCGTCGTGCTGCTTGATGTCGTGCACAGCCATGCCTCCAAGAATGTGCTCGATGGACTGAATCAATTTGACGGCACCGACCACCAGTACTTCCATGAGGGTGGCCGGGGAAGGCATGAGCTCTGGGACAGCAGGCTCTTCAACTACGGTCACCACGAGGTCATGAGATTTTTGCTCAGCAACTTGCGCTTTTGGATGGATGAATATCAATTCGATGGGTTCCGCTTCGATGGCGTGACAAGCATGCTGTATCTCCATCACGGCATTGGAACGTGAGTGCTCCAACGAATTCCTCTTTGAGACGGGAAACTGACATTTCTAAGCGGCTTTTCCGGCGGATACCACGAGTACTTCGGTGCCAGCGTTGATGAGGAGGCAGTCGTCTACCTCATGCTAGCCAACGAGATGCTTCATCAACTGTATCCGGAAGTCATAACCGTGGCTGAAGATGTTTCCGGCATGCCTGCGCTGTGCCTGCCCCTCTCACTCGGAGGTGTTGGGTTCGACTACAGGCTGGCCATGGCCATTCCCGACATGTGGATCAAGATCTTGAAGGAGTTGAAAGACGAGGACTGGGACATAGGCAACATTTGCTGGACCCTGACTAATCGTCGCCACGGAGAAAAGACCATTGCATATGCCGAGAGCCACGATCAATCGTAAGTGTCGTTACTGCGAACCTCTTAGACTTACTAATCCACCGCTAATGCGCTCGCAGACTGGTTGGAGATAAGACGCTCATGATGCATCTCTGCGATGCCGAGTTGTACACCAACATGTCGGTTCTCGGACCCCTCACCCCGGTGATTGACCGGGGCATGGCGCTGCACAAGATGATCCGCCTCTTGACGCATGGCCTCGGAGGCGAAGGTTGGCTCAACTTTGAGGGGAATGAGTTCGGACATCCCGAATGGCTTGACTTCCCGCGAGAGGGCAATCAGAATTCGTTTTGGTACGCACGGCGCCAGCTGAACCTTACAGAGGACCATCTCTTGCGTTACCAGTTCCTCAACAACTTCGACCGCTCCATGAACCTCTGCGAGGAAAAGTATGGCTGGCTGCACGCGCCCCAAGCCTACATCTCGCTCAAGCACGAGGGCGACAAGGTGATTGTCTTTGAGCGCGCCGGTGTGGTGTTTGTGTTCAATTTCCACCCTACCCAGAGCTTCACAGACTACCGCATCGGCATCGAGGTTCCTGGAACGTACCGCATCGTCCTGAATACAGATACCAAGGAGCATGGCGGGTTCAACCGCATTGACCAAAACACGCGATTCTTCACGGAGAAGCTCGAGTGGAATGGCCGTAAGAACTGCACGCACGTTTATATTCCGTGCAGGACAGCTTTCGTAAGTCCGCTCCCTGTCATCCCTTTTCCTTTCGTGTCATTTTTTGTCCATTGGTCTGACGGTGATACAGGTTCTGGCGCTCGAGTCAAGTATTTCGCAGAAGTGAGTTGCAGGAGGGTCGGAGCACAGTATTTCAAAGCTCTCAGCGACGTATCCGTTTGTAATGAACCAATTTTGAAGGCAGATTTATAGACTGGTAGAGACACATCAAAAGGCGTATTTCGTACACTGAGTCGATTGCTTTGCATGGTGGTTGGCATCAATTCAAGTTGAGCTGTGTCGCCGTCGAACCTGGCAAGACGCAATCCCGGGACGTTCCGACGGGCCGTCTCGACAGTAGTCAACCACAACTCGAAGCGCCCTGACCCTGCAGAAGAGAATTGAGTTTGGGACAGCTGTATCCGTATGTACGTCCGACTTTAGTCTATGTCAGTTGCAGAAACACTGTAATAAGGAAAATAGAATGATGCGAGGTACATGGACAGTTATGATTGCAAGCAGCGCAAGGGCCCATAGAAGTCAGACACTGCGTCACAGGCATTCTTTGGAGGTTGCAGGCTTCAGGTTGCAGAGTTGTTGCAGAGTTGGCAGCTTCCGCAGCAGAAGGCTGGGGTGAGGCCCACTATTCCCCAATCTGGAAGTCACGTGCTGGGCTGGAGCTCCGCAGTTCCTAGCCGAAGCTCGTCGAGAGATTTTCGAACCCGTTTTCTTCCCCAAGCCATCCTACCTCACTGCTCATCCACCGTTCAAAGTCCGCCCTTAATCATCGTCAAGATGTTCAAGAGGTAAGCTTCTTTCGAATATCCGAGTTTGTCGAGCGAATTATGCGCCAATTGAGACCAATTGAAACCGATGCAAGCTTTTTTCTAACAAACTCTCGCGCTGCAGCGGCATTTCCGCCTTCGCCCGGACAGCCCGTCCTTCCTTCGCGGCGGCGACCCGTCGCGCCGTTCGCCCGGCTAGCCTCAACATCAAGGCCCCGATTTTCAGCAGATTTGCCAGCACTGCCGGCGTCGGTGACGGCAAGATCTACCAGGTTATCGGTAAGCTTGACGCGGTGACTGCGCTTCTGGAAAGTTGTTCTCTCGGCTAACCGCGCTCTGCGAAACAGGTGCCGTCGTCGATGGTTAGTGCCTCCGTGGTTTTCCGGCGTTGTGTCGCCGCTGTTGTTAGCGCGCAGCTGACGCATCGAACAGTCAAGTTCGACACCGACAAGCTCCCTCCCATTCTCAACGCGCTTGAGACCGACAACAATGGCCAGAAGCTCGTGCTCGAGGTCGCCGTACGCGAACCCCTCCGCTATTTACCCGTTCAGCGTGCTGACTGGGTGACAGCAACATCTCGGCGAGAACGTTGTGAGATGTATTGCCATGGACGGTTCGTTTATGCGTCATCTGCTGGCTCTCAATGTGTTTCTGACGCCATTATCCAGGTACTGAGGGTCTCGTCCGTGGTGCCAAGGCTTCTGACAGTAAGTGCCCACGACTGTCTGCCAATTTAGCTGAGGTGGCTGACCTGTCTTGACAGCTGGCGCTCCCATTACCATCCCGTAAGTTGAAGCGAAACATGGGAGCAAACCATACGAACACGGGGTGTCTACTGACGCCTGATATATAGTGTTGGCCCTGCCACTCTCGGCCGTATCATGAACGTCACTGGTGACCCGATCGACGAGAGGGGACCTATCAAGTCTGAGAAGCGGCGCCCGATTCACGCTGAGGCACCGGAGTTCATCGACCAGTCGACAACGGCTGAGATTCTGGTTACCGGTATCAAGGTCGTGGATCTCCTCGCCCCTTACGCTCGTGGTGGAAAGATCGGTCTCTTCGGTGGTGCCGGTGTCGGCAAGACCGTGTTCATCCAGGAGCTCATCAACAACATCGCCAAGGCCCACGGTGGTTACTCCGTCTTCACTGGTGTCGGCGAGCGCACCCGTGAGGGTAACGATCTGTACCATGAAATGCAGGAGACTTCCGTCATTCAGCTTGAGGGCGAGTCCAAGGTCGCGTTGGTCTTCGGCCAGATGAACGAGCCCCCCGGAGCCCGTGCCCGTGTTGCCTTGACCGGTTTGACTGTTGCAGGTTAGCTTCGTCCCTATATATTTTCGACCTTTATCTTGTACTAACCCAATTATTAAATTTTAGAGTACTTCAGAGACGAAGAAGGACAAGACGGTACGTGTTCCTGATGATCTCTGAATTTTTACAATTTTTTTTTCTGATTCTCCCGTTTTTTCTGATCCCCCCCCCCTTTTTTTATGATTTTTATTTTTTCTTTCTTTTTCCTTCTTTTAATCTTTTTGTCTTTTTTCTCTTTTTCTCTTTTTGTCTTTTTTCTCTTTCTCTTTTTCTTTTTGCTCTTTTCTCGCTAGCCTGCTTTCCAACTCCGCTCTTCATATGAACATGCTAACGAATCTACAGTGCTTCTTTTCATCGACAACATCTTCAGGTTCGTATTTTCAGGCAAAGCGGGATAGGAATGATAATACTAACAGACTCAGGTTCACGCAAGCCGGTTCCGAGGTGTCAGCCCTTCTGGGACGCATTCCCTCTGCCGTCGGTTATCAACCCACCCTCGCCGTCGACATGGGTGGTATGCAGGAGCGTATTACCACGACCAAGAAGGGCTCGATTACCTCCGTCCAGGCCGTCTACGTGCCCGCTGACGATCTGACGGATCCCGCCCCGGCCACCACCTTCGCCCACTTGGACGCCACCACCGTCTTGTCCCGTGGTATCTCCGAGTTGGGTATCTACCCCGCCGTCGACCCCCTCGACTCCAAGTCCCGTATGCTCGACCCCCGCATTGTCGGCCAGGAGCACTACGAGGTTGCCACCCGTGTCCAGCAGATCCTCCAGGAGTACAAGTCCCTCCAGGATATCATTGCCATTCTTGGTATGGACGAACTGTCGGAAGCCGACAAGCTTACCGTCGAGCGCGCCCGTAAGATTCAGCGTTTCCTGAGCCAGCCTTTCACTGTCGCTCAGGTCTTCACTGGTATCGAGGGTAAGCTCGTCGACCTCAAGGACACGATTGCCTCGTTCAAGGCCATCCTCAACGGCGAGGGCGATGACTTGCCCGAGGGTGCCTTCTACATGGTTGGTGACTTTGCGTCGGCGCGGGAGAAGGGCGAGAAGATCCTGGCTGAGCTTGAAAAGAGCTCTTAATCTCGGGGTGTTTAAAATCAGGAAAGATCCGGCGGCCTGTGTATAGAAGCGAACGGTTCCGGGAAGTTCCCTAGCTCAGTCAAGCTTTCATTTGTGAGCTGTGTACCAATCAAGTCATTTCCTCTGTCTACGTTCTGCTTGAATGACTTAAACCATGAAGGTATCAACCCGCACTTGAAATGCGCACCTAACGTTACCCAGTAGGTACCCTGACCCAGTCTCTCCATTTTCTTAGTAATGCACTACTCCGGGGCCGGTCCCCCAAGCACCTTCCCACAACGACCACCTCAGTTACACTGCTTTTCAAACATCCCTTTAGAAGGAAGGAGAGTTCCAAGTCCATGCCTTACAACGAACCGTGTTGTTGACTGCTTTGTCAAACACCCTAACCGACAAGCAAGCCGCGTGCCAGTCGACCTACTCCCTCCACTCGACCTACTCCCTCCACTCGACCTACTCCCTCCACTCGACCTACTCCCTCCACTCGCCCTACTCCCTCCACTCGCCCTACTCCCTCCACTCGCCCTACTCCCTCCACTCGCCCTCACCGTTGGTCCCGGTCGCCGTCGCCGTTTCTTTGCTATGTCTGTCCATGTCTGTCCGTGTCTGTCCATGTCTATCCCCGTCCATCCCCGTCGTCTGTCCCCGTCGCCTGTCACCGTCGTCGTCCCCCGTCGTCGTCCACCATCGTCGTCCACCATCGTCGTCCACCATCGTCATCCACCGTCGTTACCCGCCGTCGTTATCCACCGTCGTCGTCCGCTATCGTCGTCCACCATCGTCGTTCTCCGATATCGTCTTCCGCTATCGCTATTTCCGTCGCCTGTTCCCAACTTGCTGCCTCCCATCGATTGTCGTCCGTCGCTGCCGTCCGTAGCTGTCGTCCGTCGCCGTTGCAGCTGCGTTGCCATCGCGCTCGTAGCTCCCTGTCATTGTCGCCCGTCGCAGTGATGTGCGGTATCGCTGTCTTTGTCATTGTCGGCGTCAGCACTGTAGTCTCTGTCGCAATTGTCATCTACGTCACGGTCGTCGTCTTCGTCGCCGTCTTTCCTACGTGGAATCCGATGTTCGAGCAACTAATAGTACGAGCCTACAGTCACGACCGACGTTTCACTTTTCTAGAAGCAGTGCCTACGAAGAGGATGGAATGTTTCCAATGTTTCCATTAGACTTTGAATCACTTGATGATACTAGTACTGATCACAAGTCTGGTTTAGGGTGACGCCTGTTGACGACTACTTCGACTGGTTCTTGTTCTGCCTGCTATAACCCTAACTTGCATTATTGGGAAACCGGTGCCTGAGTGCCCCGACCCAAGGCCCTACGCTTCCATTACTGGGCCCCGAGTGATTCTTTTTCTGGCGACAATTATAGGGTTTGAGGCGAAGGACCAATGGGATGTTTCAACAAAGTATGATTTTAAGAGATTAACCTCCGAGATGTTCGCCTCTTTAGCCGCTTCTGCTGCCTTGATTATACCTGGGGCAACCGTGGGATTATCCCACCAGTCGGTCATGAGGCCATGATCAACCTGCGGGGAAGCAGAGAAACTATGAGCCCAGCGGATATTGTGAAGCTTAGGGGGTTTATATTGACCTGGAGACCTCTAGTCCCAAAGCCGACAGGTGACGGGTGGGATGGGCATATATACCCCGGGTCTTGGCTGCTTGGCTGCCGTTGTTTGGTATCCCATACACGGCCGGAATAGGGCAAAACTTATCTATAACCAACCAAGCTTGCTTATCCTAGCACGAGTCGTGTGTCTCGCTGGGAACGCTGAACCGCGAAGAGAGACATCGAGATGGTCACTTTCACCTCCCTCCTGGGCGCGACGGCGCTCCTCGCCGGCGGTGGTCTGGCGGCCCAGCTCACCCGCGTCGACTACCCCAACAATGCTACCTCCAAAGCACAGATGTTCGTATATCCGCCCCTGGACCTTAATTCCCCTCCCTCCTCTCCTAGTATCAATGCTCATCCGCTTATCAGGTATGTCTACGTGCCCGACCGCGTGGTGACGAACCCGCCGCTGGTGGTGGTGCTGCACTCGTGCCAGTCGTCGGCGCAGTCGTACTTCCAGAACTCCAAGATCCCCTGGCGGCAGGGGTCGGACCGCAAGGGGTACATCACGGTCTGGCCGTCGTCGCCCAACAGCGGGACCTGCTGGGACGTGTCGTCGCGGCGGTCGCTCAGCCACAACGGCGGCGGCGACAGCCAGGCCATCGCCAACATGATCCTGTACGCCCTCGACAGGTACAAGGCCGATAGGTCCCGCGTCTACGTCACGGGCGGCAGCTCCGGCGGCATGATGAGCAACGTCCTCGCCGCGACGTACCCGGAGCTGATATCGGCCGTCAGTCTGTACAGCGGCGTGCCGGCGGGCTGCTTTCTAAGCAGCTCTGGCCAGGTGGCGGCTTGGAATAATACCTGCAGTGGCGGGCAGAGTCGGGCGAGTGCTGAGCAGTGGTGAGTTCCTGCCGTAATTGATCCCTTGTTTCTTTGTGGTCTCCCTTTTGCCATCTTGTGATGGCGAGCCAGGGTATGGAACGGCAAGTTGATGACGATTCAACAGGGGCAATGTGGTGCGCAACATGTACCCTGGATACACCGGGCCGCGGCCAAAGATGCAGATCTGGCACGGCAGCACCGATGGCACCCTCGCACCGGCAAACTACCAGGAGACGATCAAGCAGTGGACGAACGTGTTTGGCGTTAGCCAAACGCCAACCAGCAGCTTGAAGAACTATCCGGAGCGCAACTACCAGACGGACAACTATG
Organism: Canariomyces notabilis; assembly: GCF_033297395.1. Classification (NCBI taxonomy): domain Eukaryota; kingdom Fungi; phylum Ascomycota; class Sordariomycetes; order Sordariales; family Chaetomiaceae; genus Canariomyces; species Canariomyces notabilis. The sequence goes on from NW_027041825.1 coordinate 672,947, forward strand.
GCGAGTTTGTGCAGGGGATTTATGCGACTGGCGTCGGACACAGCGTGCCGGCGAACTTGACGGCCAGCGAGCAGTGGTTCGGGTTGTAAGGATGGCGAGAGCAAGCTTGCTTGGTGGTCCGGCGAGGCTTGAAGGTGGGTATCGTGCAGTCGACGAGCACTCGGCTGTTGCATCCAATACTAGATTTCGTTGAAATTCCATGGATTCTTGGGACCGCGAGCGAACCAAACCAGACCTGACCATAGGCCTACATTCATGATTGTCTGCATTATAGGTCTTCTTATGGTGTGAGTCTCCGTTCTTGGTAGGCTCGGGCCTGTTCAGTGATTTGTTTAACCTCTGTCAGCGCTCGAGTCGCAATCCCCTCATAAACAGAGGCCAACGGGGGTTTCTCTGGGTTCTCTAGGGCTGGCTCCCAGCAAGGATTCTCTAGCAACAGCTTGGCAATCTCCTTGTGGTCGGTGAGCAGAAGAGCGGACATAGGAACGCGGAGCATGGATGCCCATTTCGGTCCCAAAAAGTTGCATATGTTTGGAATTTCGTTGTTGCTGATGCCTTGCATCCACCAGACACGGTCACCCGTGAACTTTAGAAACACAAGGTAGTGGGCGAGGATAATAAGAGCGCGCGGCTTCCGTTGACGGGCAGCATCAACGAACTCGCTGGGCAGATAAGTCAAGAAGGTAGCGATGCGTAGCCACAGCAGTAGGCTGAAGCCGTTTGAGAGCTCAAGGTAGAGGGAGCCGAGGTATTGCAGGCCGCAATAGTAAGGCTGGATAAGGGGGTACTCGGGATCCCCCTGCTTGATGGACGCGACCATGAAGAGAAGATGGTTTGGGAGATGACGGGCCGACGCAGCCAAGTCAACCTCTGGCCGGGAGAGAAGGGCCGCAACGTCCGTCTTGAACAGCGCGGGGTCTTTGATAATGTCAGCTATAGTGCCGATGCCTCGCCACAGCATGATCCAATCCAGTATGTAGAGCGGTTTGGCGTCGTCGCCGCGGAACCCGTCGGTCGACAGGCCGCAGAGAAACAGCGAGCAGGCGAGCAGGGCGGGGTATGTGGCCGGATCTGCGACCTGGAGGGCATGTCGGTACGTCTCAAAAGCCTTTGCGCGGTAGAAGTACTCCCTTGACACCGGGACGCCAAGGTCACGGATCTTGCAGTGGTTGATGTGCATGGCGGCGAGCCCCAGGAGACAGTTCATCAGGAACGGATGGGCAAAGGCATGCTGGACAACGGTCTCTCTAAGTACCTTGTCGACTTGGCGTATCTTGAGCGCGCCGCTTGAGTACGAGGCCCAGGTATTTGTCGTGTAAAACCATAGTAGTCGCATGTCGACCTCGTCGCGGCCGGTGGGCAAGAACAGGGGCTCCTTTACAAGCGGTGGCTTCTCGAGTAGGACATGGTTGGTTGGCGGTGCAAGCGCAGTCGACTGGGACTCCCTCACGGGTGAATTAGAAAGGGCGCGCTTGGGCAGCACCGGGTACTCGCATGTCTCGCTCCGTGCTGTGCATGCGCGGCAGGCTGGGCGGCCTTCGTCGCACTTGACTTTGCGGGCCTTGCAGTTGCGGCATCCTGTCCTGGACTTGCGGTGGGGACGTTTGGCATGGTACTGCTTCTCAGCCGCTGCCCTGATCACGGTGAACATGGGCTCGTTCATGGTGTCACATTGCAATGTGAAGGCGGCAGTGGAGGAGGGTTGGGACGTTGACGTCTCGACTCTTGACGATGCTGCCAAGCCGGCAAGCTGCCGCCCGGATACCGACCGGAAGGCCTCCTGTGAGTGGGGTGGATTCGGATGACAGGCCGGTCAAAGCCTAATGTCCACCGAGACGGGGAAGTGCGCGAGCCGAGTTCAATGTACCGAAAAATACGACATGCGAAGTAATTTATCTTGTTACGTCGACACATTAGTTTTCGTGCACTCGATGCTAGGTAAGGAGAGTCAAGGGGCCGCTGGCATCGGCTATTGACCACGAGTCCATGACGCACTGACACGCGTCGCGTTAGGATTAACTACATCAAACCTTAGCGCGAGGCTGTGCCAAACATCACGGCTTTAACATACCATAACCAGCCGTAGCAGATCTGCTGAAGCGGAACTTCCTGAGCGCGCAAAGTTGCCTAAGCAAAATAGCTCAGGCTTTCCATCCCATGAAGGCGCCTCTGCTTCCGCTCCCCGATGAGCTAATCATAACGACACTCGCCCAAATCTTTCCCAGCCGAGAGACACAGATTCGGTCCCTGGCAACACTCGTCTGGGTGAGTCTAACAACTGGCCCTTCATACCTGTTTAAGAATAACCCAATACACTAACTGACCATTAGCCGGGCGCTGCACCATGCAATAATCTTGTCATCTATGGCACAGAGGCCACTGGAAAGAGCGCCATCACGGCCGTGCTGCTGTCCCGGCTCGAGAACCAGCCTGAAAATGGCGGGCCTAGCCTGAAGCATGCCGTGGTAAACTCAATTGAGTGCATTACGGCCCGGCATCTCTATGAGACCGTGGTTGGCAAGGTCGCCGCTGCTCTCGAATGGAGTGCTGCGCCGCCACGATGCGAGTCGGTATCGCAACTAACGGTCGAGCTCTCAAAGATGCTCAAGTACACGCCGCGGCCAGACGACTTCCGCTTTGTGCTCGTCTTTGATGCTATCGACCGCCAGCGAGACGCTCCTCATACGCTCCTCCCGGCCCTCGCCAGGCTATCCGAAATCGTTAGTCAACCACCAATGCCGGGTTCTCTGCATTGTTCACTGACATCACTCCCAGATTCCCTCCTTAACAACCGTCTTCATTGTGACCTCTCCGCCAGCCAACTTCCTTCGGACCTCTTTCGTACCCCACCTGCACTTCCCAGCCTATACCAAGTCCGAATTCATCTCCATCCTCTCCGCCTCTCCACCCGCCACTCCCCTCCCCAACACCACTCCCGAAGAAACCGCCGAGCTCTGGTCCCGCTTCGTCTCGGCCGTACACGACGCCCTGGCACGGGCCGCCTCGCGCACGCTCCCATCACTCCAGCATGCCTGCACCGCCCTGTGGCCGCGCTTTACAGCGCCCATCCAGGCAGGCACGCACACGGCTCGCGAGTTTTCCAAGCTGCTCGTAGCTGCGCGCATGCACTTCCAAGACGAAAGCCTCCTCAACCCCGGTGTACTAGTTACGCCCACAACCACTACCACTTCTACCGCCGCCAGCAGCACCTTCACCAAACCGGCACATCCCCACCAGAACCAGCAGCCCAACGGGCCCGCAACAGGAACCGGACCGGGACCGATACCAGCAGCAAAGAAACCACCCCACACCCACCCGCATCCAGACCTAGCCAGCCTCCTCCCACCCACAGCCCGCCTGTTGTTACTCGCAAGCTACCTAGCATCACACAACGCGGCGCGGCACGACCTGGCGCTCTTTTCCACACACTACCACGGCCGTAGACGGCGGCGCGGCGGCGGCGGCGGCGGCGGTGGCGGTGGCGGTGGCGGCGGTAGCAGACACAAGCATCGCAAGATAGCGCGCAAGCTGCTGGGCGCCCACGTGTTTGTGCTGGAGCGCATGCTCGCCATCTTCGCGGCCGTTAGGGGCGAGTGGGAGGACAGGGCCCAAGGTCAAGGCCAGAGTCAGAATAGAAGGTATGGTGGGGCTTGGGGTGGTCGCGGAGATGGGAGCGAGGAGGAGGAGGAGACCGATGAAGCGCCCGATGCGGACATTGGTATGGCTATCGCTACGCTGGCGAGTCTGAGGCTTCTTGTTCGGGTGGGTGGAGGTGGGGAGTTGATGGACCGCGGGGGGAAATGGAGGGTTAATGTTGGGTGGGAGGTGGTTAGGGGGTTGGGAAGGAGTATGGGTGTTGAGGTGGAGGACTGGTTGATCGAGTGAGGCCGGGAAAGAGGTCACGTTGGTTGTATGACGGGTCCCGTAAAAATCTTGTCATCTGTGAAAGAGGCAGCATGCGGCCTGAGTCTATTATCAATGCTTGGTATCATACAACACTGGCACCGGTGCCCTAGGTTTTCAAGATTTATGATACACAGACGCCCTCTAATCCGATCCGAGTCTACCAAGAAGGAATACTAATGCCAGCGAGAAAAACACATGCACATGGTGAAGTCAATCCCTTAAAAACGGTCCTACCTACCGTAACCCGAAGTCAAGCTGAGCCATGCCAGCCAAGCCGGAACCGATCATGAATCCAACACGCGTCACCCTCATAACACATCGCTCGTCGTTCACCTCGCGGCTACCGACTGAACGTCCCCGGCCCGCCAGGTATCCTCCTGCCTCGTTCCGGGAGGCAGCCACCCGGCGTTGCTCGCCCCGCGAGTACGTCCCACCCTGCCCGCATCATCCGATTTCTTGGAATCGCTCAGGTGGGAATTGGGCAAGAACGGCTGCGTGTACACATGCCCCGTCGCAGACTCAGCGGCAGACATGCTCACGGGGCTTTCAAACATGGCTGACCCGTTCTGACCGCCCACGGCACTACCACTGGTGCCGATCGGCCCTCCGAAATTGGGAATAGGCAGGGAGACGCCGTGTTTTTCGCTCAGGGGCAAAAGGGTCTCGTTTCTCTTAGTCTCGGTCATGGACCGCGCTCGCTGATCGGCCTTGTTCTTGTGGTTGCTGCGGTCGTAGAGGTAGAGGCCAAGGAAGGTGAGACCGATGCCGACGGCCTGAATGTTTGTCGTCGGGCTGCGAAACCAGATGATGGCAATGATGATAACAAAGACGCGCTTGATCAGGCTCGCGACCGAGTATGTGACGGGGGAGACCATGGATAGCAGGACAAAGGCGAGGATGTTCTGCCCGAAATGAAAGGTGCCGTTGAAGATGTATTCGAGCATCAGGGGGCCGTGGTCGAGCGAGTTGGGGCTCTGGTTGAGGTCGACGCTCCCGTCCCAGAGGAAATCGCCTACTATGTCGATGCCCTCGGACCAGAACCAGATGGGACCCGTGAGAAGGAATGCAAGGCCTGACGAGTAGCACAACAGATTGAGCTTGTCCAGTTTGCGTGATTGCCCCACATGCCCTTCTTGCTCGGCGCGCGCGGCCTCGTTGAAAAGGCGCTTGGAGAATATGTTTTGGGTTACGAAAATGATGGCGGCAAGAAGCGCATAAAGGATGCCCAAGAACTCTCCGCCAAACGATCGGTTGCCGGAACAGGCTAGCATAACGCCAAGGGTAAGGGGGACGAGGGAGATGTAGGTCGCTTTCGGGTACCGAATATCGAAGATGAAGCGGTAAGCTAGGACGGTGAACAGGGGAGACAACCCCTTTATTGTATGGACGAGTGAAACGGGTATTTTGGAGGTGGCATTGGAGCTGAGTAGATGGCCGCCGATTTGGAAGGCTGCCAGTGGCAGCGTCGTCTGGAGGACTTCTCGCGAGGGGTATCGGATGGGGTGTTTGAGCGCCGGGATGGCAGCCCTTAACCGGGGGAAGACGGACGCTAGCCAAGAAAAGAGGACGCAGTAGGAAGAGACGAATCCGAACTGGATGAGTGTCAACGTTGCGGGTTTGTCGAATGCCGTGAGGATGGCTTTGGACGATGTGTTGGTCAAGGCCGAGGACCAGTACCACATAATGCAGAGCACCTGCAGAGAGAGTACGACGTCAGCATCAGACAATGGCATCGCCAAGTCCGGCAGGGAGACGTACAATTAGTTTCCACGACACGGGAGCACGGAGCGCATCTGCGATCTCATGTGCGTTCTGGCTCATGCTTCCAGAGCGCATGCGGTGGATTGCAGTGCTGATATTGCTGGGCTTCCTCGTATGGCCCGAGGAATTGGACCATTTTACTCGACTGTCGCGGCGGGCGTGCCAACGGTCGGACGATTGCGTGACCGAGCCGTTGCCGTTGCCGTTGCCGTACGCGGAACCGTTTTGCTGCCAGCGTTGATTTGTACCATGGCCATTGGTATTAACGACGTGCCCATCATCAAAGTCGGGAAACTTCTCCGTCTCTCCGTGCGTCGGGATGACGTTCGATCCAGGAATTGGTTTGCCGTTGATGCTCGGCGGCGCGCGAGACTGAGACGCAGCCCGTATGTGGGAACCGGCCGAGTGCAATGTAGAGTGCGGCATATCGCGCTTCCAAGGCGCATGCGCGCCAGAGTCGAGTGAACGAGCGAGCGGAAGTGACGGCGAGAACAGGGGACGAAAGTAAACCAGGCTATGTGATCATGGCTTCTCCTCAGGTCTCCGCCGTCTGGACCAGAGAAGAAATATTTCCGGTGGCACACCACGTCTCAGGCGGGGAGTGAATGGTTCAGACGCTGAATGTGAAATACGGAGTACAGTAGTAACAGTACAGAGTACGAACGCCGGAAACTTCACTTTCTTGGCGTCTCCAATCCGCTGTGGCGGACTGAGCACGCTAAAGCGCCCTGTGACCCACTTTCCATTTAGGGCAGAATCGAATGCACCGCCACATTGAGAGCGATAGTCAGGATGTCAGCCACAGTTTAGCGTTATCTGTATCTAGGCAGTGACGCCTCAAACTTTTGGATACAAGCACGCGAACCTCGATTGCCAGACTTCTTGCTATTGCACTTCAAGTCGCGTGCAACCACTGGATACTGTGACCGCTGCCACGAACCCCATCAGTGTTGTTAACGTTAGAGGACCCGCTCATCCCAAATTACGGTCCCGTCTATCGACGAGCCAAGCGCTCGCAGCGGTTCAAGATGGCGGCACCCAAGTTGACCAAGAACCAGTTGCGCCGAGCCAAGAAGAAGGAGCAGAAGAAAGCTCAAGTCCAGGTTCGTCTTTGTTGCTCAAGATCTCAGTTGGTCAGCCTCCGTCCTCACTCATGCTAATTTGTGCATCCCAGAACGGTTCCAAAACACCCGAAATCAAAGACGAGCCCGCAAAGGACGAGCTCAAAAAGCAGGAGCCCTCAGGCGATGGCATCAAATCCTCCGATCTTGAGGTCAAAAAAGACCCGGACGCATCCGGCGATTATGATGCTGACGGCCCGGTTGTCGATGGCTTTCTACCAGAGGACGATCCCGCATTTGCCGAGTACAGGACTGTGTTCGAGAAATTTGGCGTGAGCTTTGAGGACAACGAGGTCGCGCGGGAAGCAAATGCGGGAAACAAGGGCGAGGTATTCTTCGACCAAGATGATGAGATTCCAAGTGAGGACGAGGAGGCCCAACCCAAGCTGTCCAAGAAGAAGCGCAAGAAGCTGAACAAGCTCTCCATCGCCGAGCTCAAGGCACTGGTGCGGAACCCCGAGGTCGTGGAATGGCACGACGTCTCGTCGTCAGACCCTCGCCTCCTGGTTCAGATCAAAGCTCAGCGCAACGTGGTCCCAGTACCAAGCCACTGGTCATTAAAACGAGAGTACCTGTCCAGCAAGAGGGGTATCGAGAAGCCGCCCTTCAAACTGCCCAAATTCATCGCCGAGACGGGTATTACCGAGATGCGCGATGCCGTTCTTGAGAAGCAAGCCGAGCAGACGCTCAAACAAAAGCAGCGCGAGCGTGTACAGCCCAAGATGGGCAAGCTCGACATTGACTACCAAAAACTCTACGATGCCTTTTTCCGCCACCAGACCAAGCCCGACCTTACCCGCTTCGGCGACGTCTACTACGAAGGCAAAGAGTGGGAGGCAGACTACAAGGTCTTCAAACCGGGCGAAATAAGCGACGCGCTGCGGGAAGCCCTCGGCATGCAGCCCGGGTTCCCGCCCCCGTGGCTCCTCCAACAGCAGCGCGTCGGCCCTCCGCCTTCTTACCCTACCCTCAAAATCCCCGGCCTCAACGCCCCCTTGCCGCCAGGCGCGGCGTGGGGTTTCCAACCCGGCCAGTGGGGCAAGCCGCCGCTAGACGAGTACAACCGGCCGCTCTACGGCGGCGACATCTTCGGCATCATGGCGCCAGGCCAACAAGTTCAACCCGGCACCGCAGCACCTTACCAACCGCAGCCTCCACAGGCCCAACTCCAACCGGCCGCCGCGGCCAGCATCCCGCTCGGCGAGCCGGTCGAACGCACGCTGTGGGGCGAGCTGCAGCCGCCAGCCGAGGAGTCCGAGGAAGAGGAAGAAGAGGAGGAGGAAGAAGAAGAAAGCGGCTCAGAAGCAGGCGACCTGCCGCCTGCTGGGGGCATCGACACGACCAGCGGGCTGGAGACGCCTGGCGGGTACGCCAGCACGATCCACCCAGACGCGGCACCGGGGGCCACCGGGATCGAGACCAGCATGGCGGGCGAGTTCGACCTGCGCAAGACGCGCCGCGGCTTCGAGACGGAAGAGTCGTCGTACGGCGGACCGCGCCAGGCATACACCGTCATTCCCGAACGCCAGGCCCGCGTCGAGGGCTTCTTTGGCAGCGACAAGACGTACGACCTGTCCAAAGCCGCCGCCGGCCGGGGTGGTGCTGGTGCTGGTGCTGGACCCGCTGGAAATGTGCCGGTGCTGGGACAGGAGGATGAATCGAGAAAGCGCAAGAAGCCTGGCGATGTCGACGTGGCGCTCGATCCGGACGCCCTGGCGGCCCAGGGCGGCATCAGCAAGGAGGAGATGAGGAAGAAGTACGAGGCCTCGCGCCGCGAGGAGGGCATCGGCGCGCAGTGGACCCGCACCAGCTACGAGGAGGACTTGAGTGACATGATTGCCCAGGAGAGCAGGAAGAGGCAGAAGAGGGAGGAGGAGAGGAGGGGAGACCGGGGCGGACGGCATCGGTGAACATGGGATTCGAATGCCCAGGGGGTTTGATTCGTAGGCCCATGGGGTTTCGGCGGGAACAGACGCCAGTACCTTCAGGCTTTTGTGGTGCAATATACAATACACAGAGGTTGATGGGTTGGGATGGGCGGCGTTTTCTAGGACTGCGTTGGGAAACGGACGGGATTTGTACTGACTGTACTCCTCATATGAGTTTAGGGATGTAGGAGTAGATCGACGTGTTGTTACTTGTACTGTGTCTCTTGCTCACGCCCTGACATTGTGATTCCGTAACAGTTAGTACTTGTCCACCACAGCCTAGCTTCCCAGCAGCCCGTTGACCAGAACCCTTAGGTTGACTCCATCAGCCCGAGGAATCCATCAGGATGTTCTCGCCCTAGAGCGGAGAAATTCGGGTTTCTTTGCGTGCTGTAGTGCCGCTTTTTCCAAGGCAAAGCCAACCTCTTCTTTGGAACAGCTTTGTACGATACCTCTTGTTGGTTTGGCAGTGAGCACGACTACTTCACTGCTACACGTTTCTAGCACTAGTTTACACTGATTGAACCTCAATTTTGATGCTTGGTTGGAACCCTCTTTTGAATGTGTAGGAGAGTGGTATTCCCCTGGCTGAAAAGTACCTTAGTTTACTTTGGTAGACTGACACTGAATGGGTTGGCAGCACCTTGTCCATCTTGGCTCTTCTATCCAGGAAACTAAAGGTTATACGTCAACTTACTGGCTGGTCTTTCCCTATCTAGACTCTAATCAAAGACGGGTCCAGCCGAGTGAAGGTGATTCTTCTTGTTACTACTCACTACCACGGATGCGCTGCATGCCTGAGATTCTTGGATCTATGGTTTGAGTCGCGCATCTTCTTACAACGCCTAGAAACCTTTAAAAATACAACATTGATCACATGCCCTTTCTTCCGCTCTCCAGCCACCCTTAGTCATAGTATTACCTGCAAGACACGGCGCAGTGTGCTTGACGCAGTTCATGGATATCACTCCTTGGAGCCCCTAGGTGAGCCGTTGCCAACACCTCACTTATCTTATCGAACCGGTAGTCTCATGCCAACCGTCTTGGCTGCCGCCTCCTGCGCCTTGGCCTTATCTCTTCCTAAGAGCAAGCCTTGCACTTCCAGTTCCTACGGTTTGCGACTGCCTGCTCGGTATTATCTACGCAAGAGTCATGATAAAGACGATCCTTGCATTGCTTGATGTCGACTGTCAGCCCCCTCTGTTTTCACGCTTAACCTCGACGACAGAGAGACAGGACGTACCTTGTTTGTGCACACCAGCATTGCCGACACGGGCACGGGCTCACCACAAGCAGTACAGCAGCCGCCCGTTACCTTTTTTTTGGGTGGCTGGGCCGGTTCCGCCTCCGCCTGACGACTCCTCGCATCGTTTAGAATCTGGGTGGCCTCAAATATGGCAGAGTCAGGGAGGACACGCCGGGCCAGGAGGGTCGCGACGTGCTTGCTGAACTCCTCGGCCCGGGACTGCTTCGCCACGATCCAGGATGCCTTCTCCCTAACAAAACGGAGGAAATTGCGCGGCAGGTACTGTTCCGATGAGATGTGCTTCCTGAGGATGAAGGCGTCCCACTCTTGCAGGTACTCCTTTTCTTCTGGGTTTAGGTCGATAAAATCTTGTAGGTTATCCCGATGCTTGAGGAGCAACCAAGAATCGTCCACGGGAAGTTGAGGGACTGGGGTGCCTGGGACCAGCTGAACCTTGCTCAAAGGGTGGAAGAGAGGCTGCTTGGTCTTTGGAACCAGAACCTTCTTTCGCGTGCGCTTAGCGGCTAGCTTCTACTCCACGTTAGCCTTTCGGAATTCTCAATGGTCTCGCGAAATGGGAGGGATTTACCGTTCGGTTTGCCGTTGCAGCTTTCTCCGGGAACAGCTCACGATCATTATCCGGGCCGAGGCGGGATGTGACCCATGAGTCATCTCCCTTGACATACTTGTCCAAGTCCAGGGGCTTCACCGGCAGACCGAGCTGATATACTCTCGGTCTCAATGGGGAACCTTGGCCATTGCCGTTTCGAATCACAGTGACATAGTACCCTCCCCTCCTCAAATCGATGTCAAAATGATATTGTGGATGGCTCAAGTAGTGAGCGCGCAGCTGGCTCAGTCGCTCATTCTCGGCTCCGCAGAGCAGACAGGCGAACCTATCCGTCTGAACCTGCTCAGGAGGGAACAGGTAGGTTATTGTGTGCTCTTCTAACTGGCTGTGTTCGTCGCCCTTCCGTCGCTTTCTCGTCTCCCTTCCCACCGCATTGTTCCACATCTGCTTGACGTTGTAGTTGATGTCTTGCCTTGCTCGTCGAGACCGGCCGGGAGTAAGCTCGCCCTCTGCTAGCTCTTCGAGGGTATCGGCAACGGCACCATTTGCTTGCCCATTCACCATCCTTGCCACGTCGCCATTTAAGTGGAGGTCCGGGCGATGCCAATTGATGCCATTGACGCCATTAACACCGCTGACGCCGCCGTTAACCACAGCGGCGGCAGGCTCATGAGGGTCAATCACCATAATAGAGGGCTGAATATCCTTGGAGTGCTCCTTCAGCACCTGTTGGCTCGAGATGGCTGTCATCCAACGGACATCCATGTCCATGAGGAAATTGGTGGCGACCTCGGCGCGGGGTTGTTTCTTCACCTTTAGGCGGACAGACTTGCGGTTGCGGCTGTTGAAGATGTCGGGGATACTCGCGGTGAGTACCCATTGGCGGGACGGGAGGCCGCGGTTGTAGAAGGCATCCTCGTCGCTGACAGGGACAAGATCGGCCGGGGGCCAGTTTGCGTCACCTGCGGACTCGAGCTCAACGTGCACTGAATAGCACTTGGCCAAGCCAAAAACCGAGTCGTCATCTCGCTCGACAAAGATCTTCTCCTCTGGAATATGGAACGGCCTGATGGAGGAAAAGCGGGCCATGGGAGCGGAGCCGGCCGGGTTTTTGAAGACGCGGATGTCACAGACCTGGCTGTCAACATGCAGGACCACTTGCTCGCCGCCCGTGTGGCCGTAGATGGTGAGCTTGCAGCGGGCCTTGATCTGGACGATATCCCGGACGTTGGGGGCGACGATGCCATTTAGGATGCCGTTCTTCACCCGGGGCGAGTCCTTGTGACTGATCTTGAGCACCTCGATGCGAAGGGCTCGCTGGGCGGTTCCGTATTGCTCAAACAGTGGGAAGCCATCATATTCACTGTTGACTCGGCGACGCTTGGCAGGGCGCTGAGAGCCGTCCTCGTTTGCAGCAAGCCTGTTGTCGCCGGCGTCGCGAGACTGTGAGGAAGGCTTATTTCCCATCTTCGAGTGCCAGTGGTTGGTGGCTTTGAGCCAGTTCCGATGCAGGAATGGCAGGCCACGGGATCGTTGATTAAGAACCGTCATCGCTCAACAAAGACATGGGCGATGAGGGTTAGTATAGCGGAGGCTCGCCAGTGGGGGATAAAGACGCGTGAATGGCCGAGCAAAGGTCAATGCGAGGCACAAGGAGCAGAGAAGCAACCCTGATTAGGAAGAGCTTGAAGCTTGCATGTAGCCTTGGAGTGCGAAAGCGGCGCAGACGACGCTGACTGGTTGAATCAGTCGTGAGTATCGCAGGACTGTATATGGCTATGGATGGATAGTGCCGAAGAGTGTGGTGAGGCAAGACGAGAATAGAGATGAGAGAAAGTCGAGTTCTGGGTGGGAGTGTAAATGATGTGTTTCAAAGCAGGAAGCAGTCGCCGTTGGGAAGACTCTGTCGGCAGCGGGATCTCATCACCTAATGGGATTCGTGAGGGTTTCTGAGATGAAATCGTTGCTCAATGCGCGGCCAGACAGAGGAAGCAGTTGCAACGAGCCGAGTGCAAACCCACTAGGGAGTGCATCGGAGAAAGGTAGGTAGACAGCTAAGAGGTCCAACGCTGGTGCAAAGCTGTAAGCGAGACGTGTGTTCGTTTAAAATCAACCCAATGCCTGAGACACATGCCTAATGAGATACAGTGCTGATATGGGGGTTTACAGCTCTGCACTTGCATATGGATGTTGGGGAGCGGCAAAGGGTCTAAGGTCATAAGACGCGTACCGTAACCAGAGACGTTGAAAAAGAGATTCTATCGCGATTCTCCTGCTTCGTGTCACTGATGAGCCACTCACGAACCCCGGCGTGGGGCCGACACGCTGATTCGGCTCTGAACGGCTAGCGGCCAGGCGCGGTAGCACGGTACTTCAGGCCTCTGAGTTTAAAAGCTGCAACTCTGGTCCTCCGCTAACACACCGATCCAATCACCCTGTGTTCGACTGACCAGGGTCAGCACCTGCGGCGAGACCACAGGTCTCGAGATGGACGACGTCAATCGAGGTAAACGAAGTGTAATGAGCAGGCCAAAGTCAGTCATTTAGTTACTGCATACCTCTGAATATTTGGAACGGAGTTGGACCAATTGAGGTGCTTAAATGCCAAGTTTCAAACCGCTGGCGACAAAAGACTCTAACACTCTAGATCTGGGTACAGTACAATACCCTACGTTTGTTACAGGAGTGGTCACTGGTGAGGTTGCTTGGGGCCAGGCTGAGAACTGAAGAGGATTGGAGAGATCTGCCTTGAAGTTTGAATTTGAATTAGAATGTGTCTGACTGTTAAGGCCAGTTTTAACAATTCCGTCTTCCGTCTTGGTCCAGGTCCTTGCATCGGCGCCTCCTCCCAAGTCCAACTTATTGACCTCCGATGCGCCGACAGCTCTCAGGACTTGAATGGAGTTCGCAATCAGGGCTGTCAACAAGACAGAATGTGACAGAGATTACTGAGGAGGACAACAGCATGAATCAAAGCATTCCTGCTCACTTCATGTTTTTGAAGGGTCCCAATGACAATGACTCGGAAACTTAAAGAGTTACAGCTTCCTACATGGGCTACGACTGGCAATCATGACTTTTTGACTTAGATCGGTGTCGGTCTATTACATATAGCATCCGTGCTCCGGCCGTGGTCCAGTGCACTAACATTCGTGACGACCCATGGAAAGTCTGAACATGAACGCCACACTTGAACTCTGGCTAATCAGTCTGGTATTGTTTACTTGAGTTGTCGGGTTGTCCAATGTCGTCGTATTGAATGACCGAGTTAAGGGTGCGAGAGTACCATAAAGTTGATTATCCTGAGTGAGTAAACTGGCGGTTTCTTTCGGTATACCGTATCACTCCGACTCCTTTCCATATTCTCACATAAATACGGCGTAGGGAATCATGGGCGGCAAAAGTCAATCATCCAAGGGGCAAGGCATTCCATTCCAGGAGCTACTTGCTAACTCAAGGGAGACTGTTGGGGGAGGTGAATTTGGGGGGGAGGGGGGGGGGGCAGGGCCGCGGTGGAAGGGGGGAGGGTCTTATTTTCAACCGTGTTTGTATCAACCATGGACTTGTGCTCAGTTCGGGCAAAATCCCATACCCTTGGAATACAGACTTGCAGGATCATATTCCAAGTCCTGTTCGGTATAGGCAGGCAGGCACCTCGACTCGACGGACAGAGGATTTGAAGCTTGTGTGATTGTACCATGGGCCCATGGTCCCTAGTTCACTAGTTGCCCGCTCCTTAACAACATCGAGGAAGTCGTAATAGTCCATCCACGCAACAACTAGGAAGGAAGCTGACATCATGGAGAGCTAATGGAGCTTTGTACTCTAATTTTGTCCGAGATTACAACCCCGGGTTACCAGGTATCGCCGTTCTCCTTCAATAGGAGCTACCTGATCTCATATAATGCCGGATGGTCTTGGCTTTCAACAGCCGGTCCAACTGTAGCGCAGCTGCTACCAGGGAAAATACCAAACTTATTAGGGCACCCAGAGGGCCCATTCCCATCAGCTTGCCGCGAGCCTGTGAGGATCCCGCAGGGCAGGGAAATAAGTAACCCAAGTTCTCAGGTTCTCAAGCCATCAACACCATAAATAAGGCCCCCGCGGCATGTCTTATCGTTGTCAGCCCTCCGGTCTATGTCCCATTCAAGTTGACCCAGGACTCGCCGAAGTAAAGCAAGCAAAGCAGACCTCTTGCCAGACGCCTCCACCCCTAACACCATTCCATCCTCAATGACGCCATATATCACAACGAGAGGATCATGCATAACAAAGACCTCCGCCAGGCGGGCAAGGAATACAATCCTACCAAGCATAGCCGAAGTCGCCAAACTCCTCGTCGTCTCCATTCCAGTCCTCATCCGAAAGATCATCGGCTTCATTATCCATAAAGTCCTCCATGCCCCACGTGGTTTCAGCCGGCTTTTGGTTATCCAGCTGAATCTCAACTTTCTCACACATGCCATGACGAAAGGGCGTCGCTTCAACCGTGGAAGTGATCGGGGAGGTGGGCTCCCTTCCTTTGCCCGACTGGAAACTATCCACTTCCTCCTCTTCCTCGTCGTCGTCATCTGTGTCCGGCTCTGCATACGACGGCCTGCCAGCACTATGCCTCAGGTCCCTGCCGACACTGCTAGCGCGCGACGAAGGGCCAGACAGCTGCATCGCGATCCGACTGCTCCGGCGCGTTGGGCTTGTGGCTGCCATCGCAGTCGAGGCAGGAGACTTACGAGCCTTCTTCCTCGAGGGACTCTCGACGGTCTCGTCATTTTTGCCAGTTTGCATCAACCTAGCCGATGCCGGCTGCTGCCGCATGGAAAATACCGGGCGTGGATCCTCGGACTTGCGCAAAAACACTCGCTTCAACTCAGCTTCCCACTTATCACGGATTGCGGAGCGCTTGCGATATGGGATATCTAGCATGGCCTTCAGAACCAGCTGACGAAGTTTGAGGAGCTTGGGGGCGCTGTCAACCAATGACTGGAAGAGAGTCTCGGCCGCCGCTTCCGTCCACTTTCTCATGTTCCTTAGTTCCAATCGTTCCAAATTCTCAGGCCAGTTCGGAACCTGGTCGTCTGTGAGCAAATCGTCGTAATTAGGCTCGGAGTCGTGGTAGAACTCGTGATGGTTGTAGGTCTTGAAATCCATCCAGAATGAGCGCAAATTCGGGCACGCCTCTCCGAGGACGGTGACAAAAGACAGATTGAGCGACTGGTTGTGACGGAGAATGAGATGCTCAAGCTTGTATGCATTGGAGAGCAGGTAGCTGGCAAAGTCGTCACCATTAACTTCCCAGCAATTGACCAACTCGAGCGTTTTGAGGCCTTTGGGCAAAAGCGGAAGCAGCTGATCGTTAATCGCGGTGGACGACTCAACCGAGAGAGATTCCAAGGCCGGTAGCGCATTGATTGCATCGGCCAGGCTTTGGATCATTGCTCGATCTCTTGCAAGCAGCTCTGCATCGTCGACATTCCTCCTCGCATTCAGTGAAGGGACCTGGTAATTGACGAAAGAGAGTTTCTTCAGGCTCGCAAACGAAGGAGCCTGATGAAGTGCCCGAATGCCGGAAAGGTCAAGATTCGGGCCCATAAGACGTCGATTCCATTGCCATGCAAAGAGTTTTGGACGGTGCGGCCCGCTGCCCATAACGGGTGGAGCTTGCGTACCATTCAGTGCCTCGAAAAGGCCGGCTGGGTAATGCCACCGCAGGCTGTCGTCGAGCATGCGATATGGTGGTGCATCTTTCCGGTGAAAGAACTGAAGGACCTTAAGACGGGGCAGGTTGCCGACTAGGGTTTTGAGGTCGAGAGGCTGGCCCTTGTAAGTCTTGGAGGCAATCTCCTCGACGTCAATGTAAAGCGCCTCCACTTTTGGCCTGTAGTTGAACAGCGTAGCAGAGGGGTCTTTGGTTAGCAGCGACGCCAGGTTGTGCGCGGCCGACCTGCTTGGCAATGGCGGCTCCCGGTAAAGGACCGTCAGGGCAGGTTCGGCGAAAGCCCGACAGACACGGCTGGCTGCGGATAACCATAGTGCGCGGGCGGCGTCTTCGAGATCTTCTGCAGCATATTGGAAAATCTGAACCAGTGCAAGATATGGTAGGCTGGGCCAGTCCGGAATGACCAAGTTGTCAATTCCTGGATTGTCTTCTGCTGTGAGGTTTCCACGTTGACGTTTTGTCGCGCGGGCTGGACTTTGCTTATTTGGGCTGGTTCTGGGCCTTTTACTTTGCTCCGCATCGGAGCTCTGTGAGTCGCTGTCTTCTCCATAGAATCCAGAAACGGGCCGGGCCCGCTTTGCACGGCGGCTGCTCCTAGTGGTGCCGGGCGACAGGGAGTGCTTGCTGCGCTTGTGCAACTGTGAGTGTCTTGAAGAAGAAGAGGGGCTTTCCAAAAGCATCGGCGGGTTGTCGCTGCTGCTGCTGGGATTGGCCCGAGCAACCAAGGCTGAGCTTCTTGTAACCCGATTGCCAGTTCTCGGAGCGGAGCTACGCGATGTAGCACCTTCCGAGACAATCCGAGCGCCGGGGGCTTGGCGCGGCCGTAGGTTACGGGGGTTCGCCCGCGATACAGCGACTCCTGTGAGTACTGGACCCATTGCGTCACCGCGGCGAGCCATCATGGCAACTATGATTGTTGAATCATCAAAACTGCAGCGGCGATACCGCGAAATTTTGAGCCTTGTAAGTTTCGGGTCAGCGAGGCGACAATGAAGTGTGACTTTCTTTGATGAAATGGGAAAGCGATGGGGAGACGGTCGCCGCTGCAGCAGAAACGCAGCGAGCGAAAATGGAATGCTCGTTTGAGAATGGCTATTCAAACCTAGACAAGGGTTTTTGCCGAGCTTCAGCCGACAGACCCACTTCTCTTCAGTTTAGTAAACTTGTACAAGCCATGAACAGTTCCTCGTCTGCAATCAATTCATGTCGCACGGCAGCTTCCACGCTGATTTCTATTGTGTATGCCAGTGGTTAGGCAGCGCCTTGTCCTTGCCTGACCAAAACTACCTAGTGATGAATTCAGGCGGGTATCGAAAAGTAAGACTGAGCCAGGTGCTCTGCATGGCGCATAGCAGCGCTAGAACCTGGCTAGACGACATAGAATGTCATGGATACTAGCCCTTCGCAATCACTCTTCGCGACCTGCGGGAGTGTCCAGAAGTCTGGAGGCCATTTTCCCTGACACCAAGAATTCAGATCCCGACTGACGGCGCCAACACCTGCTGCACCTAGACTTTCCTGCCGTCCAGCCTCCTGCCCTTACTCTCCTCGGCTTTCTTTCCCCTGTCTGCCACTTCGTTTTCGTCTCCGTCACCCTTCCTCTTGACAGTGCCCCTTAATGTTTGACCCTGACCAGCAAAGTGGGGCTGCCTAGCGTTCGCCGCTTCCCGCTCCTTATCTTCGGCCGTTTTGACCGGCTTGATCTCGTACCCGAGGAACAACTTATTTGGCGGTAAACGCAATGGAGCCGGTCCGTTGTTCCGCCGTTTCGGCAGCGCAGTTTCCGCGGGGGTTGCGGGCTTGGGGGTCGGTGTCTTGCCGCCTTTCTTGGAGCTCAACCGTTGTCCCTCGCCTAGAAAGTTTCCTGCCGACGCTGCAACAGCACTCGGCGCAATGGCGTCGTAGTTGATTGCTTGGGCCATTGTGCCCTGGTTGTGCAACAAGCCCCCGGGGGGGAGTCCGCCCACGCCTCGTGTGCTGCCAGGCGTGCTGGTGCCGCTGCCCCGTGGTACCCGTTCAGGCTCAACGTAACCTACTGGCGGGGCAAATTCGACGCTGACATCTGTCTCAATCATGCTAACGCCCATCTTATCGGTCTCGGGCTTAACATCCAACACAGCCACATTGTAGATCTCGTCGTTGTACTCAAAGTTGAAGACATCCCCCTTTGTTAGAGCCGCGAAGTTGCGAAATGCCTTTTCGAGCACGGCTCGCGGATCGGTAATCTCGAGAAAATTGACCGACTGTGGTTGCAGTTTGACCAGTTTGGCAAGCTCAAGCGACGTCGTCTTGACCTGGATCATGTCTCCAACATCTAACTGAAGAGTTTCCATCATCTGCAGACGGTCAATACCCCGGCAAAAGACAAACAGTGAGGGTAGTATTTCTGTAGACATACCCACTGGGGAATATATGCTCTACCCTCTTCAGCCACAAACTCGAGCACGCCGGCATGTGTATGCTTGCCGGTTGCACCGTTGATAAGCTCTAACATGATAGGCCATTGGACGTGCAACCTCGACACCTTGTCTAGGGCTGACGGCGGGAGGAAGATTTTGGAGCCGTAGTTGAGCTCTGGCCGCTCGGCGCCAGGCGCCATAATCAGGGGGTAACAGCGGTAGTATTCATCAAACCGCTGCGCTCGAGGGGCCCGAAGGCTCCCGCGATAATCGGCACCGCCGGGGTTCCACGGATTAAACTGCGTTCGAGGCATCAGCAAGGTGGCGTGGAAAAGGGCGCTCCAGCTTGCTGGCTGAAGGCGGGGCTCACCATTTCGCGATCCTAGGAGGCAGTGTTGGCGGAGATGCGGAAGAGACTATGTAGGTTACCTGAAACTCCTGAAAGGCAGGTAGGGTCTCCAGAGTCTCTGAATTCTTTCTGTAGTGCGCTTTGTTTTGGATCCTAGGCAGAATTCGCTATCGGAATGGAAGGTAAAGAAGATAAGAACCCGAAGGCAGCAGTGAGTATGACATCTGTATGTACAAGTCGGGTATGCAGCAATGCAGTGAGTGGCCCTTCGGGTCTTTAAGCTTGCGGTCCAAGCAGCTGATAACACAGTGAGGGGCATAGCATGTGGCGTCGGGTGGTGGCGCGAGCTCAAAGCCTCTAATCAACAACATGTCGATTCGCTTCACTTCGTTGCCCCGAGTTTGTTCCTGTTCTGGTTGAATAGTAACAGGCATTCTCGAGTAAGATATCGGTTATTGGACTTTGTTTGTCGAAAGGAGCAGGTTTCCGTGTTGCAAGGGTACTTGTACAACTGTTATGACTGCCACCAGCCACACTTTGATAGTTGAGTTGACGTCAAAGCTCCCTCTCAGAGTCTCCTGATAGTCGTTCATTCATTCCCTTTCCAGCCTGCAAACGACGCGGTCCCAGAAAACCATTCGAAAAGAAATCCTCTTACAAACCCTCATAACATGGCATCTAGATTCTCAGCTGCGCGTCCTAAACGAGCAGGGGAGGCATTTACGCGGCAACATCACGGCGAAGACCGCGACAACGAGGATTCTACGTCTAGGAAGAAAGTCAAATTCGATGTTCGCAATCCATCAGCATTAGCGCCTATCGCGCGGGATGAAGATGACGAAGAAAACGATGGAATTCTCGCTGCCGACGTCATTGGCACCTCTGGAAGGGCGACGAAGCGCGGTGCGGTAAACATTGATGGTTACGAGTCAGATTCCGAAAATGAGACCTTCGAAGCAAGGGCTGAGGCACGAGTAAAAAATGGCAAACCGGCCGAAGAGGTTGACTTTGCCGATGCCATGGACGCCTACAACTCTAAGCCCGCTGCTGGTGGCAACGGCGATGAGGACGACGAAGTCGACATGTTTGGCGATTCGGATGCTGAAAAGAACAAAACTACCAACCGTGGCCAAGCTGGGAAGAAAAACAAGGAGGTCCGATTCCTAGCTGAAGATGAGATTGAGGGCCAGGAGAGCACCAGCAAAAGCGGCGGTAGGGTACGGTTAGACGATAGAGACGACAGCGATGACGACGACGACGATGACGACGACGAAGAAGCCATTGCAGCCGCTATCGCCGAAGAAGGCGTGGACGAGGAGGTGGGCGCAGGGGGTCTGAAAAAGCATGCGCCCAAAATCGACGCCTTCAACATGCGCCAAGAGCAAGAAGAGGGCGCGTTTGACGAGGCAGGCAACTACATCCGCAAGGCGGCCGACGCTGACGCCGTGCACGACCGGTGGCTTGAGGGCGTCAGCAAGAAAGACATGAAGAAGGCGGCCGCCGCACGGGAGAAGCGCGACGCCGAGCTGCGGAGACGTGAGCGCGAAAACGACAGCATACTGACAGCGGACCTGCTCAAATCCCTCATCCTCCGACTGGAGCTGGGTGAGACTGCTCTGGATGCGCTGGCTAGACTCAGGAGAGGTCAGACCAAACCTAGAAAGGTGCCCAAGTGGAAGCAGAAAAAGACAAAAATCGGTGGCGGCGGTGAGGGCGCCATGGATATTGACGCAGATAAGGAGCCCGAGGATCCCAAGCAAGTCAAGATCAAGGAGGCAATCGACGCCATTGCCGACGCTGCAGACAGGCTCTTGCAGAGGGACTACCCTAATATCTATGACACGGAGAGAGAACGGCTGATAAGAGTGTATCGCAATGAGACTGGCGAGGAGTGGGTTGAGCCCCATGAAGCGAACCGGGAAGAGGAGGAGGGCAGCTCAACAGAGGCCAAGATGTGGGAATTTCGCTGGATAGACGGACGTGACGATGGCCGTACTCAAGGGCCATTCGATGGACCTACCATGAAGGCGTGGCAGGACGCGGGTTACTTTGGTGAGGGCGTAGAATTCCGGCCAGCTGGTGACGAACGCGGCTGGACGAGAGTAGCGACGTTTATATGACATGACAAGGGCAGCTGTACTTTGAATTGCTGCATAGCACCAACACATGGCTTGCCGCACCTTGACCAACAATTGCTCTTTTCTGCTCTATGTGATTATTACACAGGTATTGAGAATGCCCACCAGCCGTGTCCGCCCAAGCAATTTTACCAACCCCCCTAACGCCTGCGATTGTAATCCCCAGAACTAATCTAACTTGTGTCCATCGTCTCCCCAGCGCTGCCGTTGGCGGCAAAATCAACAGTGCCATCATTGCCAATCAACCGCTTTTCCGACTCGGCGACGAACTTGACACTTCTAGCAGGGTCATAAAAGAGCTTGAAGCTCCGCTGGACATCCTCCACCCCGACTTGTTTGGCACGCCGTTTTGCGCAGACGAGCTGCGAGGTGGTGATGAGGTTGCTGGCATAGCGAAGACCTGCCTCCTGGCCTATTTTTGTGAGGAGTGCGAGCGCATCAGGTGTGAGATCCACTTCCTCTTCTTGAGCCCTGATGGACAGGATCTGCCGCAGCTCGTCTGCATTGTAAGAATGGGTGTTGATGATCGCGACGCGGTCCAGAAAGTCGAGGGGAAGTCCGTGGGGACTCTTGTAATCCGTCCCCCGAATACGGGAGTGCCCTCTGTTGCTCGCCATGATGACAATGGGAGCCAGATCCGACTCCAGAGCCCGGTTGATGTACGAGAAGCACTCAATGTCGAGCATGTGCACCTCGTCAATGAACAGCACACCAGGCACAATCTCTGCCTTGCCCTCCTCTTTCCATTCTCCGACTTTGGTGTTGATCTGGTCTCGAATCTCGCTCCGAATCTCACCGGTGTCGCCTGAAAACAGGGCTAAAAAGCCCTGAGTCCTGGAGTTGATGACGTCGATCTCGTGCAAAGACACTGTATGCACAACCTCCTTGCGTTTCTGCAGCTCGCCGTCGGGGCACTGTAGAAACTTTGTATCGACTCCCATGGCGTCGTAGTCACGGGACCTTGCGTATGACCTGCCCAGCTTGGTGATCTTCCCGGATGACTTGTCGATGGAGATAATGTCGCCGGCCATCACACGCTCCTTAGTCATGGCGTCAATCATCTTACTGCCCATATCGTAGATGGCTTCCATGTCGGTCGTTTTGATGGTGAGCTTGCCTTGCTTAGCCCCGCCAGTGACGCTCCGATCAATTTGAATTTCGACGACTTCGCCCTCCATTATTTCGCTCTCCTCTTTGATTCTCACGCCGATCGACTTCCTGAAAGCTTGCGTTAGAGCTTCAGTCTTGGACATCTCGAGCGAAAAAATTTCGGAGGCGGCGAGCGTGGTGAATGGAACGTCTGAGCCGAGCGATTGAGCCATTCCCATCGCGATTGCTGTCTTTCCGGTACTGTAACGCGGCGGCAAGTCAGCAATCAAGACCGCCAAGATGACTCGGGAGCAGAGTCACTGCAACGAACCTGGGAGGCCCTGCAATCAGAACGGCGCGCCCGGCAATCTTGCCCTGCTTGATCATCTCCAACACAACTGCGGCAGCTTTCCGTGCCTTCTCCTGGCCAACTAGCCCCTGGGACGATGCCCTAGGCTCTAGAGTATCTGCATCCACGCCGAGTCCGCGCACATGGGAATGTGCCGCGATAAGATTGAGACCCCGAAGGTCTTTGCTCTCCGAGACGGTTACGACGGGCTGGAACCTTATGTGTTAGTTCATTTGCGACTCTAACGGTCTTATGGACTGGTGCTTACAGCAGCCATTTGCGCGGGCTGTTGCCGAGTATCAGTCACGTCTGGTAGGTGGTTGTGCTGAGGGCAGATCAGATTCGCGAGGCTGATGGGAGACCACTGGAGGGAGTTGGTATCCGTAGAGGCCAAGGGTTAGGGGACAGCCTGCACTCTGAAGAAGTGGAGGGCAGCCGCAGCATGGCGCCTGTGTGGTTGGTGTGTAAAAAACCTTGGTTCGTGCTCGTGCAAATCAAGATTCTCTCCAATAATCAAGTTACTGTACGGAGTAATTACACACACTTATGAATACGCCGTTTCGCTAGCGATAGGAAGCACCGACCACAGCGATTTTCAATTGTCAGGCTTCATCTTCATACACACAAAGCTAACCTAGGGTGTAGTATCAAGGTCATCTTGCATCATGTAGACGGCCTTATTCTACACAAAGACGCCAAAGTGTAGGTTACCACTCGATGAGAGGGACCTGCCATAAATTACCCCGCGCTACGGAGTACTGGGAATAGTTTGGATTACACTTAGCGTTGCCTACGTGCGAACATATCTTCGCGCTTTTGCTTTCGCAGCGCTGTACTTTGCGACATTGCCCAAGAGAGGAGGACTAAGATTCAAGGGACGGGGATGCGATCGCGCGCGCATACGCAACCGCATGCGCATCACACCAGCCGAGAGATTCAGTTGCACTATAGTACCGAACGTACCTATGTCTGTACCGTACGGCATACAGTAGATGGCTCGATTGCCTCGCCGAGACTAACGGACAGTACCGTATGTACAGGGCATACATGCAGGCTGTCCGGGTCACCTTGTTCGATTGCGGGAGTGTGTCGCCGAGTCCTCCCTTCTTTGGTCACGTTTTCCCGAATGTCGGTCGCCGAAGAGCGGAACATTATGAAGTCAGTTATTAGTACAGTAGTGTGCAGTGCAGCGGTGTAGTAAGCAAAGTACCAATTCTTGGAGTTCGAGAATTCATTTTGCATGTAGTACTGTGTAAAGAATGTTAATACAGTACTATACAGTTAGGTAGCATTTTGTACTCAATACTTGCATCTTGCCCTTGCTGAATTCATTAACCAGCGTACTTTGTACTTTGTATATTGGTTTCTTATCGGAGCAAGCTAGCATTCGATAAGGTTAGAAATCACAGCACCCAATTCTCTTTTAAGCGCGTGAATACAACGAAGCTCCAGCTCTTCCAACCCAACTTTCTACTCACTCTCCCCATGCTCCGATTCGACCACTGCACTGTCATAGAGTGATCCTTCCATGGTTAAGGCTCAAAGGGGATTCGATTTCAAATCGGCCACCACATCCTCACTCTCGACGATTTTTATTAGCAACGGTTGCAGTCGACGTGTTTCGCCGACCCCAAATTCACTTGTGGATCCGCCGCCGAGGTTTCCACGCACTTCGTCGCGAAGTCACACCGCCCAGACCGAGTCGCCGCAAGGTATTGCTACGTATAAGACGTAGTAAGAGCTACTCCACCGTCATTTCGTGACATTAGACACCAACTGTCGAACCTGGTCTCGGCGCTGCTCGTCGACCATCACGTGCCGGTTTGGCTGTTGTTGTCGCATGTTGGGGAGCGCAATTGCTTGTTGATGCTTGGCCCCCGTGCCTGGGACCCGGTTCACCATGTCGTACAGATCCTCGGACGCCTACTCACGGCGCCCTTTGGAAGATGACCGCCGTCCTACCGATTCTCACGATCGGCGCCGTGAGCCTTTTCCAAGGAGAAGTTCCGATTTCAGCAAAGAGGACAGGTACAACTCACCGAAGGATCGGCGTCACTCATCCGATCTTTCTCGAGATCCCCTGCCTCCAAAACGGACAAAGTCCGATTCTGCCGTGCCTAGTTCTGTGCACGAACAAGGCTCCAAAGCAGGTGAGTATCAGCTGTACCTAGGACTTGTATCCCAATCGTCACTTGCTGGCTCCAAATGGTGAGGTGCCTCTGACTAATATGCTCAGCGTCGGCATCTCGATCTTTGCTAGAGAGCGCTAGCCGTGATAGTTCAATATCACGGGAGAAAATTCTTGCGCTATGGAAAACCCACGACAAGGCGCTCATCGAAGTAGCCCGGCTCAGGTCTGAGCGTGACCCTCTGGACAAAGTATTAAGAGCAAGACAAGCGGATTATGAAAAGTCCATGGTCAAACACGGAGACTTCCCTTCTGTAGCCGAGTTGCAAAACATGCATAGGCGCAAATATGGTGAACAGGTACGAGCCTTGGATAGGCGGATACAGCAAGCACTAGACGAGGCAGAGAAAACGGCCGAGGCTTTTGCATCTGCCATCTTCGATCTTTCATGGGCTCAGAACGGACAACACGGAAACAGACCGGCGGCTGCGCCAGAGTTCCCAAAGGAGCGCGAGACGCTGAAAAATCAGCAGAACGAGATAAATGAATTGAAGATGCAGCTACGCCAATTGCAGGCCGAGCGCTCTAAAGAGCAAGAAGAACTCAAGGGGGAGATGGCAAGGCGTTTGAGAGAGGAAATGGAGAAGATGAGAAACGAATTCAAAATGGAAATGAAGGCCCGAGAGCAATCCAACCAAACCATTCAGGCCCAACTCTCAAAGCAGGACAGGGAAATCAAAACCATCGTCGAGCAACAAGTATCTGGACAAAACAACAGCACCGGCAATATCTCGACCTCGGAAGTATCCACCCTAATACAACAGGGAAGCTCAGGACTGCGGTCCGACCTCGTTGACTTGACGAGGCGGGTGGACGAGATCACTGCAAGGCTGGCTCAGAACGGCCAAGACACGGCGAGCCTATGCGCGAGCATAGCGATACAGGTTCAGCGGTTAGACGACCAGACCGAGAAATTGCAATGTATCAGAAAGATCGTCGAGAACATAGACCTTGAGACCCTCGACACCTTGGCGGATGTTTCGCTACATGACTTTCCAACCTGGCGTATCAAAATGATGACAGTCGACAACCTCAAATCAAACCTGGAAAATCTAAACGGCCATGAATTTCCGCGACTGCGGAAAGATGTCGAGGGCCTTCGCTTAAGCGTGGACGACCTGAAGGCGAAGAATAATTCCCTTTCTGATATGGTTCAAGATTTTTCCAACAGGGTCGTGACGACCGTTGGAGGCCTGGTGAACAACTTAGAACAGAATACTAGGAATCATGAGGCGCGCATCAGTCAATTGGAAGGAGCATCTACGGATGGAGGCCGTCCGAGTACTACCGAGATGGACTCGGCGAATTCTGCGAACCCGGCCGATGCAGTAAACCTCCAGGTGAATGCTATCAGAACCGACTTCGACTCAACCAAGGCCGCAGTGGCCGAGCTCAGCCAGCAGGTCAATCAAATCAGTCAGACCATGGAGGCCAACAGCAAAGATTTCAATGAACAACTCGGAACATTGTCGCATCTGGTCTCTGTATTGAATATGCGCTGGAATAACTTGTCGACCAAGTCTCTAGCTGAGCACATCATAGCCCAGCTAGAGCTGATCTACCCGAACGCGCGCGAGATTGTGGCCGACATTGCCCGCCTGAAAGCCCTAGTCGAGCGTCTAAACGGTTGGATCAAGACCCTTGAAGAGCAGGTGCAGAGTTTCAAAGGGAAGGTCAACGGCAATGAGGATACTGCCGAGACACCGCTCCCCGCACTCCAGGAGCACCTGGAACTGGTGCCGGACTTCCGGAGCAATGGAGTATCTCACAAGCGGAGGAGGCCAGATTCGAGCCCGAACGGCGCCGCGCAGACGATTGTTGCCAGGACGGATTAGCGCTTGTTTGGGGTGAAGAGTGGTTGGCTTTGCGATACAAGGGATTGCCCTCTTGTCAGGTCCATTTCGCCTCCGCAAGCCCGTTCATATCAGACGGGCGAGCTACTTAAGGAGGGATGCACACACTCCTAACGGTGTCTGTTAGGTGTGTATGACTACATTCATTCAATGTTGGCCGAAGGAGAGCGTTGGTACCCCAAGAGCGTTCTGGGTTTGTTAGGTTAGTTTGTTGGTGCATACATACTTCTCGTGGGCGATCACACGAGGAGTTTGACACTGCGGATGCTTCCAAGTGGTGGTAACATAGGTTCCTATAGAGGGTACTGTATGTATGTACACGTTATACGTAGGAGCGGATATACCAGGACCCCGGCTTTTCGGGTGTGCCGCATGTGATGATGAGGGTCAGAACACGATTCCTGTAGAAACTTAAGACCGGCGATCTGCGGAGCTGTATTGTTACATTTTTGAGCAATAGGAACTCTTCCAGAAACTATTCCACAAGCGGGTAATCGGATGAGCCCGTAATTAACAGATCAGCGAAGGAACCTAGCCAACTATGTGACTACTGATACCTACGAATACATACATTGATTGCTGCCAGTGCTGAGTCACCTTTTGCTGGTGGTGTGGCATTCGAATCAGATGGGAGACTTTCGATTGATGGCCTTTTGCGCCCAGCTGTGCAAACGGAGGGCTGGTATCACTGGCGCTGCCAAGTATCCCATTCGTTACCTTGGCCAACCAGCGAGGCAGACGACCAACCCGGAAGATTGCAAACCAGCAACTCCGTACCAAGTCGGAAAGAACACACAAAGATTGTCTCAGCCAGCGAGGGGGGAGACAAAGACGCAGTGAAGGCAACCAGTTGTGCAAGGCAAGGAATTTTGTTTGTGGTTGCTCGTGTTGGGGCTACAGGCCAGTACCGGACGTTATTTAGTTGATATCCTGCTGTGCTGCACTCAAGCAGGGATTCTCTGTCCGGAGACCAGTGGACCACACCACCTGCACGCTGCCCGCTGCCCTGCTCTCCACTATTCGCGACCCCGGGCAATCCCACCCTCGGCTTCCTGCACCCACACCACATCCCGAGCCGTAGCAACACCGCCTCCGAATCTGCGCATTCCGATACCAAGCATCGAGCCGGCTCGTGGCGACATCGCACCTCGACCGGGAACCCCATAACGTCTCTGGTCCGCCCGATTGACTGTCGCCGTGGTATGCGGACGCCCACTGCCGTCTTTCCGCCTGAGGGCAGTGCTCGCGTCTCGTCCGTAAAGATAAGGTCGCGGCTTGGATGCTGGGATAGGCAAGGCAAGAGAAGGGCGACTCCAGCATTGCCAGGCGGTGCCGAACACTCCTCCAGCTGCGTCGGCCGTCCGCTGCGACTCCAGGAAAGCGCGCGGCGCGTGCTCTTCGATTCGGGTACGTTGTGTACTATTCCGAAATGTCTTGGGTCTTGCGGCCGTGTCCAATTGCCCTGCTGCATGGCGAGGAACTCGCCTTTTTTGATCGCAGTCGTGTTATGGCGATGGTTGAGCAAATCTTCAATACGGGAAGCTAACGCTGCAATTTGACAGACAATCGCGCGCGCAAACGGCAATTCTCAGTACACTTGGGCGGCTACGCTCGGCCGTATACCTCTCCTCAGGCCCCGGGGGAATACCCTACCTAACCAGTATCCACGGGTTTCGGTGCCTCGGCCGATCTTAAACTTTTGAGATTGGTTTCTGCACCCACTCACCGACGCACGACCCGATTCCCCAGCCGCTGACGTCCATCTGCAACGACGGTGTGGACGCTAGACTCCAGTTTTCTTTGACGAATCCAATGTCCCGGCAATGAAAGAAACGATGGATGGAGCGGCAAAAGATGCAGACAAAGTGGCCCAGAGCATTCTCCCAGACCGCCCGCACCATCTTTCCTTGTCCCTCGAGCGTCGGTTTCCCAAGCCGGACGGCTGGTGGTTTAGTGGCGCAAGCGCCCCTCTGCAGTACATGACATATATATCCGACGCGCAGCGTGGCGTACTATTGACACGGGCCGTCTTCAACATATGCGAAGAGCCGCCTCAGATGGCGTCCAAAGTGGTCGCCAAGGGCGAGGTCAAGAAGAAGTTGTCATTGATTGACTATCAGAATAAGAAGAAGTCGGCCTCACCCAGCGAGAGAGAGTTGGCGGTCAGGCAAGATGGTCGAACGAATGGGTCGCTTCATGCACCACCAGCCTTGCCAAAGGATGATAGCATGAAGGCAGATGCAAAGACAAGCGACAAGTCGCATGCGCAGCGCCCGCCAGATCCACGGCCGGAGACCACACGACCTGAAGAGAAACCACGGCCAGAGTTGAACGGACAGAGGTATGTGGAGGAGAGGGCGGGACTGGGTGTACCAGCGGCAGAGTACTGACGGTGTCAACAGGAGTAAGACTTCCCAAGAGAAATCGCAGCCCGAGACCGAAAACTGGAAGCGCGGTGTAGACACCGACGCGAATCAGCCACCACAGAAGAGGAGTAAAGATGGGCCGGCGGTTTCGAAATCTGATCAGGCGCGCCTGCGCGTGCCGGAGTCACCTCGAAGTCGGGAAGGCACAAATGGGAAACCGCCCAAGGATATAAGGAGCGAGACATTGCATCCGACCACCAACGGACTGGCGCCGTCGTCGCTGGAGAGAAATCGAGAGAATTCTTCCTCCCCTAGATCGACAATCCAGGTGAACGGGTCCCGGATCCGGTCAGACAGCGGAACTTCTACACCCCGGAAACCAGATATGTCAAAGTCGTCCCTGCCAGAGTTATTATCGCCGCTCCACCCCTCGTTGTTCGAGGACGAGGCGGGGAAACAGAGTAAACCCAAGAAGAAGGCAGTCGAAAAGGCGCCAAAGTCGCAAAAAGCAGAGCCTCCTCCCCCGACCAAGAAGCTGAAGAAGGTCAAGTTACCACCTTTGCTCTCACCCACCCTTCCCCCAATTGTCGAGGAAGCGCTTGCAAGCAGGGATCGAAAGCCGGTACCCTCCAAGACTGTCTCCAGCCAGCCTTCAGATTCACAAGGCGGTGCAAGGAAGACGATAGTGGCTGCCCCATCGGTCCTGTTGGAGGAGGAGCAGAAGCCCACTAAGCCGTCCCTGGTTGTCACTCTGAAACTGAAGAAAGCAACTGCAAAGAGGGCAAAGGAGCTCTTGAGCCTTCCCTCAAAATCCGAAAAGGACACACAGAAGAAAGAGCGCTCCACGAGCTCAGAAGCTACGCCCCCACCGGTGGTCGCTAAAAAGCGCCCGCGCCCAGCTGATGATCTCGTCCCAGAATCTACGGCATCTAAGCGACCTAAGACGACAGCAACAGATGTAATAGCAGCAAAGCCTGCCGGTCCGTCCACTCCTCTTAAACCAGGCGCGACGGCAATGTCACGCGTGACATCAAACCAATCCCAAGCGGGCCAAGGCAACACGCCCGGGACTACCACCGGCCTCACTCCAAGCACCTCAGAGCGCCCCCCCACCCGCTCTGAGCCCATGGACCCAAAGACGCTCGCCCAAGCGGAATCGTACAAAGAACGCCACGGGGAGTACCAGCGCCTTGGCAGCAAGCTCAAGCACGCGCGGGACGACCTTTTCCGAGGCCAACGGGGTTCGTCGTCGGCGCTGCCCCCGGCCGATGAGCGCCGCGCCATGGCGTTACACTTTGAGATGGTACTCGCGTACATGGTGGCGTTCGACTCTCTCAACCAGGCACGCCAGCTCGAACGCAAGGTGTTTGACGTGGCCGCATGGGAGTCGCTGTTGCCGCACCTGGCCGAGCTCAAATCGCGCGTGCAAAGCGACAAGGCCCTCAAGGCGCTCGCCGTCCAAATGCACGTCATCTGCCTGGAGCAGATCGTTAATGCCATCCACACCATGGAGCTGATGAGCTCGAGCGTCGCCGTGTCCAAGCTGGCTAAGTACGGCCGGATCCGGTACAACATGTGGGTCGAGTCCGCGGGCCTGTTGGAGAGGGTCGAGGATGCGAGGATGAAGATTGTTGTTGGGCCATGGACGACCGTTGAGGAGGTGGTAACAGCGGCTTTGGGGATCATAAAGCGCTGGGCGGACCGAGAGGGCGTCAAGTGGTCGCCCGAGATTCGTCTGAAGCTTAAGGACTACCAGGAGAGGGACCGGAATGGAGAGCGAGAGCGGGATAGGGACCGTGACCGTGACCGTGACCGGGATAGGGACCGCGACAGGGATAAGGGCCGTGACAGGGATAAGGATCCGGATAGGGACCGGGATAGGGACCGGAATAGGGGCCGGCCTCTCAACGGACGGGCTTGATGAGCTGGTTGTCCATCGTTGCCTTCTCGAGCTACATCGATACTCCTGCAGTGCTACCTACCCCACTCGACCGCGCGACATTCCGACCCTCTAACCCTCATGTCACACCAAACACCCGTCTTTCCTCCTCGCGACGACCTCTTAACGAAGCGCGCGGTCGCGTTGGGCTCGCACATCGTCAGGAATACAGTGCATTCACCACAGTTTCAGTACTCTGAATGCATACAATTCCATGTATTATGACAGCGTTGCTTGCTTTTTTTACTTTTTCGTTACTTTTCTTAGCATGGGGAAAGGGGACAGGCTTCGCTGGCGTGGGCAGGCAGGCAGGCAGGCGTTCTAATGGACAGCGGGCGACGATACCTATGTAGCGATGTCTTTTTTGCTCACCTTCCATGCACTCCTTACGCCGGATTTTAGGTTCGGTCCGAGGTTTGGGAGCTACTGTGGGGATAGCAGGGTTTATGAACTCTTTTTTTTTCCCTTGGGATGAGACAGGATGGGAAATGTTTACTGTAGCTTGGGTTCGGCAAAGCCAAGACCCAGCGCCTGTTGTGAATCCTGTACCGAGTTGTCTGTAAGTGCTTGGGTGTCCCCCGGTTCTCTCCTGCTGATTCAGCTATGTTTTTTGTCTTTGTGTCATGTTTAATGATATCCCCCAACCCAGGTGGCTCGCAGCGCCCTAATGGGATGGGCTCCGCTGGAGTTATCATCTTGTCTGATGTGGTTCATGTGTTTCGCGTTGGAACGCGGCAAGGGGTATTCAGCAGCCAGCGGAGGGTAGCAAGCTCGGGACAATGGAGCTGGATGGGTGGTGAGATGGATGAAGGGAAAGCAATGTGTATGTGTATATCTGACTTTCACCTGGAAATGCTGCAAGAGAGCGACAAGGCTCACCTTGCGATGGGAGAAGGGAAACAAAGGGGAACGGTCGAGGATACCGTACCAAGGTCACATTGTCAAGGACTCAAGTGGATGGACGTTGAGTTTTACTAAGAAAGCCAATCGGCTGCTGGCAAGAAATCACATCCCCATCATGATCACATAGTTTGCCATGACGTTGTGCTGGGAGTGAAATTCCGGAGTGTTACTCCTAGCCTCCTAAGTACCTAACACACGTATAGGAGTCTCGAGGAGGGTTCGAGTCCGCTTGCTGCTGATGGGCCTAACTGTAAAGTCCCGGTGAGGTCGTTATGTTCATCTGTTTCCCTGGAAAAAAACCAAGCATACATCCACAGGTGCCTATGGCTGCCATGCCATGCCCGTGGGGCACACCAGGCCGCGCGCACTATGCAAACGCCGTTGCCATCCCATGCCATCCTGTGTTTGTGTGTGTGTGGTAGACCAGTTTCCACGAACAAACCACCGTCCTCAAAAGCCGTAAGCCGCCATCCATCCATCAATGAAAACCAGACAGAAAGAAAGAAAGAAAGAAAGAAAAAGCAGAAACTGAATGTGCTGCTGAGTCCCAGTGAGAAGATGAGATGAGACATTGCCGACGGAGAGATATGCGGGATGGATATGACCAGGTTTTCCGTCCCTTCTTTCCCTCCGTCCATCCAGGCATGCCAGCACCAAATGCGTTATGTTTGAGCGTCAAAGAACAAAAGCAGAAAGAGACTCGGAACAGATCCCGTGAGATGCTTCGTCTGCCGAGTACTGGGATGTGTGTGTGTGTGTGTCTGTGTTGGGTTGGGGGTGGGGGTTAGGTGTAGGGGAAGGGGTAACTTTTGGGGGAAGGGGCCCGACTCATGTGACCAACACTCATCTGATATGCCCCTGTTGTGTGTCGTAAATCATTTCAAGGTACTTGAGATAGATGACAGAGCCACGACCACTGACCAGGTGGTAGTAGGCTCAGCAATCTACTCATGCCAGCCATCGAAGTTCAAATCTTTGCCAAAAATCGTCCGCACGTCCAGCTCGCGGATCTCCTTCTCACGAGCCTCCTGCTCGCGCTGCAGACGCTCCATGTAATCGGGGTGCGGCGGGATTGAGTTCAGATCGACGCGGCGCTGCGGCTGATTCTCGTGGCCGACCATGCCATAATTGCCATTGCCCGCGCGCATCGAGTTGTTGCCGCCGAAAATAGAGGCGCCTCCATAGCCTCCATTCATATTGCCAGCGCCGGCAGCCGTGGTGGTGGCCTCGGGCTTGGTTAGTGTAGGAGGTCCGTAGAGCTCCTTGAGAAGCTGCTGCTTGATGAAGGCGTCGTCATAATCCCGCTCCTCGTCGATGTCCATGATCCGAGCGTGATACTTCTCTGCCTGAACGTAGAACTGAGACTGGATATGGGCCGGCAGGCGAGCCAGCCACTGAGTGTGGATCTGCGGCTCGACAGGCGACACGTCCCATATTCCATGGACCTTGAGCATTATGGCGCGGCGCTCAAGGACTAGGGCGGGGAGCTGAACAGGGAAGTCAATGAACTCTGGGTTCGGGTGGGTTACGGTAACGGGGGGCTCAAAGCTCTGGTGCGCGGTAGGCTCACTTGGCATGAACTCTGACTTGATGAACATGCCCATTCCGTTTTCATTCTTGTGATCAACGGGGCTGTCGAGCTTGAACATGCCCATTCCGTTTCCATTCTTGCGATCAACGGGACTGTCGACCTTCATGTCGTTGTTGATATCGTCATCTTCCTCATCTTCAGCCTTGATAATGGCCTCGGACTTGGGTTTGCGGCCTCGGCCGCCGCCATTGGTGGCACGTCTGGTGCCGCTTGCGCGCTTCTTCTTGACTCCTGCACCAGTGCCGGCAGTGGGGGCAGAGGAGGATGCCGCCGCTTTCTTGGGACGACCAACAGTTGGGGTGGAAGGCATGGCGGCTCCGAGATCGTCGACGGGGCTGACATCGCCAGGATTGGCATCATCATGGTCTTCGTCCTTAACATCTTTCGACTTGGTCCCGTTGCCAGTGGCCGACCAGCTTTCCATTCCAAGCTTCTTCCTGATCTGGCCGAAACGGACCTTTATTATGAAAAGCCGTCAGCAACACGTTCTCTTGGGTTGAGCTTTGCCACTCAAGTTCAATCGACTTTTGGGTTCAGTAGGGCATCATACCTTTGCGGTCTCAGCATTCTTGAAATTGTTGTCGGCTGCAACAGCATGCCAATCGACCACAGGCTTGCTTGTCATATACTTGAGGATGGTGTAAAACAGGTAGGCCTCTTGCGGAGTGGGTTGTTTGCGCTCGCCCGCGTCGCTGGCGACGGTCATTTTGGGAGGCATTTTGTCGTTTATTTTCTCAGAGATGACTTTGATGATTTGGATCGAAGAATTTCTGGCAGATGCCTATGATCTGGTTAATCGTGATGTCAGCCCTCGAATCATAATTGCGTCTGTGATGGCTTGCCACAACTTGAAGCTCACAAGACCGTGGCAGGAGTCCCGAGTCAAAGAAGAGGAGTCGCGACCCTCAGAAGATCATGAAAACACAACGTATTTTCAGAGCGAAAAGGGCAAACAATCCCAATGCTTCATAAGGTTGAAATGACGCTTTCCTTGCTCTGACTTCTGGCGATCGAAGGTTGTAGGTGAAGTGGTGACGCGGGAGTTTAGGTAGGAAATTGTGGGAGCAAAGGTGGGAAGAAGGCAGATGAGAGACGCGTTCTGTTTCTTGTAGGGATGAAAAGGAAAGATTGGATTCAAGCAGTTGTGAAGACGTCATGATTTTATCGAATAAATGGGATCGCGTCGGGCAACTTACCTTGAACATCAGTTAGGTCGTTGTTCGATGTATCGATTGATGAGATGGTGATCGCTAGGATTCCACTGTGATGAAACCTAGAGAAATTGGATTGTTTCGAGGTTGGAGAAAGGAAGTTTGGGTAACGTTTGGGTTTAGGAAAAAGAGAAATGGAGGAAGAGAATGGGTGGGTGGAAGGTCTGGCGAGAGCGAGGGAGTCACCTGCGGCTCGTCGAGGTCACTCGTCGAGGTTGGCCGTCGAAGGCGGAGCATTGAGTTTCTCGGCACGACTGATCAAAACATGAAGAGGTGAATTTCAACGAACGGTGGCCTGGTGACTGAATATTCCGAAGCGATGTTTGAATCAGTCGAGTTCTAAAGGAGTGTGCTGGTGAGCCGACATGGCACTCCAAAGGGAACCTGATGATACCTAAGAATTTAAATATCTCCTTCAGCCATATTCACCCAGGCAATGAATCAAGCAATGATTATACTTGGCTGGTAGGAGAAGAATGGTAGTCTTCCTGAAGATATTCCACTCTGACCCCTGCCTTGTAGCGACGTCCAAACCATAATAATGTTCCCAACCACCAGGGATATTCTTGAGTCCAGGCTGGCTTTGACAGCGACACTAAGACCAAGTCCAAGAAAACCTGAAGACAAGACTGGCACTGAAGTATCTCTTGGGGGGTTTAGAAAAAGAGAAGACAGTTCACATACATTGCCGCCTTCAAGCCTCGAATTGAGGCTTGCAACGTCAGCAGAACACCCGGCGCTAACATGTTCTGGATATGAGAACCGCTGGCAGTGCGAGGTGAAAAGGGTCCATGGCCGTCCTGGCTGATGACCTTAGCAATTGAGTATAGCCTCGAGGAATCAAACGAGCCGCTGCTGGTAAGAGTCAAGTAAACCTAAGTCGATGTGCTACCGCCTTCATAACAGGATTCCTGTCTATGTTTATTGAACATCAGGTGAGCCGGCAGAGAGGGCCTCCTCGCACGGCCAGCGGAGAACACTAGTAGCCAGATAGGATATCCCTGTTAGCTATCATGACAAGGACAGAACAGAAAACAGGAAATGTAAGTCCATCCAGAAGAACAGTGGAAGGGTAAGCTCATCTAATCCAATTTAGGTGACCGCGCTTCATGCTCCACCGCAGATTGCAATAACACGGAGCCGTATCCAAAGCGCTCCCGGGACAACCAACCTCTCCGACGCCAAAGCCGTTAGTACTTCCCAGCCTCCCATTCGTGCTTGACTCCAGATCCCTGACTGTCAAGAGTATCCATTCCAACTCTCATTTCCAGCTCCCTCTCCCGGAACATGCTGCCCGTATGCAATCCCAACCCCAAATCATGTCCCTCCTCCTCACGCTGATGACTGTGATGGGGGTGTTCCGCGCAAAACCCCATGTAGCTCGGAGCAGTAGCATTATTGGCAGTAATAGCGGACGTATCCAATCCATAGGCACCGCCGCCGCCGCCGCCACCACCAGTACCCATGGCATATCCGGCAGAGTACACGGACGCCGGGCTGGGATGGCCGTGATAGACATGGGTAGGATAATGATGCTGGGAATGCCATGGCGAGCCGGACCCGTGGCCGGCCCCGACATCACAGCCAACAAAATCAAAAGGCGACGGGGGTGCTGAGGCTGCTGGCGACTGGTGAGGTCTGTTGTTAGCCTGCTGGTGATGGAGTAGGTCGTTTGCTGGGTTGTGTGAAATGAAGCCGCCGCCGTTGCCGCTACCTTGCATTACGTCCGAATCGCTGCACGGGGTGAGGAGGCGCATTTGGCTTCGGGAGTTGGCGTGGTTGCTATTGAATGCTGATGTCGCTGCCGTATTTGCAGGCGACGGCGAAGTCGTCGCGGCTGTGGTGGCAATCCCGAACGGATAAGGCTTTGCCATGGGTGCGGCCGGTGAGGCATTGGCGGGAAGGCCTTCTTGTTTGATGTTCGGAGAGGCGGCGGAAAGAATCGAGGACGGGTGGTGTTGTGTGTAGCTATTGTGCTGCGAGTGTCCAGGTCCAGGTTTAGAATTCATCAGCGTCGTCGACATCACTCGGGGTTGAGGCTGCGATGCAACTCGAGACGGTTCGGCAATGCTTCGTCGCTCGGTTTTGATAGTCGGGGCGGTAGTGGTCTCGTCCTCACGCTTGATCTCAACGTTGTCGGTGCTCTTGTCGCCGTCTTCTTTCTTGACTTTCACGCCGTCATCCTTTTTCTTTTTGGATACACGAGACTTGTCTGGGTTGGTGCGGTTACGCCGCTGCGGCTCAAGGCCGAGCATGGCGGCGCGAAACCGCGAGTACCGCATACGGGCGGCGTGGCCGTTGGTGATCTTCTGAGCCAGGACCGGATCAGAGGCAACCTTGTTCCAGTCGATCTGATCTCGGAGGTTCAGTTGGCCGGCCGTTCAGTCCGGAATCAGCAAGACATTCAGACTAAACTTACATCCTTGAGGCATTTCTGCTGCAGAATCGCGAACAGGAATCGGGCCATGGCATTATCGTTGTTCGACATGGTGGCAAGCTGGCGGTCTGCCCACGAGTCAACAGCCTGCTGGAACGAGGAAGAGATCCGACGAGTGCAGGCGGCCAACACAGCCAAGAGAAGAGGGGAAGAGCGAGAATTTGGGGTGAAAAGGGTCAGCAACTCAATATGAGCCCGAACAGATGGGCTTGACCGCTACAAGTATGCCCTGTGGCAAGAATCACAGAAGCTAAATTCCACTGCTCGATTGCAGAGAAGTGAGTCACCTTGCGGACGGTGAGGCTGCCGGATATTATATGCCTGTTTCACTAAAAAGGGCAGCTGTCGGCCTTGGTATGGGTGGTTGGACCGCGGGCGGCTGGCTTTGGGTGGGGAGTATCAGAGAAGGGAGCAGAAGCTTGCATTATTTGACCGGTGCTCCTTGGGCCAGAAGAAAGCAAGGCGATTGATTGCGATTGTGATAGCTTATCGTTTGTGTCTCTCTATTGAGCAGTCCAAAAAGCAGTCTTGCCCCCTCCAAAAAGGGAGCCAGATGCATGAAAAAGCATGAAAGCGCCACCAAGACCTCCTTTTCCTTGCATTCTTTTCTCCTATGTCTTGTTTTTGATCAACCCAGGATTGACCCCCCTGCGATGGCTGCCACGGCAATGGTTGCCTGGTCATCCGCACAATTGGGGAACTCAACAAAAGGGACTGGGCTCCGACTCGGCGAGGAGGGTGGGTTGAAGGACGAGGCGACGCGCCACCGCGGCACTTCCGCGTAAAGTGCTTTCGTTTTCTTTCAAGACACGCACATCCCTGCCCCTGCCTTCGAGTGTAACACCAGGCTCTACCATCCCTGTCTGAAGGTCGGGTCGCAGGAGGCAGATAGACAGAGAAATTCTGACAGGCTGACATCAGGACATTTGGACAGAAAATCGATTGGCCAGTCAGAGGACGGCATCACTTGGCAGCCAGGGAAGATCGGGATCAATGTCAGAATTTTGTCGTCAGTGCAGTGCTGCCGGCATGATGAGTCGCAGTCGTCCAACCCATCTGTCCAGGTATGCGGGTGGTTGGGGTTGTGAGCGGACGCCGGACCCTGCGGCGTTTCATTGGCGAATCCAGATCCGGAAGATGGGCCCGCGGTTCAGGGCTGGCGTTCGCATGGATGTCACGACTTTTGAGAGACATTTGACGCTGGCAGAGTTTTTGCTTTGGCGCTCTGGAAGGCTGCCGCAATTGCGTGGACCTGCAGGCTTTTCGACCCCCTCCCCCACGTCGTATGTATGTGACTTGAGCGTTGCCTGACAGCTGGCAGAGCGTAGCCCGTTCAACAGTCCGTACAGAGAACGGAGAGATTGGATTTGACGCGAGCCCGCTACAGTGTGTGTACCTTAGAATCGGTATCAGGTCTGGCTCAATTGCAAGAGCAGAGGCAACGATTGCTCTGACCTGTAATGTTTCTATATGAACAATTGAATATAAAATGCCAATTGCTCTTTGATCTCGGTGCAGGATTTCATTGTCTACAGCTGCCGTTATGCCGGGCTGGCACCGCGTCTTAACCTGCACTGTGTGACTGTCGCGATATTTGCGCCAGATCATCTGACCTAATTTAATGGGGCCCCACTTGCACCAATGATCCTGCAGCTTCCCTTCCAGCCTTAGGCAGCTACTGCCCCAGCCCCTGCAGTTTCTGATTGGAACAGGACGCTTCAATTGGCTGCATCCCTCGGCCCCGGCTGAATGATCAGGCTGGAATCCTGCTGTTTGAGCAGCTCGTCCCCGCAAACCGCAATTCCATCTCTGCTTAGCAGACCTTAGCAATTTTGTCAAGTCTTATCCGCACTACCAGCTACCAGTAAACGGCAGTCTCTTACAGACTGACATGACTGTTACCGCCTGCTCTGCCCATGATGAATAAGAACTGGAACGATCGGGCCGACAAGGACCTCTTCTTCACCATCCTGTCGGTAAAAAATATCGGCGTCATCAGCGGATCAGAATGGGTCACGATCGGCAACCACATGCGGTCACTGGGCTACGGCTTCACAAATGAAGGATGCCGGTGAGTACTGTTGCTCAGTGTTGCTGCCCGAGGTGTCGCCCTTTGAGTGGATTCGTTTGTCTCGCTTTCCCCTGAATCTGGGTTTATGATGTGATGTCGGTCGGAGTTGAAATCCACGAGACGACCTCCACCCTTCTATCTCAATTGCGTAGCCCCTCGGATTTGGGCACTGAGGGATGTCTTCAACATGACAACTGCACCAATAATTGGAATTTCGCACCAACGCCACCTTGCGACCCTGGGCTGACAGTGTTATCTCAGCCAGCACTTCCAGGGTCTCCGTAGGGCCCAGAACAAAGCAGAGACCAATGGCGCTACCGGCGACAGCCCTAGGAAAATTGATCCGACGCTGAACCCCATCACCCGGAGACCCGGCCCGGGTAGAGGACGACCTAAGAAGCAAAAGTCCGGTGCTGCTGCTGCTGCTGCTGCTGTTGCGGGCCCTGCAAATGCGGCCCCAGGTGCACCTGGCGGTCCTCCGCTTGTCCCCGGCGCGCCCCCGCCGGGCGCTGGTGCTCCCGGGGTCCCTGGCGCTCCTTCCCTCCCCGGCGTGCCTACTGTCTCCGGTGTTCCTTCCGGCCCTCCTGGCCCCAGTGTGACCGGGGCACCCCAGCAGATCCCGAATGCACCTCCTGTTCAAGGGATGCCGCCCGGTCAAGCACTCCCTGGTGCACCGCCTCATCCTGCTCTTCCTGGTCATCTTGCCCAACCTGCCAATCCGGGTGTTGCGCCTCAAGCCCAGATGTCCGAACCTGACGACGATCTTGCCGTGGATCCGAACCTTGAAGATGACCTCGAAGAGCAGCCTGCCAAGCGTCCTAGGTTGAACGAGAGCCAGGATTCTTCTATCGAAGACGAGACCGTGCTGAGTGGGCTCTCAGTCAACAACAACCCGACACCTGGCGGCGAGTACACATCGGAGTACGTCATCCTGAACATGCAGCACCCCTTGTGTCACCTGGCGTTCCCAGCGCTAACATAAATGCAGATACACCTACGGCGATGCTTAATCAGTATTGCCATCCGTTTCGAAGTTCAATATGTGGGGCGTCTCGGGTGTTTGGCTCTTTCCGTCGTCGCCAAAGTGCTTGAACGGCAAGCTCTGTGAGGTGGACTCGTTTTGGGACTGCTTCCCTGGGGTTTATTCGGAGTTTTGGCGCCTTGTACACATGTATTCGCTGACTTTCCTTCGGTGAGATCAAGAAAATCAACATCGCTACCTGCTACTTGCGTCCTCGGCCTTCCTTTGACCACTGTCATTGAACCACAGGAAATGATACATACTGCCGGCTTTCTACAGAAGCTGGAATCACAAAGAGGCTTCCTGTAATCGATGAGTTTTGATACTGCCTCTACTGGCTAAATGATTCTGTTCCCGCTGTTAAGGGTTCGTCTCAGATCGTACTGCGGAGCCTCGCCGGGTTCAACAGCCGCTCCGAGACAACAACGGGCCGAGATGAACGGCCGCACCGATATCACCAGCCGCACCCGGGTCAACAGCCACGCCGAGATCACCATGCTCCGCAAAACACGTCTGTCGTCGAACTCTCACACTCTCACGTTGTTTACCCCTCGCCTCCTGCCCCTCGCTGTCGAGCTCTGCTGTCTGGCCCATTTATCCACTTCTTCTCGCTTCAGAAAACAAACCACAACTCTTGCAACAAACATCTCACAGAACAACCACCAGGTCTCGGAGATTGTCCAATCTTTCACCACTACCTTGTCTGTTCAGTACAATACTCACCCAGCATGTCCAGCGAGAAAGCGATCAAGTGGAACCACGAGGTCTATGTGCACCTCCTCGGTGCCATGGCCGTTGCCTTGGATGCTACTTCGGGCATTACGGCCAACAAAGATACCATCATGAACATTATGCAGGCTCACGGTCACACTTTTACCTGGGAGGCGATTCGGTAAGTAGACAGTTCAAAACCCCCTCCAGCAAGGCGTGGGGGTCTTCATCTCTGTCACATTCAGTTTTGTTCAAAATCCCTCTCCCTTCAACTTTGTCAAGCACGCCCAGCTGTCGATTCTTCACTACCCTGTTGTTTTTCGCTGAATTTCCGAGCAACTCTTTACTGCTGGTCAAGATGCCCACTCGTTGGGATGAGAGAGCCAATCTTGATCTCTTGATCAGTATTTACAGTGCAATCCAGCCTTTGCAGGATCAAGAGATCCAATCGAGGATTCAGACTAGCATTCTTGAAGAAATGAACTCTCGTGGCCATGTGGTCACATGGGACATTCTCAGGTATGCTTTTCAAACCTATGGGTGCAGGAGCAAAACCATCTTTCTGGGTTTATCACTACATTCAAACCTCTTCTTCCTTGCCAACCAACTTCGCACAAACCTACCCTCGACCATACCAACTCCATTCTGTTTCTTTACACATCGAATTCTCCCCTCGCAATTTTCCTCCCGAACTGGTTCTGCAAAGTAATTACCTGGCGACGAAGAATCCGCAAAAATGCCCAAGTGGGAAGAAATTCGAGAGGACCTTTTCGAAGCGGTGATGCAGGTCCAGCCGCCGCTCTCCAAGGAGCAGCAGGTCGAAGTGGTCCGTCTCATGAGAGCACGCGGTCACGATATGGTGTGGAATGCGATTAGGTATGCTCGGCGACCTTTGTTCCCGCTTTTCTTTGCACTATCCACGAGCTCTCCGAGATTCCTGCCCAGCTTTCCCTTTTCCTCTTGTCACCACCTTGTTACTCGACGTTTCTGGGGCAGTCGACAGAGAACACCAGCTTTCACAGAACTCAGTCTCCTCATCACGAACCATAAGCAGCAATGCCTGGGCAACGCACTCTACAGCAGTGGGATGACGATACCCATCGGGATATACTGCTGGCCTTGCTCGAGCAAATGAGGCCTTCTGGTGCTGACTGGGCCCGCATTGTGGCTCGTTTGCATGAGAAGGGCTACAAGTTCAGCGAGGGAGCTCTCACGTACGTTTGGGCGAGAGCAGCCGGCGCCGGCACCGGCAGCCGGTTGCCAGTTCCTCTGACTCGCATTCCGCAAGATTCCTTTTCCCTCTCCCCTCGTTTCCCTCTCCTCCATCTCTTCTCACTTGGCCCTCCACCACCCGACTTAGTCTTGCTCCGAGACCTCACGTTGTCACCGGCTCTCCTCACTCTCATCGCTAAACTACACACCATCAAAGACGCCTACAAGGCTCATCACAATGTCCAAGCAGCCTACGGTGTGGGATCATGACGCGCATCTTGCGCTGCTGCAGGCCTTGATCGCCGAAGCACCTCCCACGAATGCCGAATGGGACAGGGTCGTGGAGCGTGTGGCCCAGAAAGGCTACCACTATACGGCAAGCGCCGCCATGTAAATTTCCCTCTTCCATTTCCCTTTCCCTTTTCCCTTTTCCACACTCTGCACTTTCTCTCCCACCTCAACTTTCTCCCAAAGTTCAAGAGGCCCTTGTGATCGCGAAACAAACTTCCTCAGCCCACATCCACCACCCATCTCAGGCAGACAAGATGTCAGACCGCATGACTTGGGACCTTCGCGCGGACCACGCTCTGCTCAGGTCCATATTGAGAGAAGTCCCGCCTTCGCAGGACCTGTTGCGACCCGTCATGAGACACATGCATGAAGAGGGCTACAATTGCTCAGTCAAAGCCATCTCGTACTAATCTCCTTGCCTTGCTTCTCATTTTTACGCGTCGATTTTCATTCCATTCCAGCAGTGAATAAACGGCATCGCTAACTGTTTTCCTTCTCCCACTACAGACAGCATCTGCAGAAGCTCCGCCGCAAGGAGGCTGGCGGTGCTGCCAACGCCGATGACGGTGGCGCCTCTGGCCCAACTTCGCCCGCTCCCAAGACGCCTCGCAAGAGGGCTACTCCGGCTAAAAAGGACCCCGGCAGTGGCACAAAGCGCAAGGCCGCCGACGCCGACTCGGCCATCAACCTTGATGATGACGAGGAGGAGGACGTCAAGCCTGTGAAGAAGCAGCGCGGCAAAGTCAAGAAGGAAGACAATGTCAAGAAAGAGGACAATGTCAAAATGGAAGAGACCGAGAAGGTCAAGAAGGAGGAGCATGAGTAAGTATTTCCAACAAGCCCTTGATTTGCGACTTCTACTGGAGTGAGATTGCTGACCTTTTTCGTCTCGGGTTTTCGTGCAGTGACGACACCGGCTATGTCGTCTAAAGAAGTCGACTGTTCACTTGGGGCCTGCCGCACACACACATCGTTGGCATTTCTGATGAGGATGGACAATTCGCTTTACGTGGATTGGAGTGTTCCCGGCATGAGCGATCGGATAAGCTTTTGGGCGTGGAATTCAGAATTCCCGGTCTCTTTCCCCGGTTTCTCGGCTTGGCTGGGCTAGCCTCATCGGATGGACGCCATTTGTATTTGTTTTCTTGCCCTTTCTTTCCCCCGCGGCACAACAGGCACCCTCTACTTCTCTCCCTATGGGATGAC
Organism: Canariomyces notabilis; assembly: GCF_033297395.1. Taxonomy (NCBI): domain Eukaryota; kingdom Fungi; phylum Ascomycota; class Sordariomycetes; order Sordariales; family Chaetomiaceae; genus Canariomyces; species Canariomyces notabilis. The sequence goes on from NW_027041825.1 coordinate 716,520, forward strand.
ATGCCGACTTCTGGCACTGATTTTTCTCTTTGACTTTCCTCCCCGACTCAACACGCCACCATTTCGCTGATTCGGTATTTCGCCACTGCTACCTTTTCTCTACGAGTTCCGGAAGATATCTCAACCAGGTCTGACAACTTGCGGCATCGGATTGATGAATGGCGTTCAGACGGATGGATGCAATCTTCATCATGGGGGCAACGGATTTCGGCTCTGCGCTGTGCTCTTCTTTGGGAGGAGGGTAACTGGATGGCTGGTTCTGGGCTTTCTGGAGGAGTTCATCGGATGGGGTCTTTCTCTTTCTGGGGCCTTCTTGCCCTGTACGGCCTGGGATTCTTCACTCTCGAACTCTAGATTAGGGCATTTCTAGGTGGTCTCACAACTAATACATGGGGCGACTGCATTACCTGAGGTCCAAATTGGTTGAACGTGATGTGACTTGAGAGAAACACCGTAAGGTATTTTCACCAACACTCCACAGCTGTTTAGACATATGTCCCATCCCACTGCCTACCTAAGTTCTGGGTGTTTTGACCGCCAGATACCATCATCGTCATTCTGTCCATACAGCTCCCTGCAAAAATGATGGGCAAACCGAATGATAGTTTCTGGTGCCGATACATTAATGCTGTGCGATTGCCTATGTCTACTCATTATTAGACGCCTCCTGATGGCTTGCAATCCCCATCAAAGCCCCATGCTGATCGCCGAGGCGCCATCACACGAATTTCAGGCAAGATCCTTAGAGCAGGAGAGGTCCAAATTTCGACTTACCTTGAGGCGCCCGGAGGTGCAACCGTTCAGAGTAATTATTCCGCCTCTCCCTGATGTCTGGTTTTGGTAGGTGCTCAGTCAGGGCAGGTAAGGAAGTTGGAGATGGATAGCTCTTTTGGTTTTGCCCTCAACTTAGCTCGGGATTTCATAAGTACCTTAGTCAGTTTGCAGGTAAACTTAGCCTACGGACTCACAACAATATTTGATGGAATGAATCATGCATTAAGGTTGTGTAAGCCGCCTTCTGCCAATGCAGTCAAGATTTTGAAAGTGCGACATTGAGAAAAGGAGGTGCCAAGGCCCCGTTGCCCGGCAACGAGCCAGGGTATGCACGAAAAGGAGACATACTGTTCACCACCCTGTTGTTGATAGTAGGTATTCATAAAGGCACGAATTTGATACCTCGTCAATGTTATATGTGGTTTAGCAATTTCTTGACTATCAACGGCAAAATTCTCTTTGATTTCAAGGTTTCAGTCCTCACCTAGAGAACAAGCCGTGGTCCCGTCTAAATCCCAACCTTTCTCAGGCAGCTCCATCGCAGGAAAGTACAGCACTGTAGTCACGGTGAGTTGCTCACATGTATCTACTCGATGGAGATACCTGACTCACAAAGTGTGCTCTTTTGGGAGCGTCACAGTAGAAGTTGTGGAAACATCAAGGAGCGAAGTGAGTCACTGAGGATACCGTACGCTTTTCGCCTTTGAGTAAAGGTCATGACTGGATCTGCCTTGATGTCGAGCCTGCTGGCTTGTTCTCCCGGCATTGCGAGACATGTGAGCGATCAATCTCCCAATCCAATTCACCATTGTCGTCACCAGCGAACTAGGTAAGGTTGCCTGCCAACTAGCCAACGGTTTCTTAGCCGCCTCCAAGCAAAGCGACGGCATTCCATACTCGGTATGGGGTCTAGAGGAAAAGCTCCAAGAACATTTATAAGTAACAGGAGCGCTAGCCGTAGCAGCTTTACCCTTCCTCCCATATCGAGCAGTGGCCCAGTCCCTCTCTAGGTCATACAGATGGCCCGTAGGCAACGTTCAAACGTTGTAGATTTACAATAGAAGTCTCTATTAGAGATAGTAGCCTTGTGCTTCTCATGGGCGTGGATTCCTCAAGCGGTAGCCAGACAAGGCTTCATAAGTCAAGTCCACCTTCCTACTTTCACCCCCCACTGGTTGAGGTGAATCTTAGTGGTAATAGGCAAACCTCCCCTCTGACCTATATCGAAGAGAGGCCCCCTGTTCGATCCCTCTGCTTGGACGCGCCATTCGGGCTGTGCAGGCTTGCTCACACCGGCCACCTTGTCTAGGTGGCTCTGCCTGGTGTAGTGTAGTTCGAGGACGTATTCTGTAGGCAGGTTCAAGTCGCAAATCTCACAGCGGACACGCGCCTCTGCCTTTGCTTTCTCCCGCACCTGCTTGGCAATTTCCAGAAGTCTTTTGGGGGCGACGGCTTTCTAAGTCCGCTTCCACATCAGGTCCCCGTGGAGGCGACGAGCATATACTCGTCTTGCAATATCCTCAAGCTCAGCTGGTGATAAGTCAACATTGGCCACCCCCTCCCTGAGGGGGCTATGTGTACACCCGGGCAGCCAATCGACCTCTTCGCGCTCCCGCTTCTATCTCATCGGTTGACGCTATGGCGTGGCGGGAGGTCGATGGCTGCAAGGCTGCGGAAAACTCGCTGGTAGTAGGCATTGCAGTCTCGGACGCGTCGCCAGCAGGTGTGTTTCTCAAAGGCAAATCGGCCATGGTCGCAGGTTGCTGCGTATCGAGGATTATTGCTAGAACCAAAAGTAAGTCGCCGCACATTCATCCAGAACTGAGTGAGGAAACTTACTTACGACACAAAAGACTTCGTAGAGCCTCGGCGTATCACGGCGTGGGAAGAAGTAAAGCAGAGAATTATCTCAGTAGGCAAGACCAGGTGCCAACCTGAAAGTACTTCTGCTTGCTGAAGGAATAATTTTGAGGTTTTGGTGAGCAAATTGGGCTTGGAAATCGCTTCTGGTGACGCCTCTGCACTTTCCAATTGTCTTGACAAAGTAGTGGCAGAGGTTCCACCGCTCACCTTGCCGGTTGACGTGGTCTTTGTTGAGCCACGCCTTGAGCTTGAGGAGCAGGTGCACGTAGTAAATATCGACTTGCGCTTCGGGTGTAGTGTAAAAAAGCATGTTGAAGACCGCCTCCAGAGCGAGGAATCGCAACCTCACACGTGGTACATTTCCAGGACCAGGCTCCGGACCCAACAAAGCAGCTCGACATGCGCAAGCTTACAACCACGCTCAAGAGTCTGGCGCACAAGAATTCCGAGGACTGGGGTATTGACCTTTTGCGGCCGTTGCGGGCTGAGGGGCGCTTTGCGCGCAGCTTGTCGATCTCTTCCAGCTCTTGAAGGGTCGGATCTACCTCCCCCCTGACCAGTCCTCGGAGAGGACTGTGGGAGCAGCAGGGCGTCACTCTACCGCTTCGCGTGGCCAGACCAGCGTTGCTAATAAGATTCAAGTTGTATAGCTTGCACCTGAAGTGGCCCACCGGCCTTCCTCCTCGGCCTTGTCACTAGTCGTTGGAGAGATGTCTGGCTTGTCGCTGTGGAGGTCCTTTGTTCTTAGACATTCGTGCCATTGTGACGTATCCCCCCTCTATGCTATTCGAGTTGCGAGGAGTAGGGATGAGTCACGCATCGAGGCAGCCTTCATGTCATTCCTGACTGTGAGACTGTCTCTGTAACATGATCTTGATCTCCCGATGAGACGTCTGTGCTTTCTCCGGTTTTTCGCCAGTCCGTCGTTTAAGAGTGACTTTTTCGATTGCAATATAGTTAGCAGATGTCTGATCGATTGTATTGTAGACCTCTACCGAACCTGCTCTTGGCCCGGTGGGAATCTTGGCTAAATAGATGGTGATGACGACGAGTCGATGCTGGCGGCGAGGATAGGTGCCTTAGTTCCAGGAGCAGGGTGCAATATCCGGAATACAGCGATGGTCCCGCTTATGATGCTGTGGTCGATTTGCATCGCATGGAGACTGCAGCTATCTGAGGTGAGGTTCCTATCAGGTATTCTGGACCATGGAACAATGCGAGCTTGCGAGCCCTTTTGTAAAGACAGCCGCTGCTGCCTGGATCGCTGTCAAGCGCCGAAACCACCTTTTGTGATTGCCCCTGATGCATCTCATACTGTAATGAGACAAGGTCTGCATGAAACTGGGATCATCACAGCAGCGGTAGATTTTGGGAAATGCTGATGCGAAATAATACATCTGTTTGCTTTTATAAACCGTCTGAGCATCTTACGCTATTTGTATTTTTACTTTGTTTGATCTTTCTAAACTGGAAGTACCAAAGTCTTGGGACGAAGTCAGGACACACATGGGGCAGTGAGAGGCGGGAAGGAGCGTTGATTCAACAACTTGCTGAGGAAGGATGGCGGCGAGTAGCATAGGCACCAACCTGCCGACAATGAACCAGGGTCAAAGCAGGAACGTGCCCTCAAAGAAGGGCAAGCGGCTAGGACTGCATCATAGTGAAATTGAGATCAACTGTCGGCGTCGTTTGGTTTAATAGACAACTAGTACCAAGTTAGTTCAGGTACTCTACGGTGCGAACGGAAAAAAGCGACGGTACAAACGAGTGTTGAACGGGGAGACGCAGGCGGCCATATACGAAGGTACCTACCTACCTACTACCTTAGGAGGTAGCTTTGGTTCTTTGCTCAGCTTGCCCCCGACGTGCCCAACTCGACAAGTTCTTTGATCAGGCCAGCGAGGGGATGTGTTCTGATCGTGGTAAGCAACTCCGGCTCCCCCATGTGTTGTCATATATTTAGAGGAAACGCATCTGCTAATCCACAGCCCAACTGGTGACTCCAGTATGTCCTGTCGCCGGTGTAACAGGGCGTATAGCTGTCTTGGACGCTGTCCGATTTCTCCCATGCTCCTCAAAGTATTCGTACACACATCTCTCTCTCTGAGCAATACGAACAACTCTCTCCACAACGCACACGAAGCAATCCATCACAGCGACACAAGCACAGCACACGATGGCGGCCCAAGCAGTAGCTCCCTCCCCTGAAGCTGTCATCGAGCAGCTCGAGAGCCATACACACGCGATGATCACCCTGGACTCACCGCCCTGGTATCTGAATTTTCAGTTCCAAGTCACTTTCAAAGAGAGGTCAGCGTGGGACGCTGCTGCCGCGCTCTTACCCCTGACAGTGGCTCCAACCTTGCTTGTAGTCCTCTGCTCCGACACCCCACCTCCTATGGTTTTTTTTTTTCAAGTCGCTGCCAGCACCCCAGAAGAAGCCCGTGCAATAGGACGTATACGCAGTTACACTGGAGAAAAAGGATGTACAGCCAATTCTCTACCTTATATCGGCTCTGGCACGAGAGTCGATGGCGGAGTCTACGCCAGTACAAGACAGAGGCCTTTGTCCATGCGGACCTAGACTCCGTCGCTCGCACGCGGCACCCTCGTGGATGCTCTGGACGCCCTGTAGACTGCCTATATACGGGGTGGGCCCGCCATGACCAGGACAGCGTCCTCGACAACTTGGTCGACCAGTTCGGGGCCCGCGCTACTGAGTGGCACGACCAGTACGGTCAGTGGAAGCGAGACAATAGGGACATAGAAACCATGGTGTGTAACAAGGCGCACTTGAAGCGCTTCAAGTTGGGAATTGACGTCCCGGCCAACGTCCCGAGCCGCAAACAACCCGGCGGTGGCGCCCGCCAACTACAACCTGAAGCCGTACCGGGGACGGGAAGCATGGATGCCAAGGAGCATGGGAAGAAAGCCCCGGAACAGTGGATGGCAGAGTTGTGGGACTCAGTGGAGCATGACTATGGCAGCCGGGAGCAGGATGACGGAAACGCGCTGGACCTTGCATGCGCCGGACGGAGAAAAGATCTCGCGAGCATTGAAGGAAATGAGAATTGGGATTGGAATTCTTAGGCATGAAAGGGAGCTTGACCAACCTCCACCTCACGGCAGCAGCAGCGGCGGCGGAGGGTCCGATCGAGGACCTCCAGCGCCGTGCCATGATGATCAAGGTCAACGGAACCTGGGCGACCGGCGACTTCTTGGTGGATGTCCTCCTCCATTCGCGATGCCACTACTTGTATGCACAGTACTCACTTACTCAGTATCTAGGTAGTTTTGTCCGACAATGCCGCAGTGTCGTTGGCTGCTCCTTTTGCCTTTTCTAGAGCTGAGTCGATCACTGTCAATGTCGTTCTTGATTTCTGCCTAGGCTGCCTTCATCTCCTTGAATTCAGGTTTCGTCTCAACCTGTAGGTGGTTTGAGAGTCTGTCGATTGCATTGTCAGCCTGTTACTGCGGTGTGGCGACCATCTCGATGAATGTCTCCATTCATGTTCGCGTCCTGAATGCGGCGATATTGATTTTGCTCCTTGTCTGGAGACTGGTAGACGTTGATGGTTCACTCAACTTCACTGGCAGTGCTCATCTACTACTCGGAGAGTCAGCGCTGCCAACATCAATCAAGGCTCTACATGCCTGGGCGCCTACCCGCCGTGGTATACTTCTGTATTGCCCTACCAAATCAACTTGGAGGTCTGTGTGTGATGGTCACAACTGCAGAGTGCGACGGAACACATGAATCACTGCCAGATTGAGAACTTTTACGTGAAATCGCTACCGGCCCCGGCCATCTCTATGCATGTAAAACAAAGAAAAGAAAAAAAAGCCGCAAAGACCCCGGGCCAGATCTTGGAAACCACCAGCCTACTCAGAGCTCGAGCCGATGTCCATGGGGACGGACTCGCTGTCCGTCATGATGTCGGCGGCCTGCTTGGCCTTCTTCTTCTTGGCCGACTTCTCCTCCGGCTCGTCGTCCGTGTCGACGGCCATCTCGTCGGCTCCACGCTTCAGAGGCGTGTCCTCCTCCGCGGCAGCCGCCGCCTTGCCCTTGCCCTTGAAGGGCGTTTTGCGGAATTTCTTGCGCGGGGTCTCCGGGACGGTGGCGCCCTCGTGGTCTGAAGAAGGGTTGCCCGGCGTGACGGGCGGGAGGGTGACTTTTTTGCCCTTGCGGGCGGGAGTACCGGCAGTGCCGGGGGTGCCGTAACCAGCGTCGTCGGAGCCGAAGGTAATGTTGAACTTTTTCTGCATGATGCGCCAGCGTTCCTGGGAGCCTGTTTGGATCAAGGAGTGTGAGCAGGTTGATTGCAGTGACTTTAGCTTTGGGTATGATGGTGTTTGGCCGGCTGGGTCAGGGCGGGGACAAAAGAAAGGGCCAGGGCAAATTGTGATGGCAAGACGTTGGTAGGATTGGTACTAGGGTAGACTCACTCTTCGCGCTATTACCAGTGGCAGCAGCAACTTTCTCCCCTAAGACGAGTGTCAGTTTATGTCATTGATCTATGATCCAATCCTCATTTGTTTGAGGTGCCGCTCGGGAACACTACTAGTACGCTGAGTACATGTAGGTACTAGCTCCCTCCGCAGCCAAGAGGGTGTAGTGGACACATAAAAGGTAAGGTAAGCAGCAGGTTGCAGAAGGTGTACTCACAGTTCACATCGGGCTTCGAGTTGAAGCTCGAAATCAGGGCATAGACCAATTTGATGTCCGCCGCGGTTGGGGCAATGCCGTTGATGGTATAAGCGCCGGTCTCGGCACCCGTCTTCTTCGGCGTATCGGCCATTTTGAGTGTACGCTTCTACAAGATCACTTGGTTAGTATGGTAGCCAGAATCTGAGGGAGAGAACTTCAGAGAACGAAGGAAATACTCAGGTAGCTTCAGAACTGCCAGAACGTCCCAGGTGACGCCAGGATTGGGGAGATGCCAGTGATAGAGAAGGGAGGAGGATAGGATTGATTTCATTCCTGAACTGCACTTACTCTTGAATTTCGAGGTAGGTAGAGAAGAGAGCAGTCTGTTTGGCAGTTGGAAGCTGCGGATGAATCGTTAGTTATTGAAAATCTTGCGATGCCAGAGTCAAGAAATCGCTCGAGGGCATCCGAGGTCACTCTTGGATCGCAATCTTGGTCCCAGCAGTACAAGAAGCAGGTTTCAAGAAGGCTGACAGGTAGTACAAAGGGAATGGAAGTACTGTTATCGACTTACTTTGGCCCTGAGCTGCGGAGTTGTGTTCTGGACGGCCGGTGATGGGTGCCAGTGGTCGATAACTGCAGCTGGGGTTCGTGGAGAGAAGAGGAGGAAAGGAAGTGGCAGAGGTGAGGAATCTTTGGGTGATTTTATCACTGAAGGGAGGGCACAGGCCGAATAATCTTGGAAGCCACGATCTATTTCTTCATCTCTAGTGGTAGGTATCGTGATAATGTTCTTGAATAGGCTGCGGTAAGGCAGAGGGCTACTGCCCTCGCATGACGGGGATGGCACAGGCCGGCAGCCGCCATATGCTTCAGTTCCAAGCAGCTTGGTGAACCTCAAGTCGCCGAGACATTACATCGTCGACGACATCATTGTGTCCTTCACGCCGGCAGAGGCAGCACACTCAAGCCGGGCACAGATCGACATTGTAGGGTTGGGACTCAGTGTATGCGGTCTCGATGCATGCTGCTGTTGCACAAAGGAGACGGCGAGTGACGAGTATCTATACAGGTTATAGCTTGGAAAATTTTACTCCTCTATCTACTGTACCTTGCTGTTATTGCAACACACGGCCCGGGAGAAGATGAGAATGGTGGATAGTAGTAAGTTAAGCTCCCTGGAGAAGGCGGGAGCATGAGCAGGTATAGATAAAGTAGTGATATTGTGCCTCGAGGTCACAAAAGGAAGATGGGAGCATCAGAGTACTATATATATACAAAAGGGAGCTTGCCACAGTCAGGGGGGTCTTTGACAGGGGTTAAGACTTAAGAGAGCCCCATTGACAGGGCCCAGAACACAACAGCTGTCAACTGTACTATGGCTGCCCGTTGACTTGACACAGCCTGAGCTCACTCCATGAAGGAGGTAATGGCTACCTAGCAGGGAGATGGGGGTCTTACGAGACATTACATCGTCGACGACATCATCGTGTCCTCAGTCACGCCGGCAGAGGCAGCACAAACCGGCACAGATCGACGTTATAGGGTTGGGGCTCAGTGTATGCGGTCTCGTCGTCTCGATGCTTGTTGCTGTGCACAAAGGAGACAGCGAGTGACGAGTACCTACCTAGCAGAGGAAGGGGGGGTCTCTGACTGTACGGTCTGTCTCATGACATTGCAGTCTGGCACTAGCAAATTGAACTTTAATGACAACATCATGGTACCTAGCTGGTGTCATAATGTTTCCTAGCCGGTGTCCTAATGTTTATATAATGGCAGGTACTTGCTAGTGCCGGACTATAATGTCACGAGGAATGGTAATGTTGCCCGTACGGTCAAAGACCCCCCCTCTCCCTGGGAGGTAGACAGGTTTCAGCTTGGGAATTTGTACTTCTCCATTTACTGTACTACTTGACAAACAAAGCAAAAGAAAGAAACCCTTTCATGTCCCTCTACTCTTTGCCCAGTCCCCGGCTCTGCTCTCTGCCGGTCCGCTGGTGTCCAAGATCGCTTTCGGCATGGCCATCCCTGTCATCTTCATCTCGGGCAGCATAAACACCACCGTGGCGGCACGCTACAGGTTAGGTTTCTGCAGGGTGGCGGGTTCATGATGTTAAAAGGTCAACCTAGAACCTGCAAGGCACACAAAGTTCACAAAACTGTCGAGAAGCACAGCTGTTGGGTGGCATGCCGAAGGATCTTTGGCAATGCAGATGGCGAGAGAAGCCGTCTGTCAGCCTTCAAGCGCTCTGATCGAATATGGAGGAGGAGGTGGTGGGGGTGGTGGGGTTGCTGTTGTTATTGCTGTAGGTTGGTTTGATGGTGGTACGGTCTGCCGGGGACGGAGGGTTTGCGAGGTTGTTGTGGGCTCTAAGGAAGGGGAGATTGTGGTTGCCGTTGCCGTTGGGGGGATTGCTTGCTTGGTTGCGGGGGCTTCTTCCGGTTGTGAGGGAGGCGGCGGCGGCTCTACATTGTCTGGTAGCTTTGCTGTCAACTGTATTACCTGGCTGACCGTTGACCTGACACAGACTGAGCTCACAGGTCCGTGAGGGAGATAGTGGCTAACTTGTTGTCTCCGTTAACTGCCAGTGCCATGTCAGTCAGTAAAGCTCACAAGAGAAAGACCGTGACGTGCGAGACTCGGACGATCTGATTTCTTACTTGGACGCTTGTATCTTTTTGCAGGCTCCAACCGCTGACAACTCAGGGGAACTGGGACTATCTGATAGCTCAGTAACCAGTGACTTCGATCTATGTGACAATTCTGCTGAGCTTATCCACCTATTGTGTGGGCTAGATACTAACTTACTTGGCAACTCTTCTGTCCCCTCTTATACTAGAAGACGCTAGCTAGGAACCTTAGGTACCTTACCTCAGTGTGTATTCATGGAAAAGGGGCGATCCTGATGTTTTGAGCCTTGGCTGAATACATGTACCATTGTTAATCCAATGCTGCCTAATATTTAATCCGAGTTTTCTTTGGGGAAGAATACTGGTAAGTAACTTAGATATTCTCTCCTGCGACTGTTGACATATTGATGAATGTAGTAGTGTTAGCCTGGACCGTCCTAACATAGTAGGTCCGTATCTTAGATGTCTTAAACTGCGTTGCAGGCTAGTATTAGTACCAGTAGTAACTACCTTCCTTACTTAGATAGGTACTTACTAGATGCCTTACCTTGAGAGTATGTCAGAACTTACTGGTAGCTGTCTTTCATAACTTGGGAAAGGGGGTTTGCCAGCCTGAGTGCTTTGTCCACTCTTATAAGCCCACACATACCGTGGCCAATTCGAATTCCAGCGTTTCCTGCTGGCACTAGTATTGGAAGCGTCCCTGTCCTGCTAGGTTTGAGAACAACAAGAATACGCTCTGTGCACTAACTGACTACCTAGAAACCATGCTCTGACGCTTGAATCGCTTGAATCGCTTGCATCACTGAGAGTACTAGCACCTAAGGTAGTTCACGAGAACCTTTGCCTTCGTACAACAAGAAAGCCAAGTACAGTACATATCTGTTCCGACCCTCTTACATGCAGGTGTTAGCGTTCTGTCTTAGCTCTCTGCTTTTTTATACAAGGGAAGAAATACAAAGTGGAAATTGAACCTATAAGTACCATGACAAAGCACTGCTGCCACTGCAGGACAGCGGCGAGTGAAAGAAAACAATAGCAATGCTTGATGAGGGCCAGCTCAAAATGAGGTGTCTCATTAGTCCACTGCATTGGATTGTGAGAGTGGATTTGAAATGTCTAGGTGGTTCCGATATTCAGGGTGACACGCTGTGTCCAGTGAGATAAACACTCTGAGCATTGCCATGGCCGGTGAACCCAACGTCGACTTGGGAAGGGAAACTAAGGTAGGCTGCTCTTTCCAGTGTCATTGCATTCCGTGGTTCAGACTTCACAGACTCAACTTCGGACGACAGTCGGGTGTCCATGTCGCGTCCTAGTCAGTTTGACAAAGATCCTGGGTAAAGATACCAACTTGAAGGAACCATTAAACTTAGATGCCCTCTCCCAAGTCTCCAACATCGACTGGTCCCTTCACCTACACTTTACCTCTCTACGCATGGTACAATTCAGCCGAGCGAGAAAGAGAGACAATCATAGTACCATCTGCTCCGCCCTGAAAACTGTAGATACCAGGTAACGAGCACAAGTAGCCGTTGCTATCGTGGTGAGTTCTCTATTTCCTTGGCATTGCTGGTTTTGGGATTCAAAAGTTTCTGTTCTTGGGCATTGCGGCAGGAGCTGTTGCGGGTTGGAGTGACTGAGCTCGTCTGGAACGACTTCTCTGGCACCAGACGCGTTCTCCGGTCACTTGAGGCACCTTCACCCTCTTCCAGTTCTTTCCGTCCAAAGTTCCAAAATCAAATTCCTTTTCTCACTGAGAATATTACCAGCCAAAGTCCGATCTCTTGCAAACTCTTTCTTCCAAACCACATCGCGTCCATATTTCACCCTCAGTGTGACAACATTCGACCAGTCCAAAGACCACCTACATACCAGGTAAGCACCATTAGCATCATCTTCTACTTCTTTTCCTCTGCTGTCGTTTCGCATGAGTCTGCGATTTTGAAAGCCAGAAGCGGAACTTCAACTCCTCTGCCTCGTTTCTCTGTTTCCCTTCCCTCGAGTCGACTCACAATCCCTCACCTCTCAGACTGAGTATCTCTGGCAGCCTAAAGTTCGAGGTATTATCACATCTCCAGTCCCGCTTCTCTCTTATTCAATCCTTTCTTTCTTCATCGGATCTAGTATCTTTAGATGATCGCGTCGACGCTTTCCCGAACCCCAACTCCCCAAGCGTTGCAATTCTACCACTTTAAAACCCAACACTCGCGACCTTGACATTCCATCCCGAACTCAATACCTATTTTCCAGTCGCGCATGGGTGAGAAAGAAACGTCTGACTAACATACGCGTCTTGTCGACAAACAGGAAGCCTTGAAACATCGACAAAATGCCTTCCACTATCGATAATGAGGGCCATTTCAAATTCCTTCTGAGCTGCATCAAACACTCAACCGCCGGCAAGGTATACTTTAGCACCCATAACGTGTGTCTTATTCAATCACTCACTCCTCCTTAGGTTAACTTCTCAGCCGTGGCTGATGAGCTGAGCATCGTCTCCAAGGCAGCTGCGTCAGTACACCCTCTCCCCGATTTGGTCGTTGATTCCGTCTTGCCTTCTCTAACAAACGCGGCAGTGCCAAGCGATACGAGCGACTTCTCAAGTCGCACGACATTTCTCCCTCCAGCCCACGCAAGGCCGCTGCGGCCTCAAAGGACAAAGGCGATGAGGACGCTGACTCCGAAGCCAAGGCCGCCCCCAAGGCTCCTGCTGGCCGAAAGCGCAAGCGGGAGAACGCCGCCGCTACTGTCAAAGATGACGAGGACGAGGACGTCCCCGTCAAGAAGGAGAAAAGGCGCCGCGTGAAGAAGGAGACCGGCGTCAAGAAGGAGGAGGACTCCGATGAGGACGTCAGAGTCAAGGGCGAAGGCTCCAGCAACGGTTCGTCAAAACGTGATGCTCGTGATACCGAAGACTGTGATCTATACGCCATACCAGAGGCCTTTCCGCGACCGAGTCGGAGCGATGAGCTTGTCAGGTCTTCTGCCGAGGATGATGCCGACGACTTTTGTGTGGTCACGGGCGAGCGGCCAGTTCGCGCCTCGGTTCCTCACCTCTCGCCGACCTCTTTTGGCCATGGAGCGCAATCGATGTCGAATCGTGGCCATGGGTATGCTAATTTCGGTTCTGCCCAACAGGATCTGACATGGAGTAATTCTCTTGGACCCAGCAACCGTGATGTCTTTATCACAGGGCCTTCTTCTGTCGACCACAGGAATTGGAGCATTAGCCCTCACAGCGTAGGGGCGCTACCAGGGTCCCGGTGACAGGTCAATCGTCGTTCACAGCAGAGGTGAGCTATACATCCTTTACTTGAGACTGTATTTCTGGTCTAACATCGCTTTAGCTTACCAGCCGCGGAAGGATATCCTGAGATTGGATGGCGGCATTGGTGCTTTCGCCTTTGCGGTTGCGGTTTGGCTCTGGGCTTTTCATTTGGGTCTTTCTCCCTTCGCCGGCGTTCGATCCGGCCAGTAGGGCTAGAGGTAGCATCTTGATAATGGGAATGGGTGCTTTCTGACCTTGTCTTTCGATCTGCAATCATTGGTGAAATGCACCCCAAGCCGTGCACATCCCATGTTCTCCTCAGCCCGTCCTTTTCATGTGTCTCATAATCATATGCACCCTTTAAACACAAAGTCTGATTTTCCATTATGCCGCAATCGCCCTGACTCAAAGCTCACCTGGAAGCTGCTAGCCGGCGTCACCCCATCTGACTTACGAGGTACTCGAAGAGCCGAGTTCACCGCGCTCTGTCGTCTGCGAAGTGCGAACAACACAAATGGGGTTTGTGGAGCTCAGATGATTCCAGAAACAACTCTCAGCGATCGGTCTTGGCGCTAGTACCAATCTGGTCTAGCCGCTAGGGAGCTCGGGCCAGCGCATTGGGAACCTTTGGGGAATTTTTTTCGGATCGATCACTGTCGTCGACGGTGAACTCGACCTTCTTTCTTCCTCCATTCCAACCTACACCTCCTTCTCTACACCTTTCTCAAAAGCCGACTGTGATACCCTGCCGAATCCAACCCGGTTACTCTTCGTCTACATCCTTTAATACACTAGAACAATGCAGCGCGCATTGACAAGAGCATCGGTCTCGTCGCCCCTCGCGGCGGCCCGCGTCCGTTCCACACAACAGCTCCGCTTCGCCCATAAGGTCCGTCACCATATACAGTTTGGACCTGTCTGCTGTTGCTGACACCATTTTCATAGGAGCTCAAGTTTGGCGTCGAGGGCCGGCAAGCTCTGCTGAACGGTGTCGAGACCCTCGCCAAGGCAGTGGCTACCACTCTCGGCCCCAAGGGTCGCAATGTCCTCATCGAGTCAAGCTTTGGCTCGCCCAAGATCACCAAGGGTTGGTTACACTCCTCATACGGGGCGTATATGAAGCGAAGTGACTGACGGCGTACAGATGGTGTTACGGTCGCCAAGGCCATCTCATTGAAGGACAAGTGGGAGAATCTCGGCGCGAAGCTCCTAGCCGATGTCGCCTCCAAGACGAACGAGGTTGCCGGTGACGGCACCACCACTGCCACCGTCCTTGCTCGCGCCATCTTCTCCGAAACCGTCAAGAACGTGGCTGCTGGTTGCAACCCGATGGACCTGCGCCGCGGTATCCAGGCCGCCGTCGACGCGGTCGTGGAATACCTTCAACAACACAAGCGCGACATTACCACCAGCGAGGAGATTGCTCAGGTGGCAACCATCAGTGCCAACGGAGACGAGCACATTGGCAAGCTGATTGCCAATGCCATGGAGAAGGTGGGCAAGGAGGGTGTCATTACCGTCAAGGAGGGCAAGACTATGCAGGATGAGCTCGAAGTTACCGAGGGCATGCGCTTCGACCGCGGCTTCGTCTCGCCTTACTTCATCACCGACACCAAGGCTCAGAAGGTTGAGTTTGAGAAGCCCCTGATCCTCCTGTCGGAACAGAAGATTTCGGCCGCCATGGACATCATCCCGGCCCTCGAGATTTCCAACAAGCTGCGTCGTCCTCTAGTCATCATCGCCGAGGACTTTGAGGGTGAGGCACTTGCTGTCTGCATTCTCAACAAGCTCCGTGGTCAGCTGGAGGTTGCGGCCGTTAAGGCTCCTGGTTTCGGCGACAACCGCAAGTCCATCCTGGGCGATATCGCCGTCCTCACCAATGGCACTGTCTTCACCAACGAGCTGGACATCAAGCTGGAGAAAGTCACTCCGGACATGCTCGGCTCTACCGGCTCTATCACCATCACCAAGGAGGACACCATCATCCTCAATGGCGAAGGCAGCAAGGATGCTATCGCTCAGCGGTGCGAGCAGATCCGTGGAGTCATGGCTGACCCCACCACTTCCGAATACGAGAAGGAGAAGCTCCAGGAGCGCCTTGCTAAGCTCTCTGGTGGTGTTGCCGTTATCAAGGTTGGCGGCTCCTCTGAGGTTGAGGTTGGCGAGAAGAAGGACCGGTTCGTTGATGCTCTCAACGCCACCCGGGCCGCCGTTGAGGAGGGTATTCTCCCTGGAGGTGGCACTGCCCTGATCAAGGCTTCATGCAACGCTCTCAACGACCTGAAGCCCGCCAACTTTGACCAGCAGCTTGGTGTGAGCATTGTCAAGAACGCTATTACTCGCCCGGCGCGGACAATTGTCGAGAACGCCGGCCTCGAGGGCTCTGTCATCATTGGCAAGCTCAGCGACGAGTATGCCTCCGACTTTAACAAGGGCTTCGACAGCGCCAAGGGCGAGTACGTCGACATGATTCAGGCTGGTATCCTCGACCCTCTTAAGGTCGTGCGGACCGGTCTCATCGACGCCAGCGGTGTCGCCTCGCTCCTCGGCACGACCGAGGTGACTATTGTTGAGGCACCGGAGGAGAAGGCCCCAGCTGGTATGGGCGGTGGTATGGGCGGCATGGGCGGCATGGGAATGATGTAAAAACAACCAAATGTGTATTGGGCGATGAATCCGGTCTTTGATTTTCGGCGACTTGGCTGGGGGGCATTTGGCTTCGGTGTTATCGGATTGTACAATGTGCCATGTAATATCTATCTCCTCTCTAACTTTCCTCTCTGTGTTCATAGCTGCATAATCATCAAGGCGGCAGTGGCGGCATTGTATATAGTACGATCACACTGGGTTAGAGTAGAGAGAAAACAGGATTACGAATATGTAACTTACCAGCGATAACCAGAGCGCCCATCGTGACTCTCTGACCAGGCAGAAGTTTAGGGTGGCCTGTTTTGTATTTTGGAGGTGATAGTGTTAGCGCACATGACAAAGCTCCAGAATATTCGCAGCCTGACGGTGTAGCCTTGACGACCCAACCAAGCGATGGATGGCCCTGGATAGAGAGCTCTTATTAGGGAAACATGGCCCATGATGCCTGAGCAGGTAGCTTTCAATTGTGTGGAGTGTGGACGGTGGGCACACCCCGCGGGATTAACATGGAGGGAAGCTAGCGCAGTCGGTCACCGCCCAGCAACCTGACCCCACCACCACGATCAAGCCGATCCATCAAGTGTTGTTTTTCAGCCTGCCCCCTCCCCCTCCATCCATCCATTTCAATTGTCGACATCCGCCTCCACAGTGTTGACCTCGCACTTCAACCTTGTCTCTCCTTCCCCTTTTTTCGGCGGAATAGACTGCAGTACGCTTTCTCGACTTTAAGCTTCAAAGAAAGCCAACAAGCAGCCGAGCTCCCCTTATCGTAAGTTGCATCTATTGTGCAGGCTGATTTTCTTGACCCCTCATCTTGCTCCCTCCTGGCGCAAATCAGGCCGCCGTTCACCCTGTCCATGTCTCACGACGACACCGCCGCCGCCTTGTGTGTTCCCTTACTGACCTCCTCTTTCCCGAGTAACAGTCTCCTCAACCAACCCCCGTTACCCCTTGCGATATATTGAGCTTCGCTAGCAAGCGCTAGACCCTGAAACAGCCGACACCATGGTAAGTTTCCGAGATCGCGATTACCGCTCTACGCCTCGGTTAGTCGCTGACGTTGCATGGCGCTTCGCAGTCTCAATCCGGGTTCGTAGTCTAGTTTTTCCCTGCCTTTCATCCTGTCGAGCCCGGGCTGCTCTCTTGGCCTCTCGCTCGCCGCATCTGGCGAATCGACCGATTTAACGAGCGGGCATGAGGTTTCCTGCGGTCGGCTAGGCTCAGGCTTGCCCCGTCCAGCACGTGCTAACCCCCAGGCTGCCAGAGCGACCGTTAACCAGGAGTGCATAACGGCATACAACGACCTGAAGCTCAACAAGAGGTACAAATACGTCATCTTCAAGCTGTCGGATGACAGCAAAGAGATCGTTGTCGACAGCACGAGCGAAGATGGCCCCGAGTACGAGGATTTCCGAGAAAAGCTGATCAACGCCAAGACCAAGAGCAAGACTGTATGTCACGGGCTCGCTATCTACTTTGTCCCCCTTTTTGCCTTCGAGATTTCGCCGAGAACGCAATAACTGATCGGTTTGGTGTGCAGGGTGCCGTTGGCAAGGGCCCCCGATATGCCGTCTACGACTTCGAGTACCAGCTTTCGTCTGGTGAGGGTGTCCGGTATGGTGCCGGAAGAAACCTTCTAGGACAAGAACCCTACTAACGTCCGGGAAGGAACAAGATTACCTTCATCGCCTGGTCCCCGGATGATGCCGGAGTCATGGTGCGTTCACACCTCTCGCTCGCGCTCCCTCCTTATCAACTTGACTAACCCAACCCTGCCATCGCTCAGGCCAAGATGATCTATGCTTCGTCCAAGGAGGCCCTGAAGCGGGCACTCCCTGGTCTCGCGACTGAGGTGCAGGCCAACGACGCCGATGACATCGAGTACGACACGCTCATCAAGACGGTCAGCAAGGGTACCGCTGCATAAGCTCGGCGTTTGTTTACTTCATCAGCGAGCGCTGTTCCATATGTGACGCTGTCTTCCGTGCGATGTACTTGGGAAACCAGGCCCTGGCCGTGTCGCTTGACAACGGGAACAGACTCTCTACCAAAACCAAAAGCAAATGGGTCTTGGACTGTGCAGGCCCTACCTCGGGAGGTTGCATGCAGCGTTCGTTAAGCCCGGGTGCGAAGGAGGAATTTTGTCTCTAGAGTTGAAGCGACAGGGACCATGGCAATAGTAGCAAGTTGACAGGATTGACATGCTATCCCGCTCGAGCAGTGATGATATCCCTCTCACACACTTCATTTTCATAGATCGTTCAAACCACCTCAGTTCACCTGCCCTTCCAAGCACCCCTGAAAACCTCGCACGCCTCTCCTGCAACCCCCTCGTCCCTCACCCGCTGCTGCAAAAACCCCTTCAAATCCCCCCAAAACTCCTCGGTCTGAAGCACCGGAAGCCCACTTAAGCCCTGCGCGACCGGCCCCGCCCCATCCTCTTCCACCGCCGTCTGCTTGCTCATACCCGTGCTCTTGCTCTGGCCACTGCCGCCGCTGCTCTTGGGGACTGGCACCGCCCCGCCGAGGATCATGACCGAGAACTCCACCTGCTCCTGCCCTTGCTCTTGCTGTTCCCCCAGCCCCGGAACAATGTCCTTGAGCAACTTGCTGTCTGCCACGGGCTTCTTGGCAAAAAGCAGCTTGATCTTGTCCACGGGCAGGCCCGTCTCGGCCGCGACCGCCTCCTTCACCTCGGCCACCGACGTCCGCGCACCGTGCGGGGCGGGAAGCGTCAGTTCCAGAGAGGAGGCGTGACTACTCGAGGTCCGCAGGGAGCGGACTGTTACCGTGATGCTCCGCTCATTGTTATTATTATTACCTGACGGCCGGGTAGCAGCGGCTGAGGAGGATTTGGTGGCGGTGGTAGTGGTTGGTTTGCGTTTGGAGAGCGGCTTGAGGGTCGCGTGGCGGGGGAGGGTGTACTAGTATCATGAATTTCCCAAAGGGTTAGAAAAATGAAGTCTGCTCAAACGGGACAAGAGGAAGAAAGGGCAAAGCTTACGGGTGTGCTTGCGGGATAGTTACGCGGGTCTTCAACATGGTCGGCGGTTATCTTTGTGGGCTTGGAGTCCAGTAGGGAGAGGAAGGACTTGGCGAAGGCCAGTTCGGTCGCCATAGTTGGTAAGCCCAAGGTTGTTGTCGTGATCAAATTGGTCGTTGCTGCCGCAGGCGCTGATGTTCGAGGATAAATTGGTCCGTTTCCCTAACTTGGTGAATGATCAACCGAGCTGAAAGTAGGAAGCGGTTCCTCGTCTCGACGTCAGACCAATGCGTGGGGTAGACGGGTGGGGTTAGAAGATGCTGGAGCTGTTGGTGTTATCTTATCGCTCGCTCCCCGTACTTACAACCGGACGGTATAGTCCGTACATGGCTAAGGCGCAACTCCTACCACAGCACCGCTGGCAGATTGCTTGGGATTATATGGTCTTCTGCAACTGTAACATCTCAACCACACGAAGTAAGGTAGATTAATAATTATGGGAACCGTCAGAGTGAATATTATTAAGGCTATTAGTACCTAATAGTCCCAGGCCAGAGCAAGGGTCGAGCAACAGCTCGACTGTCTATCTGTCGTTATCTCATCTATCGTCATCTATGGTCATCAATCATCATCATTCCCTGCGCGTCTTGCCTGCCTTGCTCCATTGCCGCTGGCACAGCTCAAGAGATATTGCCAAGACAAATAGCAACATACCAGGACAACTGTGATGCTCCCGCTCTCACCACTGAAAAGGGGCCGCCCATGTGCCAGCAGCTCCGAAGGTAGGCGACGCACTGCAATTACCGAACCGTACCCGGCTCCCACTCCCATATATATGCTGTAGTTTTGACGCCCGTCCCATATGCCCTGATGCCAACTGTTCCGTCACAACATTGCTTTTTCCAACCCCCCAATCTTAGTGAAGAGCTTCTCCGGAGATGGCTGAAGAGTGATCGTTGCAAGACGAGCGGCAATTGGCAAGCATGAAGCAGGAGGGGCGAGAAACCGAACCATCAGTGCTCGGCAGCGGACTGACAAGGTCAATCTGTCAAACTCTGGTTGACAATGTCGCGAATCGCCCACTTCCATGCCTCCCCGCGATCCGCGTTGCTGTTGATCCAGAGGCCACACTTCTTCCTCCACCGCTCCTCTTCCTCGCGCTGTCGGCGCACAAACTCAGGTCCCACGTCAAACTCCTCACCCACTAGCCAGTCGTCTTTGATGTCGCTGACGCGGCCGTTACCGCAGTCACTGGACGCCATCGTGCGCTCCTCGAGGTCGGGAATATCTTTGAACACATCATCCTCGTCATCAACGGCATTCAGTCCATCCAGTGGGTCGTTCTGCTCTGCTCTGCCCGTCTGCGGGGCTATCTTGAGCCAGCACATGTTTTGCGGGTCGAACACCATGCCGCCGACGACCTGGACACCCTTGGTAGCGCCGATGTTGGTGATCAGGGCCGGACGCGGTGTAGCTGTTTCTCGCTCACGAATAAGGTGCTGAGGTACGGATGCGGTAGATGGGGAGGAAGCAGGGACGTCGAAGGCGCTGAGTGCGTTGTCATTGCCCTCCCACCTGTACGTCTCCGGGTTGTACCACATGCCCTTTACCACTGCTGCAATGTTAGAACTGTGTAAACCACGCGTAGAAGGCTTGAGTGATTGACTGGTAGGAAATTTGAGTTGTTGATGGGTATGAGACTTGACCGGTATACGGCTGGGAGACTTGACCGGTATACGGCTGGGAGACTTGACCGGTATACGGCTGGGAGACTTGACCGGTATACGGCTAGGAGAACTGGGTGATTGGCTTGTAGAAGATTTGTGAGGTTGGTGTGCAGGTTGTCGTGTAGGGGATTTGAGAGGTTGGCGTATCGGAGATTTGAGAGCTTGACATGTGGGAGATTTGAGAGGCTGACGTGTAGGGGAGCATTGTTGTTGACGGATAGGGAACTTCTGTGGACGGTTAGGAGAATTATGCAGCTTACTCTTGGGGTCTCTCGGAGGGTTCAGATTGGAAATGAGATGCGGCTTGGATTGTGGGGGTTTTCTCGGCTTTTTCGTCTTCGCTGCGCCCAGAGAAGTCACAGGGTTGAAATTGTTTCTTGCCGAAAGCTGCGCGACGCGCTGAGCGGTGAGTGGAGCAAGCGGGCCTGCTGGGTTGCGTTGCGCAAGAATGGTCTCTCGAGCGATGCGACTTGCGGCAGTATCGCGAGCAAAACTCGGCACGTTGTCGACCCGGGAATAGAGCGGTGTGCTGGGAGATGGGGTCACCGTCCGGTCCAAAGGCATGTTTTGAGAGCCCCTGTTCCGACCCTGGGATCTGAATCCGGCAGCAACCGGCTGCTTCAAATATCTGGCTTCCGCCTGGCTCGACGTAGGCAGATCATCAAAACCATCCAGCTCATGGCCATCGCCAAAGTTACGCACACGTCGCGGCATACTAAGCTTGCTCCAGGCGCCATCAGGAGTGACCTTCTCTGTCGGACGAGACCTTCGCGGACTAGGCGATCGTATCGTCGACCGAGATACCGCGCGCGAGTTGGGACGGTATTCAATGCTGGTTTCCGAATCGTGGCGACGGAAAGTTCGGGACTTGGCGTTTATGTTGTAGGATTGCGACACTGATGCGCCTGCGGGAACGAATGGTACGGGCGCTTTGCGGGCCAGGGCTGCAGCGCTCTCGGTGACTCTCATGCGCTCCACCGGAGTCTTTGGCCGCATTGTGGGCTGAGGCCTGCTGGAATGGTCGGTTCGGGATGGGGGTCGCTCGTAGCTTCGGGTTGCCGGGGGCCGGGCTGGAGACTGAGGCGCCCGCATTGCCGGCAATGACCGCTTAAGTCGAAGAAGCTGCGCACTTGTGGTAGTTGGCTCGTTTCTTAGCGACACTGCAGATACCTTCTGACCAAGTTCCCTTCTACGCGGTGTGGAAGGGGTCGTGGTTTGCGATGATGACGGAGTTGTAGCACTGCTGACGCTGGTCACCGAAGACTGTGCTGAATGACCCCCCATCCGCGAGAGTGAGCGCCTTGTGTGGGTTTGAGGGATCGGGCCTCCGCTCTCAGACACAGGCTCCAGTGATGATTGTGTGTGCGAACGCTCGTGACTCACCATCGGCCCCATAGGCCGGGGGAGGCGGGACGCAGTCACGGGCTTGTTGGTGAACTTGAGTGCAACAGAAGCTTTAGGCCTTGAGGGACTGCTAGGTCTGGTTTCCTTCACTTGGATGTTGCGGTGCAGTGTCAATTTCCTGGAGTCGAAAACATCGCCGTCGCCAATATCAAGTCCAGCCAGGAAGTCCTCCTTGTCTTCCTCTTTCTCCTTTCCTGGCTCCTCCTTGATGGGCTCCTCAACGTGTTCTTCCTTGATGGGTTCCCGGATGATGCGGACGGGAGAGCGACTTTGCCGTCGATGCTTCAGTCGCTCCCCCAAATCAAGCGGGCCAGTTGGAAGGATAAGACCATCGAAAGTGTCATCCTCGCTCTCGGCAGTGATAGAGCTCGAGATACTGGGACTGAAAGCAGAGACAGATGAGCTGCGATTGGATTGCACATCACGTCGGGTTCCGCCATGCCTTGTCCCGAGACTACCTTCAGCCCAGTCCAGGTCATCAAGCATTGTGCTGAGTGTAGGTGTCTTAGGAACATCCCTCCGGGCTGAAAGCTTGAGCTTACCATCCACCGGGAGTTCGAAATCCTTTTCAAAGTCATCCTCGCCGGAGATTGGCTTCTGGGGAGTCGGCGGTGTAACGAGGGAGAGCGGCTTTGGCACGTCGCGTCTCTTGGACACCTTGATGGTTGCAGCTCCATCTCCGAAGAAATCGTCGTCGTCCTCGGCGTCCCGGAAGCGGTCCAGGTCAATGTAGCCAGATGAGGTGGCGCTTTTAGATTCATTGCGCTCATCACGAACAAAGGTGAAGACCTCCTTGGGCGGTTTTGACGGGCTAGGTTGTGCCGAGTTACTAACCTGGCGCAGGACTTCTGGAAATTGAGCGCCGTCGTGGGTCTTGATCTGCAGTGCTTGGCCGGCATCGGGAAACTCGAGATCGTCAACCCAATCCTCTTGAATGATCTTCTTGATCTTCCGGCCTCCAAGGCGCTTTATCGTGCCTCCCATCAATGCCGAGGGTGGCACATTCTTGGGAAGCGGAATGCCAGCCTTTGCGGCCGCAGCAATCGCGTCGAGTGTCGACTTCTCGTCGTTTGCGGGCAGATGCACTTGTTTTTCCTCTTCTCCATAGATAGACTCGAAGTCGGAGCGAAAGGATGACTGGGAATCGCGTCGATTCGAGCTTACGTTGGCCGAGTTGGAATGGTTTGGAAACGCAAGGTCGTCACCTTCAATAACAAAATCGTCATCGTCCCAGTTTTCGATCTCCTCCTCCACCGGCAGGCGGGTTTTCAGACGTAACGTAGATTCCATGGCTGGCGTCAAGGCAGGTTTGAAATCCAGATAGATTTTGGCAGTGAAAGTCACGGCGCGATCGGGTTAGTGCTGGGGATTCATAGTCGACAGCACCAAGCCTTCAGGCGACTCGATCGCTGCCAATTCGGAGAAAATGGAGGAAATGGTTCTTCTTGCAGGCGGCAGATCGCAATGGGAACTGAAAACCGAGCTGGGCTCCAAGGTTAGATTTTGGGTAGGCAAATGTGGTGATCAAGTTCGACCGAATGCAGCGATTTCGCGGCGATTGGACGAATTAGCAGAGGTAAACCGTCCAATGCAAAGGGCTTGCATGGGGTCGGGGATAATGTTTGGGTAGCGCAGTAAATGTCTTCGAAAACGGGCAGGGTGCGTCAACTTGGATAAGTTAAGGCAAGAATGCAGAAAATATTTGCTGTTTTGTGTGTTCTGGAAGAACGACGTGGTTCGAGAATACAGTACGTCGAAATGAAATGGCGGAGCTGGAGAATTGAAAGCTGTGGCTGGAAAGTTGGTGAGAGAGGGCGGAGGCGCCCAAGGCACTTGCCTAAACCGGGGTGCATTTGGGGCGGGCCATCAGCCGACTTCCCCAGAGACCCACCTGGTGTAGATCATTTATGTGCATAACAGAGTCTATATGCAACTAACGCTATCATAATCATCGAGGTATCCGTATCAAAGTTGGATTCTTCAAACCAGAACAACCCAGACAAGCATGCAACCACGAGAGCAAATCTCAAGCAAGCGCCGACCGACAGAGGTGGCTGGTCCGATTGAATGCAGAGACTTGTCATTTGTGTCAGCTCAATTTCTAGATTTCTCTAAAGGTAACTGATCTTGAACGTTACCATGGCCTGTACAGCCCATGCTTGAGCACTTTGACGTTGATGTGGAGTCGCGTCTGTAGTGGACGCGAAGACGCGCCCTCACCCCGCATTTCCAATAAGATAGGTCGCTTGTCTTAGCATTCACCACGCCCCTTGGAACCAAGAAGCGCATCTCCAATGAAGCCGGCTTAGATGTAATGATAAGTAACTATATTGAACCAAGAGTGTCACAAGTAAACCAGCATACTAATAACTGATCGTTCAATCTCTTAGCGCGAGGATTCGGAGTCCCATGGGGTCGTCGCAGGACAGACGTTACCGTTTTAATGGAAATCCCCGCATCGCACGTTGGATACAGCAGCTCTCGTTATCGTCATTGCTCTCTTTGACTTTAAAGCTGCGCTGCCTACTTACGCAGGGTCCTCAGACTTGAACCTCGAATTGCCTGCTGCTGCCTGGCATGTTCTTGGTGCGACTACATACATATTACGCCACCTGTCGCATTGTTCGAATCTAATGGATTTGAGCTTGCGCAATCTCATTTCTTTCCATCCTGCTTCCACAGTACGAGTCAAACGAAAATAGAAAACTTCCCGATCCCCGTTTACCTAACATTCGACGGTTCGTGTGCTCCGGGCCGCATCCCTCAAGGTCCCAGCTTCCAACCGGCGCCGTACTGTTGGTCCTGGAGTCTTGGAAGTTAAAGCCGTGGGACCGCCGGCATATTACCTTGGACTCTTAGCATAGTGCTCCTTAAATCTCAGTTTGTTTCATCTCAGCGGCGTCCATCCATCCAGTGCGGTCCGTTCAAAGAAATCCAGATATTTCCAATCAAACATATCTTCCCTGACGATCATCTCCGTCCCGCCCTCATACCTGTTTTCAGCCGGCCGGCGTACCATGGCATCATCTCACATCATCCGCATCCCGCGGACTGATGAGGAAGGCACCTACGTACTCGGCGAGGTCACGCCGTCGGGATCGAAGCCCCTCAATGTCAAATTTGTGGCTACGGAGGGCGAGGAACCGTATGTGGTCAAGTGTGAGTTTGTCCGGTTCAGCGGAGCTTCCCGTGTTCATCCAGGATCATGCCTCGTTTCCAGTGTGTTGTTGGCCTAGAGAAGCTAATACGTCGTTCGCATTATAGTAAGACATGACCGTATTGGCGAACTGAGAGCTAGCAGCAGCCCCTGCTCGCCGGGGGGATGGGAGAACATCCTGAAGGCCCTGCTACTACAGGCTCAACCCATCGAGGGGATTGAGGCAGGCGCGGAAGCAAATCCTGGCAAGTCAATTACCATCACCATCAGGCGACGCGTCGCCGGCATCAATGTGAGCCGCATATCGCCCAATACCGGCAATGTTGGAAACTAATCCTCCTTGTAGCAACGTCTTGGGAGTATCACACTCAACCACAAGGCTGATGAAGCTATTCAGCTGTTTGACTGGTGTGGCGCCGCGATTTTAGAACGAGAGAGATTCCAGGAAAGCCTAGCCTCCGAAACGGCTAAAGTATCGGATCTAGAAACCCGGATCACTGAATTGAGAAACCAGCTGGACGAGCTCACGCAATCTAAGAAGGCCAGGGAAACCGAGATGTTAGAAAAGTTCTGTGCTCTCTTGAACGAGAAGAAAGTCAAGATCCGCGAGCAGCAGCGGCTGCTCAGTACTGCTCACGTTGACCCCTCAAGGATTGCTGCCGTTCAGGCTACCCAGGCTGCAAGAGCAAAGATCCAGGAGAATCGAAAGCCCGCTGCTTCTCGGCGTTCAAAACGCAAGGCCCTTGAGGACGCATCCGGCGGGGGTTCCTCATCCGATTCGGATGATGGATTTGAGAAGATGGCTGTTGACAAGATGGATGTTGATTCGAACGAAAAGCCCGTTAAAGAATCCAAGGAAAGCAACGAATCAGAGGACCGTGAAACTACGGACGACGATGCGACCGGCAGTGAGCCAGACGAAGATGAGGAACCAGCGCCGCTACCACGGAAATCGCGGCAGCCAGCAAAGCCGGCGCAGAAACCGGAGCCGAAAGGTCACGCGACAAGGGCTAGCCAGGCTGCAAAGGACAGAGACGTCGCCATACATCCGCCGAAGAGGGGACCGAGGGCAACACAAAAGGCAACCAGTCCTTCGCCAGCTGACGGAAGTGAAACTGAGTCGGATGACGAATTATGAGCTGTCCCCTCGTCTAGAAGGCAAACAACAAAATGATTCCACAAAAGATTCCACAGAAGATTCCACAGACTGAGGCTGTGATATCTGTCCCACCCTCCTGCGAACCTTTTTGAAAGCCAAGCGTTGTGTTTCGCTATCACCATAACTCCGCTCAGTGGGATCATTGGGATCTCTGAAGTACCAATTTCTCTCAGCAATGGAATAAAGTCCTCAACGCCTATCGTCCTCGTCGAATTTGCCCTTCCAAAACCCCCTATAATGCTTCTTCCTCCCAGCCTCGGCGATATCCTCCACCTCCTTGGGCGTCAACTTAAACATGGGCAACTTGGCCTGATAGTTCTTCAACCGCTCTTCATTGCCGCTGGTAGTAAGCGTCACGATCCCCTGATCCAGGCACCATCTCAGGGCCACCTCCGCCGACGACACTCCATACTTGGCCGCCAAGCGTTCATAAATCGGGTCGACGGGCCCCGGCGCGGCTTTGGTAACCGCCGTCAGAGGCCCGTATGCCTCAACGGCAATCCCCTTCTCCCGGAGGAAGTCGAGCAGGCCGCCCGTGTGCTGCAGATACGGGTGGTACTCAATCTGGTTGACCACGGGCGGGTGCTTGGCCGTCTCCAGAACAGCCTCGAGATGCTCCCGCAGATAGTTTGACACGCCGATGGAACGGACACGCCCGCTGTCCTTGAGCGCCTCCATCTCGGCCCACTTCTCTTGGAGTTGCCGAGGCGACTCGGCGAAGAAGGGGCTGTGGATCAGATACAAATCTACATAGTCCACCCCGAGCTTGGACAGGGAGCGCGAAAAGGCCGTCTCGACAGACTCCCCTGGTCGGCAGCTTGTTTTGGTGGTGATGAAGAGCTTTGAGCGCGGGACCGGGGACTGCGCGATGGCGGCGCTTAGCTCGCGTTCGTTGCCGTAGGCTGTTGTCGATTGATTGAAAACGAGGGTAGACGGGTTAGTGAGGAGTGTGGTAGGAAATGAGGAGGGAAGGCATACACTCAGCGCAGTCAAGGTGGTAGAAGCCGTTCCTGATGGCTGTCAGGGTATCATTAACGATCTTTTGGTCGAGCTCGTCCTTGTTACCGCGCTTGGAGTTGGCGGTTCCTAGCCCATAGCCGAGCTTAAGATGTCGATTAGTACCAGTACCGTAAGTAGTAGGCGATGGATCCGGTTGGGTTCCTTGACCAACCATTGGTATCTCATTCCCATCACTCAGCTTCAGATTTGGGATATATTCTTGTTGTTTCGGCAGAGTGCCGAAAGCATCAGGCTTGAATCCGGACGTATCGGAATTCATGGTTGGCGTTGGCTGATATGGTGCTGTCGATATTTGATCGTATTGAGTTGTGATAATTTTGGATTGAGATGCCTGTGTCTATTGTGTCTGGGGCCAAACTCGGTGATAAACCCGTTTGAGAGCCGGATTGCGTCCGATACGGTGCATCATGTATGCCATGTGCATCGCGACATCCCGGCATCGGTGCCATTCCGTGAAACCGGGGACGGCCCCACTACCCACAGTGGGTTCCAAGCCTGCGGGGCATCATATCTGCAGCGTATGACGCAATGTTTCAGGGAGCTTGGGCGCTGAAAAAGAGAGGCTTTCGAGCGTGCACTGGGACGGGACTTCTGAATAGTTGCCTTTTAAAGGTATAGTGAGTTTGAGAATACCTAAGAATGCATTTCCTATTTTGCTTCCTTTACATCCATGATACAATCCGAATAGTGAAGCTCAGGTCAGGTATGCATAGCACTGCAACGCAACATAATCCGCTACGTGTAAGTACTCAGAATGCCATTGAGGCGAAAGGGTCGTTGCCACCTGACAGACCGTTGGTAACGTTTAGACATGGTGCATCAAACTCTCCCGCATTTACCGTTCTGCTGGTGCTCAAAATTACGCTACGCCGAGCGACTTGACCCATGCAACAAATTCCGATGACGTCCGACATCTCCGGCTGCCGCTTCGGACCGCCACCCCGCCCCCGCGAACATGCTACTTCCGCCATGACATGCGCTGCATTTCAGGGAATATATTTGATAGATATAGTCGCGAAATTTTGATGGACTAGGTAGCCGCCCCCCTAACCTTAGCTCTGCAACATAGCTGCCATATCTAGTGATTCTCCGCACTGAGCCCCGAAGACCAGGCAAAGCAACGGCCCCGATTCCCAGCGTCACATCTCCCTTCTGACCTGAGCCCTGTGAACGGTTACCACACCGCGATCAGGACGGCGGCGACCGCCTCATGCGCTTTCAGCCCGCAGCCCGGTGTCTCGCTCTGACCCAACACTTCCGCAGCCCTCTGAGTCGATCCTTCTCATCCTTCAGTAATCCCGGAGCCATGGCCGCTGTCAACAACACCTCGCCATACTCCTCTTTACAATCCCCTGCTGATCAGGGCGTGACCCTTGCGGCGCTTCCCAAATCATGGCACTTCACATCCTCACTTCCCGCCGACCCGCTCTTCCCGACCCCGGCTGACAGCCACAAGACGCCCCGCGACCAGATCGGGCCACGCCAGGTGCGTGGCGCCATCTTCACCTGGGTGCGGCCGGAGATCCAAAAGGACCCGGAACTGCTCGCCGTCTCTCCTGCGGCCATGCGCGATCTCGGCCTGGCTCTGTCCGAGGCCGACACGGACGAGTTCAAGCAGACCGTGGTCGGGAACAAGCTGCAGGGCTGGGACCCAGAGACACTTTCGGGTCCGGGCTACCCCTGGGCCCAGTGTTACGGCGGTTTCCAGTTCGGCGACTGGGCAGGGCAGCTGGGCGACGGGCGAGCCATCAGCTTGTTTGAAGCCACCAACCCGCACACGGGAGTCCGGTACGAAGTGCAGCTCAAGGGGGCAGGCATGACCCCCTACAGCCGATTCGCCGACGGCAAGGCCGTGCTGCGCAGCAGCATCCGCGAGTTTGTCGTCAGCGAGGCACTGAATGCGCTGGGGATTCCCAGCACAAGGGCGCTCGCCATCAGTCTCCTGCCTCACAGCAAGGTTCGGCGGGAGCGGATCGAGCCCGGGGCCATCGTAGTCCGGTTCGCCCAGTCCTGGCTGCGCTTCGGCAACTTTGACATTCTCCGTGCCCGCGGGGAGAGGGACCTGATCCGACGCTTAGCAGACTATATTGCCGAGGACGTCTTTGGCGGCTGGGACAAGCTCCCGGGTCGCCTCGCAAACCCAGAGGATCCTTCCCAAACCCCCGACCCAGCCCGCAACATCTCCAAGGACGCCTTTGAAGGCCCCGAAGGCGCCGAAGAGAACCGCTACATGCGCCTGTATAGGGAAATCATACGGCGCAACGCCCTGACGGTCGCCAAGTGGCAGGCCTACGGCTTCATGAACGGCGTGCTCAACACCGACAACACCTCCATCTTCGGCCTGTCCATCGACTTTGGGCCCTTCGCCTTCATGGACAACTTCGACCCCAGCTACACGCCCAACCACGACGACTTCCTACTGCGCTACAGCTACCGCAACCAGCCGACCATCATCTGGTGGAACCTGGTGCGGCTGGGCGAAGCCCTCGGCGAGCTGATCGGCTCCGGGCCGGGCTGCGACGACCCGACATTCGTCAGTTCAGGCATAACCGAAAAAACAGCGCCGCCGCTCGTCGCCCGCGCCGAGAAGCTCATCAACCAGGCTGGCGAGGAGTACAAGTCTGTCTTCCTGGCCGAGTACAAGCGGCTGATGACCGCCCGACTTGGGCTGAAATCCCAATCCCCCTCCGATTTTGACACCCTCTTCTCCCCCTTACTCGACACACTGCAGGCGCTCGAGCTAGATTTCCACCTCTTCTTCCGGCGCTTGTCCTCACTCCGCGTGTCCGCCATCGCCACCGAGGGGGACCGCCTGGCCCATGCCTCACGCTTCTTTTACAAGGAAGGCTCGACCGCCACGCAGAAAGACGAGGCGGCCGCCCGGAAGCGCATCGCCGACTGGCTGGCCGTCTGGCGCGAGCGCGTGGTCCAGGACTGGGGCACGCTCGAGACGTGGGGCAGCAGCGACGGCAGCGGCGGCTGTGCCGTCTCGGACGAGGCCGACGAGCAGCGCATGGCGGCCATGAAAAAGGTCAACCCCAACTTTGTGCCGCGCGGCTGGATTTTGGACGAGGTGATCCGGCGCGTCGAGAAGGGCGGCGAGCGCGAGATTCTGAAGCGTGTCATGCATCTGGCGCTGCACCCCTTCGAGGACAGTTGGGCCGGCCGGACGTTCGACGGGGTGCCCTACCAAGGGGACAAGGAAGAGGAGGTGCGGTGGACAAGCGATGTGCCTAGGTCAGAGAGGGCTCTACAGTGCAGCTGTAGTTCTTAAGTGGTTGATGGTTTCCCTAACCTTTTCTCTTCCTGCTCGGTTTGCAGTTAAGAGGACAGCAAAAGTAGATGAGATGTAATCTTCATGCTTGTACTGCACTAATGATTCACCTCTGTGGTCGAGATATGATCGTTTCTCCTAGACAACTGCATCTCCCTCAGGAGCCGCCGACTTACTCGACGACCAGAGGGCATTCTGCTCCTTTCGCAATGTCAACGTACCGGCTTGATCCTTCACACAACCATAGCAAATCGTGCCCGCAACTAGGAGTTTATCTTGCTAAACGAGTGACTATGGGCTTGAACTATCTCTATACATAGGCAAGGTAGAGTAATCTATCGCATGCACTTCCTCTGCCCATCGGTCTGCACCCTATCCCCACGTACCACCATAAGCATCGCAATTTGGCCAAACCCGTCACCTCCCACATTCCCCGCTCCAGCTTTCCTTGCCCGCGTCTGCCAAAATCAATTCCTCCGAGCTATACTAGGGTTGGAAAGAATTGCCAGGCGGCCCGCCTGGGAGAGGGGGTTTGGTCGCTGTCCTCATTAGATCTGGACATGACAGATTGAAGCCTTCCTCCACAGCAGGTTGCGGGCCGCAACCGGTTGATATTGCAAAACCATAATCATAAAGTGTCCAAAGCACTCGGATTGGCGGTAGCCTCCCGAGTGTAGGATGTCGGGCGATTTGTAAGGTTAGCTGCTGACGAAGATGTTTCGTAAAACCGAGTCTCATATGGTCTAGGTGAACTCGATCGCAAAAATCATTGCAGGGTGACAAGAGAAGATGCATAAGCTCCAGCTGAAAGCGTGTTGCTTTTGCGGAAACATGGAATCGAGTCCTAGCGATAGGCGCCGCCAAAGCGGCCTCCAGGTCCCATTCGACCCCCCATTGCCGGTCCGACCCCAGGGCCGGGTCGAGTTGCAACGGCGTGGTTGGTGCAGAGCATGCCAACTCGCGAGCCGAACTTGGACCCCCGCAGAGACACCATGTGTTTGCGAATATGAGCGGCAACGATCTCTCGATGCTGGGGGTTGGCATGAGTCAGTATGTACTGGATCAGATAATTTCCGTACTGGTCGCTGGCAATGTCGATTAGAGGAATCCGGGGACGGTCAACCCGGCCTTCACAGACACGATCGAGGTATCGTCCCAGGAACTCGGGGCCGCCGATCTTCAAACACTTCTCAACAACCTTTGAGGCGAACTGGTCCATGCTGTACTCGGCCGCGTAGCGGATAACATGGTCGATCGCGCGGCTACGGTCCGCCGGAGCACCATGCTCACAGATATGCTGAATACACCAATTGCCGAATTGGCCATGGGCGACGATGTCGATATTCGCCAGGACTTCCTCAATGCACGGCCGCTGTGACATCGCCATTAGCAACTTGTAAGGGTTCGGGTAGCAGAGGTGACCTTACCTTGTCCTCTTCCAGACAGTTTTCAAAGATATTCTGTACAACCAAGCTTCCCGTCTCACCCAGAGCGACTTCGTGCCACATGCCACGCAGCGCCTCGTTCACGTACTTCATGATCTGGGGCGGCGACTCGGTCCACCTCAGCTCAAACAACTTCTGCCAGACATGACAAGCGTAACGGTGAATAACCGTCTCGGGAATGCGCCGCAGAAGCTCGTGAACCATGATCGCTTTGTAGTCTTCAGGGACGGAGTCAAACGCCTTCTGTATCACATGACAACCGAAGGGGTCCATCGACAAGTTGAGAGTGTTGCCACGAATAGCCTCAGCGATCTTGATGACCTGTTCGGGAGTGCCATGCTCGAAGCAGCGCTGGACCAGGAAGTTGCCGAACCGATTGATCATCAACGGATAGGCCTGCGCAACGATGGCCTCGACGATGTCGTATTTTTGCTCGGGAGTCCCAACCTTGAGCTTCTGCTGAAGAAAGATGGATGCCTGCTGATCATTGTTGCACACAATCTTGTCCACAATGTATTTCCAGTCACAAGTGACGTTGCGGTCAAGTAGACGACGGTAGTTGAGTGGCTCTGTGGTTGGAGATACATAAGTCTGTGCCTCGGAAGCCAAAGACTTTGCAACATGAACCGCCGGGTCAGCAATGCGATCGTGAACAGTCAAGCGTGGTGTCACACTTACCTCGGTCTTCCATGGGGCTCCGGTGGAAGTAAACTCGGTGGCATGCGGAGATAGAGGGGTCCCAACGGCTTGCTGCTGGTAAGGAGGGTACAGCCCCAATCCCATGCCGCCGCTTACAGTCCCTTGCAGACCAGCGGCGTAAGTCGGCTCATACTGGCCAGTGCCCATGTTGAATCCGGCAAAACCGCCACCAAAGTTGTTCGATGGGCCGAACCTGCTGTCATACCTGTTTCCACGTCGTCCTGTCGGCCTCATCATATCCTGGTCAGGCGCCATTCGGTCCTGCCGATACATGTCGACGCTCGGCGGGGCGAAGGCAGGTTCATAATTGGGATTGATGGCCCGGTTATTGGCCCAGGGCACAGGCTGAACTCCATCGCCCATCATTTGGCTCTGCGAAAAGTGGCTGGTTGGGACGGTCTTGTTGTTGCCCCATATACCCCTGGCGCGATTGAAACCTCCAGTCGACAGAGAATCGCTGGCGTCTGAACGGGTATCGTCTTGGATCATCCAACTGTGCTCACGGGTGAGCGGTGGTTTGGTAGCACCAAGAAGGGCGGGGACAGTCACGATTCGGGAGGCGGGAGGAGAGGCTAGGGCAGTCATGGCCGACGAGAAGTCAGATTCGGATATGAGGGAGGGGGTGACGCGCCCACCGTCCTGGCCGGTGAGACGAGTCTGCGCCAACTCCTGGTCCAATCGCGAGATCTTGCTTTGGGCCTTTGCAAGCTCAAGCTTGAGCCGCAGGATCTCCTCGTTGTTAATCTGGCTGTCATTGGATGTGGCACTGGCCGATCTGGTCGTAGGGGCGGACGGTGCAGAGACACCCTCGGCTGCGGGGGTCAGGGGCAAGGAGCTAGACGATGAGTGGTGGTTTATGCCTTGGTTGAATAGGGCTTCATCATCCGACGACTTCGCCTCAGTCTTCTGCTGCAGAAGCGCATGCTGTTCGGAGAGCTTGGCGTAAAGCTTGTCCATGAGGTACGAGTCCTTGGGGGAGGGAACGTCGTGTGTAACCTTCAACTTCTGTCAATGATCAGTCCGATACTTGTTTCGAGAAATGAATTCAATTACCTTGGGGCAGCTCTGATTCGCCAGCTTGGAGGTCGAAAGAGCACCTACAGTCTTCTTGAGAGATAAAACTGCAGCATCGTCCTGCAGCCCATACAGTTAACCCATACAGTTGATGGACAATACGCGGGAAGACTGTGCGGTGGGCAACAGGCCCACAACGGACGCAATGTGCGGAAATCGAAGGGATTGTCGGGCTAGTGCCCTTACGGATGAGGAAGGTACTTTAGAAACGACTTACCCTGGAGTTCTCAACGATGAATTCGTCAGATTGTTTCGAGTTCTCATCGGGCGAGAAACCCTTGGAGGTCGAGGTTCGACGCTCATTGGGCGAGCCAGTCAGAGCCCCGGCCGCAGACATGTTTGTATCTGGCAGTGATGTCGATGCAGGCTTGGGTAGTTTGTTACTAGTTCTGATGGCGAGTTGACACGGTGAGAAGACGGCCCGGGTGTTCTTGGGGAAAAGAAATAGATCGACTGTCTAGAGTTGGAGAAAATAAAAGTTCTGAGTTTTGGAGGAAGAAGGTAGAAGAGATTGGGAGGGGGGGAGGCTGGCTGCCTGGGTGTGAACAGGAATTGGAAGGAGGAGAAGGTATGAGATGTAGAAGGAAGGAACGGGCCTCTTGCCGAGGATGATGAGACCGACTCGAAGAGCTGCCTAAGCCAAGCGACCACAGAGGCGCTGGAATATCAAAGTCAGCTGTAACTGCGAAGTTCAATTTCCTAGTTCAATCGAATGTTCGAAGGCGCCGTCAAGTCCGAAGAGAGTGACACAGTAGGTTGGAAGTGACGGACGAGTGACAGAAAAGGGGGCGCATGTGATAAGGGGTTAAGTACGAGTTAGGTAGTTACCCTGTACGAGACCTAAGGATAAGAAAACACCCGCACACCGCCTCTTTAAGGCGGATTGAAATGGGAAGGTAAGATCAGGTAGGTACCTACCTTACTAAATAACAAGTGCGATGTGCAATTGCCAGTCTCAAGAGAGTTCTGAAGGGAGGTGCTTGCCACTAAGACCGCATCACCAGGGCCGACCCCCTAAATCAGCACAATAAGTACAATACCTGAACCTCAAGACCAGATAGGGCGGCAGGACGGAGTCACTTCGTAGCCCATGTGGATGGAGTGAAAGGTCTGTTGGCCGTGTCTGTTTCTGCGTTCAAGTTTTGACCTGAAGCTAGCGCTTCCGATATCCTTATCACGACTTAGGGCAGTGCCGTGAATCTGCCTTGTGCTCACTCCTCTCCTGAGCACGGGAAATCTGGGGTATCATTTGGCTTATTGTCTCGGGATTCAATCTCGACGTACATGGGCAGATAATCAGCGTGAGGCAGCGGTCAAGTTTGGGGCTAAAGAATATACGAAACTATCTGCTTTATATCCAATCTAAAGAGCTGGAAGGACAATGGACAAACGCTGTTTTACCGCTTAGCAAATAGAGGCGGCATCAAAGAGGGGATAATACGGACCAGGATGATCGTGGATTGGGGTTGTCGTCGTCCAGATACGACTCGAAGTTCTGCAAATTACCCCTTTTCTAGCAAGCACTGTGTAATGGAGTCATAAGACAGTAGCCCTATAAGAGGAAACGGTTCTATGTAGTCCGCTGGGCGGCGGAGATAGACCTTCGTACAATAGAGGAGTAGTAGAGAACGGGACTCGGAATCGAACGAAGCAGAAAAGTAGAAGACGGGGAATCTATAAAGTTTTTTACCCATAATCTATAAAAGTACAATCCATATCGCATACATGGCTCCTGGAGCCTAACATCACTTTCTCCTCCTTGGATCTGTGACAATTGTTAGCTTTCGCCGAGCAGCTGAGACAAGCCTGGTAAGAGAGACGTACCTGGCGCCGGCGGCCCCTTTTTCTTCTTCGGGGCGCCTTTCCCGCGGGCTTTCAGTCTGTAGAGTGTTGGTTAGGTACCGGAAGAGTGAGCGGTGAGTGAATGCGACTCACTCTGAAATATGGTCTAGCCGGTCGATTTCATCCTCATTATCAATCTCCAAGCCGAGAGGCTCGAACTCCTTTTGGAAATCGCGGAATGTCATGAGTTTTCTTGGGTAGTAGGACGCAAGAGCAGGCCCTTTGAGTCGCTGCCGCATGATTTTGTTGCCGGTTCGGATGCCCTCGGGGTTGAACGTTGTCGAGAAGAGCTCGCATCGGGCCTAAGGTCAATCGGTTAGCCTTGCGGCAGGGCACCCGTACTTCAGGGACAGCAGACCTTCAGCAAGTCCAGCAACCGCGCGCGAGGAACCGACATCTTGCAGCTACATGGAACGGGCTTGCAATACGAGGAGCACTTCAACAAGAGAGCGCGAAAGCTTGACGTTCACATATGGTTCGCGATGTCTTCTTGGCGTCCAATCGAAAATCACAATCGATGTGGGGCTGCGTAGCTGGCGCACTCTGCGGCAGCCGGCAATCTGCCACTGCTGGACGGCAAGTGGGTCCTGCATTAAAGTGGGGCCTTTACGTGCCCCCGCCCGGTAAAGTGCTGCTGCTAACAACCACAGGAGACCGATCCCACAGACAAATCACCTCAATACCTAGACATACATAATTGCCAGGAAAGGGCAGCAGACATTTCTTCATCAAGATATTTGCGCATATGTTTGTTAGGCGCGCATATAATTTGAAGATTGTAGCTAAGAGGTATGCTGTTCGCTGGGAAGGATCTACATTTTCATGGCCATCTTGAAATCGCTCCACGATCGTTCGGACCTCTCGTCCTAGGTTCCTTCAGGTCGCAAATGCGCCCGCCTCAAACTCTCACATAACGTGTGACTTAGCGAAATAGCTAATATCTCCGCTTTAGGGTGTCAGGTTTTTGGAGGCGCCGCCAGGCCTCCTATTTTACCGTCAGTTCCCGCTAGAACATCAAAATTGAACTCGGAGCTCAAACCCTTCAAAGTCGAATCTCATTCACCGGTTATCAAATCATTATGTCAAAACGCGACCTGAGCCGGTCGACGCCGACACAAGCAGAGCCACCGCACAAGCGCACAAAGACAGACACAGGTATTAACGCGGCCTCGTCAGCAACTCCTCATGTCGGCCCAGTTACATCCATCACAAAATGGACTTCGTCGGCGATCGCGCGGTCCTATCCGCCACTACCAGCGGTCCTAGATCCAGCGCTAGAGACCGCGGCTTTAACGCATTCTGGTATGCGGAACAACGTCATGGATCCAAGCTATGAACGGCTTGAGTGGATAGGAGATGCCTACCTCGAGGTCATCGCCTCTGAGTTAGTCTTTCTCACCTTCCCAACTCTCGAGCCAGGGAAAAGCTCGCAGTATCGAGAAATGCTCGTCCGTAACAGCACACTGGAGAAGTTCTCGAGACACTATGGGTTGGACAAAAGGGCCAACTTCCCAGATGAGTTCGGCTTGGGCGGACGTTCTAATGGGACCACGGCCAACGCAAAGCATCGGGTTAAGGTCTTGGGTGACATTTTCGAGGCGTACGTTGGCGCTATCGTTTTGTCTGATCCAGAGAACGGCTTCAAGCGAGCGTCGGAGTGGATGAAAACCTTGTGGGGCCCGTTATTGGAGAGACATATCCGCGAGGAGGAGAGGAACGGGGGCAACTCAAGCGAGAAAGAACCCCCAAAGTCGGTGCTGGAGCGGATGATTGGCGCACCGGGCGTCAAGCTCGAGTATAGAGATCTGGACTCTAATGGGAAAAAAGACCGCGTTACGAATCAGCCACTGTATTGCGTGGGCTGTTTCCTCCACGGCTGGGGCGAGACGGGATTGCAGCTGGGCTACGGGAGCGCGCTCGGCAAGAAAGAGGCTGGGCAAAAGGCAGCGCAGATGGCGCTGGGGAATAAGAAGCTGATCAAAAAGTATGCAGACAAGAAGGAGGCGTTCATGGCTGCCCGGGCTGCACAGGCATCGGCAGATAAGGGAAGTTAGGTAGGCAAACAAAACGGTCAACTTGCATCCCAACGCAACGCACATCCAGGCACCATCCAGTATTAAAGAAAGCAAAACCGAAGAATTCCTTGATGCGCCCCCTAAATGATGCCTCCCGGCAGGTCATACCCTCTGGCGGTGCGACTCGCCAAACCGCTCAGCCCGGTGCTCCCGGGACCTCGCCCGACCCGTCGACGGGCGCCTTGTCTATCTTCACAAAGCATAAACCTAGGGTCCTACCCTTTCTTATTGAACTTTTCAACCAGGATGAGCGGCTTCTCGTCCAGACCTAGACGACGGGCCTGATTACGGTAGAGTCGTAGACAATGTACACGGCACGTTTATGTGGTACTGACTCCGAACGACTAGAAGATTTTGACGGGTGTCCTGGGGATCGGAATCTGCATTCTGCGCGGGCCGGCTCGGGTGCTTTCTGAAAGTACGAAGTACAAACGCAACGGTCTTCGCTACCAAAGGTGGATGGTCCGATAGTGAAGATGTTCTCAATAAAGACAGTAAGTAAAAAGCGGGTCGTGAATCGTGATCCAGGCAGGCTGAAGCAGGTGCCAGGGGTTTGGCGTTGGATTGTGGGCCCGGAGGCTGTTGCCGACGCAAGTCTGCCGAGGCTCTTGCCCTTTTGGCAGCCATTTCCCAGCAGTGGGGCGGCTACATCACCTCGAATAGGTACATCGACGCGACTTCGTCCCCCTGAGCGAGATGAACACATGAAAATAATAACCTTACGCCTGAGAGCGAGCCTCTGCCTTGCGTGTACAGCTTTTTGACCTGTTGTCGAGTAGTTTTGTTTTGTTTCTCGGTTGGTCCTGCAACGCACGCAGTTTTGGTGTCTCGACGCTCAGGTGCCCCTCTGAATGCGACAATCGCTCGAGACGCGAGCACGACTGAACTCAAAGTTGTAGTATCCTGTCCACACCGGCAGTTCACAAGTTTGGGTCACAATGACAGATTCAATCGGTAAGAATAGGGCATATTACCGCGACTTTGGCAGTTCTCTTGACTCGAGCATGGCTCGGATTGATACTCTTATCTGATTCATTGAAACAGACCGAGTCTTCGTCCATGCTCTCAACACCGTCAAGAAAATTCCCAAGACGGGGGCTGCCCGGCCTCCACCCTCTGACCGAATGCGTCTTTATGGCCTTTACAAGCAGGCCATGGAAGGCGACGTGGATGGCGTCATGGAGCGACCCTCGGCAGAATCGGCGGCCGGTGCGGGCAGCAGCGGCGAAGACATTGTGCGCGAACAGGACAAATGGGATGCGTGGAATGCCCAGAAGGGTCTGAGTCGTACAGAAGCTAAGCGGCGCTATGTTGAGGCGCTGATTGAGACGATGCACAAGTACGCCAATACGCCCAACGCCCTGGCGCTAGTTGCCGAGCTCGAATTTGTCTGGAACCAGGTCAAGAGCAACAGCCCCAGCTCGTCGGAGTCTTCATCGGGACATAGCGGGGCGGGAGGCGTCGAACAACGGGGTGCGAGCGGCTTTGGCGTTGGCGGCGGGAGCAGCATCATTCGCCGATTTCAGCCCCCGTTGAGCGGTGCCGACGGTCCGATGAAGGTTCTCAGTCCGATGAGTGAGGAAGACGAGTCCGAGAGGCGCCTAGCCGAGTTAGGAGAGCAGGGAGAGGATAATCCGGGCGAGTACGCGAGGCGGAATGACAAGCGGTCGAAGCGGATGGAGCGAGCCATCGTCAGACTTTCGGCCGAGATCGCTGCGCTGCGGGAACAGATAGCAACCGGCCGTGAATGGAGGTCTCGCAAGGAGCGGAGCGTTCTTTCCTGGATTAGTTGGGCTTTTTGGGTCGTCACGAAGCACATCACGGCCGATATCATCATCTTACTTCTGTTGCTGCTCTGGATGCGGAAGAGGAGAGACAGGCGGTTCGAGGACCACGTTAGAGGAATCCTGAGCCTTGGTCGGGAATACATCAGAAGAATTCTTCCGGCTCGGTGAGGCTGCTACCGTGTTCGGTACAATCACTGTTTCCCGTGCTGAGGCGCAAGCTGGGCAAAGCGTGCCAACGCTCCGAATCTTCGACGATGCCTCCCGGGTGTCATAGGATGACTGGTGTCGACCTATTTATTGGCTGTCCTCGAGAATCAGCATCATGGCACGCGGGCGAGCACCTTTCTAAAGATCAGGAAAGGGACCGAGACGATCCGTGAAGCATCTGGTTCTCAATGCATTCTAAGGCGAGCCACCTCGATGCATGGACCGGTCGGTTAACGTTTGGTCCGGTGGACAAGCCTGCGGAGCGGACCACCAAATTCCACTCCACCACATCCGATAACAAGAAATCCGAAATAATACTGTCCCCTTGGCCAACCTTGGCCTCTGCGGTATGCAAGCAGGCAAAACCGCCGGGTCCGGCCAACCCGTTATGCAGTCCGACACTATGCCAACCGAGGGGTGGATATGGCCTGCAGAGGAAGATACTATGGCCTGCAGAGGAAGATACTATGGCCTGCAGAGGAAGATACTATGGCCTGCAGAGGAAGATACTATGGCCTGCAGGGGAAGATACGGAGAGACGCGCTCATATTAAGACTAAGAGGGCTCTATCCTGACCAGTTGAGCCGAAACAATGACTTTTCTTAGAGCAACGGCCAGGCTGGGCGAGGGCACCGAGGGCCATGGCAGGCCACGGCAAGACAGCCTGGAGATCAGTCACGGGCCACAATACGAAACCCATATTCTGTTGAAGGCGTTGAAGGCGTCCACAAAACCGCGTCAGATATACAGGAAAACATCTTCCCTCCACTGGTATAAAATTATACACGTTGGATCAAATCGATATTACGATGCAGGGTAATAGGGATGTTTGCATGTTAGACCTTGCAGAACAAAGCTGCCAGAATCGCTAGACCAAACAAATAATCTGCCTTTTCTCTTCACCGCTGTCTTGACGATGATCCAGTAGCTTACCGGGTAGGAAAAGACTCAAGGCTTGAGCTGAGCAAATGAGCAAGTGGGGCCAATTCAAGCCTCACCTGCATAAGTACGAAGTATAAGGGGTCCGCTGCGGAAGGTCGAGCATTGGTTGAGTCGTTGCTGGATCATCCGGGTTATGCCGATGCCTGAGATAACTCAAGAGAAAGCCGGCGGGGTTACTTCATCAGGTCAGCCTCCTCGTCGCCAAACCCCGGAACATCTCATTGGACTCCAGGACTGCCCGGCTACTCAAAATCGTCCTTTGACGGACTCTCCAGGGCCTAATTTTTAACGATGTCGCAGCAAACCCCGGGCCCGGCGGGCCAGAGGCCGCCAGCTTCCAAGATCCCGCCTTTGCAGCATATCGCACCTAGCATCTTTGTCCCACATGAGGACGACATTCTCAAGGTAGAGCCGCCACGAGACCGTGTTGAGCGGCTCAAGCGGATCCTGAAAACCATCGACTACAATCGCGAGGGCGTCAAGGAAAACCTCATGTACATGTTTGAGCGGGAGAAGCGGCGCATTATAGAAGAGGCAACCGCCACGGAGGCGATACAGGGCCAACCAAAGATTCGACCTGGATTGCCCACGGAGGAAGTTGACGCCATTATCAGCAGCATGGAAGCGGAGGCTCAACCCGGAATGGACTACAATATCCAGGATATACCGCAGCTAGACACGCAGCGTCCCATTCCGCCGGATATGCCGCTGAGAGACAGGACGGTGATCCAGTTGCTCAACTTGATTGAGAACGGACTGGTGGAATTGCGTAACTACGAGGGCCACATGGCTGGCATTGCCGACTACTACACGAAGTGTCTCGAACGGGAGCTGGCGATCATCAACGAGGCGGGGA
This sequence comes from Canariomyces notabilis, assembly GCF_033297395.1. Taxonomy (NCBI): domain Eukaryota; kingdom Fungi; phylum Ascomycota; class Sordariomycetes; order Sordariales; family Chaetomiaceae; genus Canariomyces; species Canariomyces notabilis. The sequence goes on from NW_027041825.1 coordinate 758,007, forward strand.
TGCGGCCTGAAGAACGGGCAAGCGCGAGGGGATTCTGATGGCGGTCGTCGACAGTGATTACTCCTTGGCGAGAAGCAAGTACCTACACCTGGACGGCAGGCTCATGAAGGCACCAGATCGATAAGACGCTTCTCCAGGGCTTCATTGTCGAAGACAATCAAACTGCTGGGGGAAAAAATGTGGCAACCGGCGGTAAGAACCATTGCTCCTCGAGGCCAAAAGAGGTCTCTCGCATGCATCCAAATCGGAGCCGTAATACTCAATCTAGAGCACAAGATAGAGGAGGACTCTGTGGACGAGCAGTTCAACACGAAAGTGTCAAATTGCCCAACAAAATTCTCCTACAATAAGTGCCCAAAGTACAATGAAGAAAAAAGAGGAAAAAGAGGTCCAAGAAATTCAATGGAGGAAGCTTTTAGAGCGCGATGGTCCGACGGAGCTTACAAACTGCGGAACATAATTGGTCGACTAAGCGACTGCTAGCTCGCTATTCTTCCCGGTGGCCCGTCCACTTTGCCTCACCACATTCGCAAACGGAGACGCTCGTTCAGAAGAAGACTGCGGCCGCCTCCGCTGGAGATAGCCAACCTCTCAACCTCGCATCTCCCCTCCTTAGCTTCGGTCGAGACGGCACCATGTTGAGGCAGACATTGGCTCGGTCGGCTTGGCGGACTGGCAAGCACCCGGCCAGTGCGGCCTGCCGAGCCTTTTCGGCGACAGCTCAGAGACCTGCGGAGGTCGAACTCACAATTGGTGAGCATGCCGCCCTCACGCTACAATTTCGACTGGTGGCATCGTTGCTGATTACTGCTAGATGGAAAGAAGGTTTCTATTGAGGGTGAGAAGACACTACGGTGCCAATTGATGTCTGTCCGCTGATCGTGATGCAGCCGGGTCTGCCTTGATCCAAGCTTGCGAAAAGGCCGGCGTCACCATCCCAAGGTAACACCCGCCAATTGCACATGTCTCTGCTGTAGATTTGCGCTGACCGTTGATAGATACTGCTACCATGAGTACGCCGCTCGCTATACCGTCGATGCTCCATATTCCCGCCGCTCACGCTAACAAATCCCTCGACAGGAAACTCATGATTGCCGGAAACTGCCGCATGTGCCTGGTCGAAGTCGAGCGGTCACCCAAGCCCGTTGCCTCGTGCGCCTGGCCTGTACAACCTGGCATGGTCGTCAAGACCAACTCTCCCCTGACACACAAGGCGCGCGAAGGCGTAATGGAGTTCCTGCTAGCGAACCATCCGCTGGACTGCCCCATCTGCGACCAGGGTGGCGAATGCGATCTCCAAGATCAGTCGATGCGATACGGCGCTGACCGTGGCCGGTTCCACGAGATCGGAGGAAAGCGCGCAGTAGAGGATAAGAATATCGGGCCCCTCATCAAAACGTCGATGAACAGGTGTATCCACTGCACAAGATGTGTGCGGTTCGCCAATGACATAGCCGGTGCTCCAGAGCTCGGTTCGACAGGCCGCGGCAATGACCTGCAGATTGGGACGTACCTCGAACAGAATCTCGACTCTGAACTCTCCGGTAACGTTATCGACCTTTGCCCCGTTGGAGCCCTGACATCGAAGCCCTACGCCTTCCGAGCCCGACCTTGGGAGCTCAAGCGCACCGAATCGATTGACGTTCTGGATGGTCTCGGCTCTAATATTCGTGTGGACTCGCGTGGCCTAGAGGTCATGCGCATCCTTCCCCGGCTCAACGACGACGTTAATGAGGAATGGATCAATGACAAGACCAGGTTCGCCTGCGATGGTCTCAAGACGCAGAGACTCACGATCCCCCTGGTGCGAAGGGAAGGCAAGTTTGAGCCCGCGACATGGGAGCAAGCCCTCACCGAGCTCGCTCACGCGTACCAGACGCTGGCTCCCAAAGACCACGAATTCAAGGTCATAGCCGGTGAGCTCACCGAGGTTGAGTCGCTCGTCGCCATGAAGGATCTTGCAAACAGGCTTGGCTCGGAAAATCTTGCCCTTGACATGCCGTCTGGCAACCGACCGATTGCGCACGGTATTGATGTGCGGTCAAATTACCTCTTTAACTCCAGAATCTGGGGCATTGAGTCTGCGGACTGCATGCTCCTGATCGGCACGAATCCGAGACACGAGGCCGCCGTCCTGAACGCCCGCATCAGGAAGCAGTGGCTACGGTCAGACCTCGAGATCGGTGTCGTTGGTGAGACATGGGACTCTACCTTTGGGTTTGAGCACCTGGGTACGGACCTAGCGGCCCTCAAGAAAGCGCTGTCTGGTCCGTTCGGCAAGAAGCTCCAGGCGGCCAAGAGACCCATGATCATTGTGGGCTCTGGTGTTACCGAGCATCCTGATGCCAAGGCCTTCTACGAGCTCGTCGGCAGCTTCGTCGACAAGAACGCGGCCAATTTCTTGACCGAAGAGTGGAATGGGTACAACGTCCTCCAGCGGGCCGCTTCACGGGCTGGCGCGTATGAGGTTGGCTTTGTCACCTCGTCGCCCGAGATTCTCGAAGCCAAGCCCAAGTTCGTCTGGCTCCTGGGCGCCGACGAGCTCAGCGAGGGCGACATTCCCAAGGACGCCTTCGTTGTTTACCAAGGCCACCACGGCGACCGGGGCGCCCAGATTGCGGACATTATCCTGCCCGGCGCTGCGTACACGGAGAAGGCCGGCACATATGTCAACACGGAGGGCCGTGTGCAGATGACGCGTGCCGCGACCGGTCTGCCCGGCGCCGCCCGCACGGACTGGAAGATCATCCGTGCGGCGAGCGAATTCCTCGGTGTTCCTTTGCCGTACGACGACGTAGCCCAGCTCAGGGACCGGATGGTCGAGATCAGCCCGGCCCTCGCTGCGTACGATGTTGTAGAGCCAGTTGCGCTGCCGCAGCTGAGCAAGGTGCAGCTGGTGGACCAGAACAAGGGCGCCAAGGCCACCGGCAGGCCGCTGAAGAGGGTGATAGAGAACTTCTACTTTACTGATGTCATTTCAAGAAGGTCAGTCTCCCCCCGCTGCAATCCCCCAGCTTCCCCTTTGCTGCTGAAGTAAGTCTGACTTTCTGACCTCAGCTCACCAACCATGGCGCGCTGCTCGGCGGCCAAGGAGACGGGTGATCCCCGAACCAACTTCATGGCGCCTGGCATGGAGGAGGATAGGCCGATGGGTCAGGTCGCATATGGGGCGTAGACAAAATAAACGAGCCTGTAAAGAGGAAGATTTTGTTGTACCGCTAGTAGAATACCACGTGTCTATAGCTTCCATCGCTGTCCCGGTGAGTCTGTCGTTGAGCCAGCCCCCCTCTGACAGCGACCTGCTTTTCTGTTTCCTTTTTCCCTTTGTCTGGTTTGTTTCTGCTGTTGTTTTGTTGTTCAAGCATAAGTGGGAGTCAATGGGCGGCTACCGGGTAGCTAGGCTAGCTAGCTACCTTTGAAATTCCAGTATGAAGAGCAGATAGGTACTGGGTAGGGGTGATTTCAATTTGAGTATACTGTACATAAGGTATCGATTAAGGGATGCTATGTTACTTGACGGTTCGTTGTACGACGGCTACGGCAAGATACAACTCCCGTGTCTGGTGACGGTAAGACCCCCGCAGCGTTAGGAGTGAGGTGATCTAATTCGCCTGTTGTGGACGGATGCCCCGGCTATTCACGGTCGTTGTCCTGCCGCTTGTGCCTGTTGCAAGGTTGGATATGCGGCGTGTTGTCGGTCTCCTTTTTGATGGACACGAGAAGCTCCTCACGTCTGTGGAGGGTAATGCTGGGTGTGAATTCAATAAGCCTTTGGCAAATGGTTCTTTCCTGTCGTACCTTGATCACTACCCAGAGGTTCCCTCGACCTCTGAGGCCGTGTTGTCCGTGTCTTCCGGCAGCGGCGGAAACTCTTTGTCCACTACATTGCCCAGGACACTGGTCCGTTGTAGTTCGTCGGATGGTGAATCCTTTTCCCAAGGCTTACGAGGCGCTTTCATCTTACCGAAAGGTGTAACCCCCTGGGCGGCGTAGCCTGTAAGTTTTCTTCTCAAGTGACCAATGGAAAGCCAGTGGGGAAGATAAACTCACCGGTGGCCTCACGACTGTATTCGGAATCTCCTTGATCCCAGATATTGGCTTCCCCATCGTGACAGCCTCGATCAAAGCCTGGAAGTTATCCGGATAAGGCGCTCCCTCGCCGGTGTTGGCGTGGAGGGCCCCGTCGTCGGCCTTCTTGCTGGCGTCAACTTTTGGGGCATTCAGTTGCCACGAGGGCACGGCTTGAGGAGCATGGGGTTTGTCGGGGGACGGCCGGGTTGGTGTAGCACCACCCATGCGCTGTTGGATATCTTCGAGCTTGGCGAGGATGGAGGCGTCAGGGTTGGAGGATGAGTGAGCGGCGCTGTAGGCCTCATAGGCGGAACGGTCAATGTCGTAGTTGAACCGCGACTTGTACCACCAGATGCGGGCTTGAAGAGTGGTGTTTAATGCCTTTTGACGTGTGAAGGCGTCATCTTTGCTGGCGAGAAACGGACCCAGTGTGGCCATGAGGCCTTGCTATGCAGCTCGGTTAACAGGGAAACTCTCTTGTAAGCGGGGTATGGAAAGCGTATGGGATAATAAGAGGATTGGGCGCGTTGCCTTACAAGGAATGAACGATCCCGCACCCAGGGATACAAGTCAAATTTGGCAAATTCGGCATCATGGCTGCTTGTTGACTGCGGCGAGGCAGAGGCCGGTTTGTCCGTGTTTGAGTCCATCTGGAAGAGTACTCATCTGAAAACGGAACGTGGAAGGTGCGTTTGGGTTGTTTCAAGGTGTGTGTGATGTTAGTTGTAGTAGATCTTGCTATCAATGTCTCAATTGCGTCGAATATGGGGGAATAGTATACATTGATTTGATGATTATTGCCAATGGGTGGCCTGCTCAGTCGCAGTCACAATGGCATTCCTTACATCCTATCTGACGATGGCATGTGAAAAACATGGGTAATTATCACCAACGTCGCGGAACAAGTAACCGGCGCACGGGCCACACCGCGGTACAGACAACTCAGGACTACAAGTGCCTTGGACATATAGTGGAAGTCCTTGGCTCTAAGGAACATTGCGTGTAGGAGAACAAAAGGAGTTAACTTATAATCTGCAAAGAGGGAGCCTGCCACCCGGGAACAAAGAGGTTCTGAAGGAACCTCATTTCAATCGTCCCCAGTTGGAACTTGATATGAACTGAAGTGGACTGAACCGAACACTTCAAGTTGACGGACTGGGGAGCGATAACCGTACGCACACTGTTCTGCACTTCAAATTCAAGAAGGGCAGTAACCACTCATACCACTTTGGGTGGTAGGCACAAAGATCGATTTACAATACTTCGTACACCCCGCTGTCTTTGAAATCTTCATTAAAGTTTAACCTTTTACTGCAGTGGTATTGGCAGTCGAGGATTCAGTTGGATCGGTCATCGAAGGAACTTCAAATTCAACTTATCGCTTGTCACACCGTGTCAACTGGCGATACGCACTGGCAGTCACCTTCCCACTCCCCAGACGTCGGTTCTTCAACTCGTCTCGACTCCATCTCTCAATTTGGAGACGGGACCCATATCTGCCACTCGCAATGCGTCGTGTCGTCGCCCAAGCCTTCCGTACCGCCTATCAATGCACAGCCAGGGGCATTCGCTCTAACGGCCGCCGGGCCCCTTCTTTTCTGCCTCAGCCGACGGCCAAGGGCGCCGCCGCGACCCGCCGCTTCTTATCGACAACAATCGCCGCCCGCAGTTCCCGTCCCCGGACGGCCGGCATTGGTCCGACTGGCGAATCAGCCCGCTCATCGATGTATTTTCGACGGGCTTCGGTAGCGCTGGTCTCGGCACTGGTGGGATACGGCGCCTGGTACTCGTACGGCGGCAACGGCAACGACAGCATCATCAAGCGCGCGTACTCATCTGCCGGGACGGCCACAACGGGAGAGGAGGACGCGGCGCCGACACGTTCAGTTCTGGTGATTGGGGCTGACGAACTCCACACTGGCACCTTTGTCGGAGAAGGCCCAATATCCAAGACCACGGCCGACGACGGGAGGCGTGTGATTGAGATGTTGACGCCCGAGCAGGCCACTCAAAAACTGCGGAGGAGCGAGCAGTCGTACTTTGTCAACCGCGGACAGGGTGTTGTACGCTACGATATCGTGCAGCTACCGAGCAATGATCCGATCGAGGATGACCACGCCGAGAAAATCGTTGAGATACCCAACAGGAAGGAGGGTGCCGAAACTACTGACTGGATGTTCTGGGGTGTTTTTGACGGCCATTCGTAGGTTTCATGCTGATGAATAAGTTTGTGACCCTGGGTGGCTGATAATTGCGGTTACAGAGGATGGACGACCTCGGCAAAGCTCCGCCAGGCCTTGGTCAGCTTTGTGGCCCGGGAGCTCAACGATACCTACAAGGCGGCTGGACTGACGCCATCGAGCGAGGCTGTCGATGCCGCAATCAAGAGAGGATTTCTCAAGTTGGATGACGAGATTGTCAACCAGAGCGTACAAAAGGTCATGCAAGCCAACAATAAGATCGCCGCGGCCGAGCTTCTAGCCCCGGCCCTGTCCGGATCCTGCGCACTCCTCTCCTTCTACGACAGCCGATCCAAGCTGCTGCGGGTGGCATGCACGGGCGACTCCAGGGCAGTCCTGGGCCGTCGGTCGCCCTCCGGCAAGTGGACTGCGACGCCGCTTTCCGTTGACCAGACGGGCAGCAACCCTGACGAAGCGGACCGGCTACGAAAGATGCACCCCAACGAGCCCTATGTCGTTCGTAACGGGCGCGTACTCGGCGGGCTGGAGCCAACACGCGCGTTTGGAGATGCCAGCTACAAGTGGACGCGGGAAATCTCGGAGAAGCTCAAGCAACACTTCTTCGCCCGATCCATCTCTCCGATTCTCAAGACGCCTCCCTACGTGACTGCTGAGCCCGTCATTACCACCACCAAGATCGAGCCGGAGAAGGGTGATTTTGTGGTTATGGCTACCGACGGGCTTTGGGAAATGCTTACCAACGACGAAGTTGTTGGCCTGGTTGGCAAGTGGATCGAGAGCCAAGCCAAGGGCTCGACAAACTCGCAGTTCGACTCGGTCTGGACGCGGCTTTTTGGGTCACGCGGCCAGAGTCCGCTCCCCGTTGAGTCAAAGCACGGTGATGACGGCAGCGGAGGCCAGAAGACACCGTTCCGCGGCATGCGGCAGTGGTCATCTCCCTCAGACAGCTTTGTGGTACAGGACATGAATGTTGCTACACATTTGGTCCGTAACGCGCTCGGCGGCAGGAATCAAGAGCAGGTGTCGGCGCTGCTCACCCTACCGGCCCCCTTTTCCAGGCGGTATCGGGATGACCTGACCGTTCAGGTTATCTTCTTTGGCAACGGCGAGAAGACTGGCGAGGTGTTGATCAACACAGACGCAACTGCGCCGGCGCAACCTATCAAGGCTAAGCTATAGACTTTACTTAGTCTCTAGGGGTTTTGTGGGCTCTGGGATTATGCATGGATCATCTTGGGCTGGGTAAGCGGTTTGGCGCAAGGGTTGATATACCAAGCAGCGATGCGTTGCGGCATGATTTGTTCATGGAGTTTACTACTGTTAGTTTTCAGCGTATTGTTGCATCACTTGTAGACAGGACGGTAGCTCGATGGGCGAGCCAGCAATCAGAATACATATTTCCTGAATGGGATGCTTCCTTCCATCTGCCCGCCAGGAAGGAGTCTGGCTCTTTCGTTTCGGGGATTCTGCGGCGTATTGAGGCAGATTTGCCGAAGTGTGGTTGGTCTTCAGGGTCTTCGCATCCCCCTGTGCTTAAAATGGAAGCTGTGTTTCCACCAGGTGTAATACATGTACTTCATATGAAGAAGAGTAAGGTGATTATTCATCGCATCAACCTCGTTTCTCGGTCTGCTGCCGTCGCCTTTGATAGCTTATACCTCATACCCAGCATGGAAGATGTTATTGGCGACTAATTGAACGGCCAACTTAGCTGCATCGGTACCTGATCTGGATCGAGAATCGGGGAAGTGCCTATAAGCTGCGAGATAACCGCTGGCGCGACGCGCCAAGTTACAGGTGGGACGTTACCTAGACAGGTAGCTTTCCGCGGACGAGCAAGGGTTGAGCTCGCTTAGTTTGGTGCCGTATCCTGACGTCACAGGCTTGCTGTCAGCACTACCTTGGGCTTGTCTCCTAGCTCCTACCAGCAGGATTCACCACCCTTGATGGATCACTGCCACCCCTCGCGCCCCTCTCGTGCCTTACCTTTAGCTACCCTACCTCGCCTACTCGGTTGTCTGCAGAAGTGGTGGGCAGGACGTTGATCTTTGTTTCCCGTCTCCAATAGCTTTGTATCTTTTTGTTCCTTTTCCAGCATTTCCTTCCTCCCATTGTCAGGCACTTTTCAGGGACTCGTTGCTGTACGACGTGTCGGTCCTCCCTTTTCAAACTACTCTAGCTTGCTGCTCCGATTGCGCCTTGCGATCAACTAACACTTTGGGTATCAAGACCGCACACCTTTCACGGCCTCGCCATGGTTGTCTTCGACGGCCACGAGTACTTGACCGAGGAGGAGAAGAGACTCAAGGAGGACCGCAATCGTACAAAGTATTGGAAGAAATGGGGATCATATGTTGCCGAAAGACAGTGGGCAACTGGCAAGTCTCAGCTTTCCGGATGCGAATGTTGCCTTGTCTAACTAGGCCAATGCAGTGCGAGAGGACTACAGCGCCGACGGCGATGCGTGGAGTCGTAAGTTTAGGCCCAGGCCCAGGCCGTGATTTCCGTCCTCTCAGCCTAACGGGACCATGCTCACACTACTGCTAGACTTTCCCCACGACCACGCCCGGTCCCGCGCATATCGGTGGGGTGAGGACGGCATTGCTGGTGTTTGCGACACACATGGCCTCCAGAACATCGCTTTCGCTTTCTGGAATGAGAAGGAGTAGGACTGATTGCGCCTTTTGAGCTTGCTCAAGCCAATTTGCTGACAGATGCCAGCCCCTTTCTCAAAGAGAGGCTGTTCGGGTTGTCTAACCCACAGGGAAACCACGGCGAGAGCATCAAGGAGGCGCACTTTCACTTGGATAATACACCGGTGAGTTATATCCGTACCAGCACTTGTTCAGGAGCCAACTGCTAACTATGTATCCTCAGACGGTAAGACCTGCTCTACGATGAGGAAGACATCAGAGCTCAAGCTCATGTGTACCAGCACTCGTATATGAAATTCCTGTACAAATATCCGCAGAAGCCGTTTCCCTACGAAGACCTACTCAAAGAGAACGCGAAACGGGGCAAGGAGGATAAGGAGTACCAGATCCTCGACACGGGCGTCTTCGATGAGGACCGCTACTGGGATATCTTCATCGAGACGGCCAAGGAAGATGATGACCCAGATGAGCTTCTCTTCCGCGTCACTGCTTGGAATAGAGGCCCGGACCCTGCTCCGCTCCACATCATCCCCCATGTGTGGTTCCGCAATACCTGGGCCTGGGGTCGGGAGCCCCCCGAGAAGAAGCCTTCAATTGGTGTTCATGACGAGAATTTGATGAAATCGAGGCACCACTCGTTGGGAGACCGTTATGTCCTCCTCTCCCCTTCTCCTGGGGTCGGCCCAAGTGGGGAGGACGTCCAGCCAGAGTTGATCTTTACCGAGAACGACACCAACTTTGAGCTGCTCTACAATGGCAAGAACGAATCCCCATACGTCAAGGATGCCTTCCATCGCTATATTATCAACCGCGAAAAAGGGGCTGTAAACCCAAGCCAGGTGGGAACAAAGGCTGCGGCGTGGTTCGCATTCAATGAAGCTGGCGGAGTCAACCCGGGCGAGTGCGCAGGTATTGCCCCATTCTCTCAATCCAGTCCATCTGCGGTACTGACGAGAAGTAGTTGTTCGATTCCGTTTCTCTAGGAAAGCAGAGACATACCTGGACGAAGAGGAGTTTGACGACATCATTGAGAGAAGGCGAGAGGAGGCCGACGACTTCTACTATCACATCAGCCCATTGCCAATGCCTGATGATCTCCGCAACATTCAGCGGCAGGCGTTTGCAGGCATGATGTGGTGTAAGCAGCACTATCTTTTCATCTGGGACGAGTGGGCGAATGGAGATCCCTCCCAGCCGCCACCGCCCCCTGAGCGAAAGGGCATTCGCAATTCTGCTTGGAAGCACCTACACTGCGATGACATTCTATCCATGCCTGATTCTTGGGAGTATCCCTTTTTCGCCGCTTGGGACACGAGCTTCCATTGCATTACGCTGGCCATGATCGATCCGGAATTTGCCAAGAAGCAGCTTGATCTCTTCACCCGCGAGTGGTACTGCCACCCTAACGGCCAGCTTCCTGCGTAAGTGAGTTCTCAGGGATGCAGAAGGAGCAGAGACTGACGCTCTACAGATACGAGTGGAACTTCAGCGATGTTAACCCCCCGGTTCACGCTTGGGCGACATTCCGTGTGTTCAAAATCGAGCGCAAGCTCTATGGGAAACAAGATCTCGACTTCCTCGAGAGAGTATTCCAGAAGTTGTTGCTGAACTTCACCTGGTGGGTTAACCGGAAAGATGTTGATGGCAAGAATGTGTTTGAGGGTGGTTTTCTCGGACTGGACAATATCGGCCTCTTCAACCGTTCCGAGCCACTGCCTACGGGTGGTACGCTAGAGCAAGCGGACAGCACAGGTTGGATGGCCTTTTACTGCCTCAATATGCTCAACATCGCCCTGGAGCTCGCAAAACATCGGCGCATCTACGAGGACATTGCCAGTAAATTCTTCGAGCACTTTATCCTCATCAGCGATGCAATGACCTGGAGAATGGGCAAAAAGGAGGAACAGTCGCTCTGGAACGATCAGGATGGATTTTACTATGACGCTATTTCATGGGGTGGTCCCTGGATTCAGCAGATGCCGGTCAGGTCTTTAGTTGGCCTGATTCCGCTCTACGCAACCCTCACTCTGGAACCCGAGCTCATCAACAAGTTGCCAGCCTTCAAGAAGCGCGTCGACTGGTTCATGGCCAACCGGTGCGATGTAGCAGAAAGGACAATGCACAGCATTCGCAGGCGTGGAAAGGGCAACAGGATCCTCCTCTCCCTTGTCAACAAGGAGCGGTTGGTAAAGATCCTTGAGCGCATGTTGGATGAAGATGAATTCTTCAGCCCGCACGGTATTCGCTCCCTATCCAAGTACCACAAGGAGCACCCTTACTCCATGGAGGTCAATGGACAAACCTTCAAAGTGGGATATGTGCCTGGGGACTCGGACAGCGGTCTTTTCGGTGGAAACAGCAACTGGCGAGGACCCATCTGGCTGTGTGTAAACTTCCTGCTGGTAGAATCGCTCCAGCGCTTCTATCTGTTCTTTGGACAGGATTTGCAAGTCGAGTGCCCGGTCGGCTCGGGCGACTATATGCATCTCGGGCATGTCTCGGAGGAAATCCAGCACCGCCTGCAGCATCTCTTTGCCCGTGGCGATGACGGCCGGCGGAGCATCAACGGCGGAAATGACACTCTCGACTTCGACCCCAACTGGAAGGACTATCTGTGGTTCTACGAGTTCTTTGACGGCGACACCGGGCGGGGCCTTGGGGCGACACACCAGTGCGGTTGGACTGGCCTGATTGCCCGCATGATTCACGATACAGGGTAAGCCACCCTTCTACCCTTTCCTTCCTCCCCTCTCCCCGCGGTAACACTAACAAATTCACCCCATCTCCAGCATCAACTGTCGCCTCCCGCAGACCCCTCGCACCCCGGGTGTCGGCATGTCCCATTACTTTGACGACATCCTCCACCGCCACGTTCCCGGTGGCGCCCGGACGCCTCGCTCTCCCATGCTCTCGCCCAACGCGCCTCGTCTCAGGCGGAGCTCCACGAGCAGGTCCATCGCCTCCCGCAGCGACTTCAGCATGCCCAACCGCGGTTTAGGGAGCTATGAAAGTGTTGCCGATGAAGACCCCTATGCTGTCAACGGCGACTCCCATGTTAGACGCGGGTCGGCTGGTACCCAGGCCATGATGAACGACCCGGATCGTGTCAGGGCCAGGCAGGAGGCGGACGCCCACCTGCACACCTACATCTCGCGTGAGCTGGAGAAGCTTCAGGTGGAGCGCGAGGTGAATAAGGAGCCGGACGAGTTTGAGGTCGAGGCTTGAGGGGGGCTGTTCTACATGGTTGTTGTATGACACAAAATTGGGGCTCGGAAAACGAGCGCTTGAGATTAGAGTTGTTATGTTTCAGGGGCTCAAACCTAGTACCTTGCGTAGATAGACATGCAGTATATATATACAGATGCGCTGGGATTCGAAGTTGACCGCGACCTGAATGTTTGCCTGCGGATAGAGATCCAAGCAATAAGATGGTCATCGTCGTGTCTGGACGGGGGTGCTTGTGCTCCTTGATACATAGGTCAAAGATTCAAAGCAAATTTTCATCAAGCGTCAGTGGTTTAGTGGTAAAATCCATCGTTGCCATCGATGGGCCCCGCGTTCGATTCGCGGCTGACGCAAGATCCTGAACTTCAATTTTTGATCTGACAATCAAACGACTTTTGCACATTTTTGACTCTCTTTAAGTCTCCCAATGTGTCGTGTATACCCATGAATATTCAGACTATGAAGCTGCAGTATGGTAGGTAGGCTCGGGATAGGCAATACCAATTTCTTCGTGCCGCTCAGTCGTTTCTGGCACAGGGCTTTTTTGCCCGAAGGACCGATACAGATTTCATCCTGGGTTGGTATATAGGGCATAGGCAGACTTTAGCCAATAAATGGTGACCAACGTTTTCAGAGTGAATGGCTAATCTCATTGTCCTATCAGATGAGGAATCATGAAGATACACCGAGGAGCAATGGACGAGCTTCCTAGATGAAAGTATCGAGAAGCTTATAGGAGCGGGTGTTCGCAGAGTGCCCGGGGTCCATGTTACCAACACTCTGGCCCGCCGGACATTGGACGTTGGGCCCATGTGAAGTTATACAGATAAGCTTCTTCGAAATGAGAGCAGGATTAGGGAGGATGATTTCTATTCAGCTCATATACATAGAGGCGCCGACTCGACCGGAGCCATTCTTAGACACGGCACATTGCTCCCCTGGTCAACTCAACACACCCCACTGGTACAAAAGTAAAAGTGATTTACAGGGTGTCGGTAAGGAGCTTGTTCATCTTGGCCAGTTTGGATGACACGCTCAGATCAATTGTCCTCTCGCCGACCTCCACAATCAGGCCGCCAACAATGTCGGGGTTCACCTGAGCAGTATTAGCATTGAGTAAAGGGGTGCTGTGAAGAGGGCCGCCGAGAACGCACCGTGTTCTTGACCTTGAGCTTCTGGCCAGGGGAGATGTAGTTTGACTTGGAGACGGCAGTCTCAAGGCGGTTCAGAGTCTTGTTGTCGAGAGGCTGTCATGTGATCCCCCTATCAGCACTGCATTCACTCCAGATCGCCTGAATTCATTCAAATATTTGTCTGGCCCGGCCGGGGGAAAGAACAGTCGTACCTGAGCGCTGGTAACCACCATCTCGACCTCACCACGAGCAGCGCTCATCAGCTCGCCAAACTTGTTGCAGACACCGGGGAGCAGGCCCAGACGGTTGTTTTCGGCGAGGGTGGAGAGGAAGTTCTTGACCGTCTCGCCAGTGGCACCGGCCTGCTTCTGCAGCTCGGCCACGATGGCGGACTTGTCCGAGGCTGATAGGGTCGGGGCCCCGAGGATCGTGGCGAGCTTCTGGTCCTTTTGCAGGAGGGTGCCGAGGGCAGCGACGCCCTTGGCCGTGGGCTCGAGGGAAGATGTCTTGACGGCGGCCGTGTACTATTGAATTCGAGCAAAAAGCAAATTAACGCAGGTTAGTCTTGGATCGTTTTGCGTGTTCGCTTCGTAGGCGGGAGAGTATCGGATGCAGGGAAGGCATTTCCTAACTGCTCTCTCCAAAGGAGAAAGCTGGGAAACACCAATTGGGCGGTCTAGGACGGGCGTACCAGAGCAGTGGCATAGGTGCCGTCGAGGCCGAAGAGGGCGACCGGAGGTTTCACCCTGTCGCTCGAGGCCGGCGCGGCGAAGGTGCGAGTTTGGCCGACGAGGGCACGCTGGGGAGCTGCCGTCCGCGCGGAGCGCAGCAATGCCTGTCGCGAGATCATGGTGGCTATGGAATCGGGTGCGATGATGGGACCTCGAATGTGGTGAAGCAAGCTTTCCCTTCAGTTTTCAAGGGATGGGGTTGGATGCTCGGTCAATTCTAGTTGCCTGAGGCAGAAACTTCTGGGCAACTGGGTGAATAAATTCCGCCTAAGGTTACGGAGTACTCCGTGGATGGTGCATAAAACCAGCCACTTAACGGTTTTCAAAAGCTGTGTTTGCAACTTGCGGGTAGCAAGACTGATAATTTGATGAACCGTACACTGAAGTTGAAGAAAGACTCCCCAGAATCTACTAGTACTTTATAGAGCTACAGGAAGCCCGCTCTCCCGAAGACTCCACGATCACGCATTGCATGCAATTCCCAAATTGGCAACTAATGTCCCAACTGATACCGACCATTACCCCGATCAAGCAGCATGCCTTGCGGTCCAAACTCGGAATACCTAACCACTTAACGAGCCCTGTATCGGCCAACCCAACCCAAACGCCGTCATGCAGGCCCAACAATGCGATACCGGTACTCTAAAAGAAACGCCACAAACAGTGGCCTAGTCGCTGCGCAACATGCTGTCTACCAAGTCGCCCAGTGGACCCCAGTAGTCCTTGCCGCTGGCAAGGTTGTGCTCGTCGATGAAGAGCACATATTGCTTGAAACTAGTGTTGAGGTGCGGCTCCAGGCCAAGCTCCCGGATGACGGGGTAGTGGTGGCAGTATATGTGGGCGTAAACACGGTACATGCGCTTGAATATTTGACGGACCAGGGCGGGGAACGACTTGGGGAACGGTACGCCTATTCCTGGTCAGTTTCTGTTGACACGGTGCTAAACGCGACGGGTCGTACCAATGCGACTCGGAAGAACCGCCTCGTTGTCAATATTGCTTTGGACCCAAGTCATCAGCTGCTCGATGTATGCCGGCGCAGGCATCTTGGTCGGTCGTTTGAAGTTCTCGGAATCCTGCCACAGATACTCGAACCTGACCCAATCAGTAATGATATTCACCTCGGTGGTCGCAAAACGTACTCGTCTGTCGCCTTCATCTCGGGACATGATTGGGGGGAGCAGAATTCGGTAATCGCGCCGTACAGGAGGTTGATCTGGTTGTAGAAATCCACCACTAGAGTCCCAGTCAGCATCCGCACTCCGACATGTGCGCATTGCGAGAAGCGACCCACTGTTGACAGCCAACCATTCATTCTCATCTTCGCCCTCTGGGAGTTTCACCACCTTGCGCAGACTGCCACCACCTAGTGTGGCCTCGGCATACTGGCGAAGCTGATAGCTCGTAGCGCCGCCTTTACCGGGCGCTCGAGGTCGGAACTGGTTCTTCGCCCGCTGATTGCTATAACCGCGCGCAAAAAGTTAGCCATGTTGTCAGGTCGCATCTGCAGCGCGTGAGCTCGGGCGCCGCTCCGCGAAGCGGGTCGGGCCGCGACGGGCAGGCTTGGAGGTTGCGCTTGCGCTTGCATGCTGGGGGACGGGTAGCAAATACAATTGGAACGTAGCCATTGTGTCGGGTGGACAGTTGCGAAATGGAAAAGTCAACTCACACAGTTGTAAGAAAGGAGCTCATGGCGAGAACCAGGGAACTTGGGCTCTCGACAGGAGGCAGCTGAAGACTGAGGCCACCAGACCAAGGATAGCGGGGCACACACGTTATGACGCAGGTAATGGAGCCACTCCACCAACAGATGCAAGCAATGCAAGCGGAGTCCGGGGCTGTGCGTGTACTGTACAGTGCCTGGATATACGATCTGGCCGGTTCTGGCTTTTTTCAAAGAAATGAAAGATGTGCTTGATTGGGAAAACGTACGGTGAGAATACATGTAGAGATGTCTGGCTCAGTTTTCAAAAGTCAACAACAGGATTGGTGCCAACAAAGCGGGAGAATGTTTACACCAGCGCTCTGGCAACAGCGACGGGGACAGATTGATTGCATCAGATTGCGGCACGTCAGTAGCGCAGCGGCGCTTGGCAAGCGCCTCAATTATTGTGTGGGGTCGTGGCACCGATCTGGAAAGGTGCATTCACTCATCTTGGCTGGACTCTTTCAGCCCTGGGCCCCTGACGTGGATAAAATCATGAAAGAACCAAACACTTGTCGGCAATTGCAATCGCAATCTCTGCACTTCGGCCTCGTCGTCTTCATCAAGACAGAGAGTTGTGCTTATGGACCGCAACATTTTCTCGGTCTCTGTGGTAGTCGCCTGACTTTGCTTTGGATATGGTTCGCTACCGGCAAGCCGCTTCCTCTTGCCTTCAAACCTTTCCTGCATGAGAGATCAGGGAATTGCTTGATTCTGTGGAGTCGACAACATGTGGCAGTCCAGCTGAAAGCACCGACATGAGGGGGTGATATCAGGAGCTGCCTCGTGGAACTTCCCATCATCAATGTTTTGTTTGTCGTCGCCCATCTCATGCCGGCCCGGGACATCCTCACCCGAGAATGTCGCACGCAGCACCCCGCATAGACAAAAGGGATCCTACTCTGCAACGGGTAATAATGCCCATCTTGCCCTGTTTAAGGGACGCGAACCCCTCTCTACCAGGCTAATGGGCCGCCAGCGTATGGATGTACTGTGTAGCTGATTGTTGGGAATTCGTGGTTCCGACTGACCGGGTCACCGTCGGGTTGGGGGAGATATCATGTAATGTATCTACCCATTGTAAGCCGCATGCCTGACAGGACGGTAGCCGCCAACGTTGAAACATATTGGCCATCAGCATAGACAATGCGTGTTCTGAGCCTTCTCCTTGTACTGTTCGCCCTCGCGGAGGCAGTCTCTGTTAACCAACGACGGAGAATCGTGCAATCTTTCAACATCCGCCGAAGTAGGAGCTCCGACTCTACACCGCTACAGGTAGGCAATGGCAACTTTGCCTTTGGCGCAGATGTCACGGGCTTGCAGACCTTCAAGCCCTTTGCCATCATGTCGACCTGGGGCTGGCATAACTTCACCCTCCCCACGAAGCCCGGCCAAACCTCTGTTCAAGGTATGCCATGTCCACAATTGTTGTGCCAGGATGCTGATGGGTGCGTCAAAGACTACTCGGAGGTGCTGTGGTGGACACACGGGAGGTTGGTCCCGTACGAGATGCCGAACCCTGACCAGAATGACATCTCGAACTGGCTCAGGGAGAACCCGCATAGGCTGAATTTGGCCAACGTGGGTTTCACCTTCGGTCGCCCGGGTGTTACCGAAGACGACTTGCAGCACAAATCCCAGGAGCTCGACATGTGGTCAGGAAGGCTATCATCGTCCTTCAAATACAACGGATCCAAGGTCCAGGTAGAAACATGGGCCGACCCAGAATCTGATACCATCGCAATCAATGTCAGATCAAAGTTGCTGAAGCGTGGCCTTGGTCTGTTTCTTGACTTCCCCTATCCGGATAATGAGAAGTTCAACGCCCCCTTTGTTAACCACTTCAACTTGACGTCTCGACACACCACGGCTCTGGAAAGGCTATCGCACAACTCTGCCCACATCAAGCACACGCTAGGCGAAACCACATATTACACCCATGTGGCATGGAGCGGCAAGGGAACCATCATTGGTCCCACAGAGGGAACACATCGCTATTCTTTCACAGCAGACCAGAGCGACGTCCAGCTGATCATCAGCTTATCCCCGGCGCCCAAGCGATCGACTACTTCATACCGGCAAATCGTCTCGTCGTCCAAGGCTTGGTGGAAATCCTACTGGTGCTCAGGGGCGTTTATCGATCTCACAGCGGTCCGAGACCCTAGAGCAAGAGATCTCCAACAGCGCATTATCACTTCTCAGTACCTCACAGCCATAAACTCGGCCTCATCCTACCCTCCCCAGGAATCGGGCTTGGTGAACAATGGCTGGCACGGCAAATTCCATCTGGAGATGACTCTGTGGCACACATTGCCATTTGCTCGCTGGGGCCACTTCCCCCTGATGTGGCGAAGCCAGCCCGCCATGTACCTGCAGTTCCTCCCCTCGGCCATTGCGCGCGCCCAGAGGCAAGGGTACAAGGGCGCCCGCTGGGGCAAGATGACGGACCCCTCGGGACGCAGCGCCCCGGGCGAGATCAACGCGCTCCTGATCTGGCAACAGCCGCACCCCATGTACTTTGCCGAAATCGAGTACCGCTCCTTCCCCAACGCGACGACCCTATCCCGCTGGGACGACATCTTGACGGCCACGGCCGACTTCATGGCGTCGTACGCCTTCTTCAACGAGTCGACGCGCGTCTACGACCTCGGCCCGCCCATGTACCCGGTCTCGGAGAACACCAACCCCAACGCCACCGTCAACCCGACCTTTGAGCTGGCGTACTGGCGCTTTGGCCTGGACGTTGCGGCGCGCTGGAAGACGCGCCAGGGCAAGCCCGTCCCGCAGGCCTGGATTACTGTTCGTGACAACCTCGCCCCGCTGCCCACGGTGGACGGGACGTACGCTGTGTACGAGGGCATCCGGGATATGTGGACTGACAACGCGACTACCAACGATCATCCCGCCATGGCGGGCATCTATGGTTTGCTTCCGCCCCCCGCGAGCGGCAAGCCACTGGACCTGGCGGCGCTGAAGAAGACGGCCGGCAAGATCAAGGAGCTGTGGGCGCTGGATTATTCGTATGGCTGGGACTTTGCTATGTTGGCCATGAACTCTCTGCGGCTGGGGGATCCGGACCAGGCGGTTGATTACTTGTTGCATCCGATCTTCCAGTTTGATGATGCGGGGTATCCGGTTGGCGGGTCGAGGGTGCCGACGCCGTATTTTCCAAACTCGGCTTCGTTGCTGATCGCGACGGCGATGATGGCCGGTGGGTGGGATGGGAGCGAAGGGAAGAAAGGCCACTGGCCCAGGGGCTGGGAGGAGGAAGTAGAGGTCGAGGGGTTCGTCCCGGCCCTGTAAAGGAGGTTGATGTGAGTGATGAGCCCTTATTAGCACATCAAAGGGAGCTAGATTAGTTGTAACCACGCATCGGATTGCCTGTGGGATGTAGTTATCGGGGCTTCAATCCCTCCTACACTGTTCAACACGACTTATCACAAGTTCCCTACCGGCCGAAACAGGACGTCATGAATTGCGTGCTGGTCGTGCCGGGCTTGAGCATTTGGTTTTCATGAGAGCCTCGCGATCCTATATCACAAGAGTGGGTGGACAGCATTTCACAATATTCTGCTTCCTAACCACCCACCTCTGCCTTCCTCGTCTCTCCCTATGGGTTTTTCATCGCCTCCCGTCCAACAATCCCGGATTTAAAGAAGGATTTCGCCCAAATTTTCGCCTTCGAACCCCTCAATAGCAAGCTTCTTAACCTTCTTCTTCTCCCTCGCCTTGTCTTGCCGTTTCCTTTGCTTAGCCAGGGTCTGCACCAACTCTGCCTCGGCAAGGTCGTATCCCGGCGGCGCGTCGTCGTCCTTGTCTAGGTCAATCTCGCCCAGGAGCAGCACATTCTCTCCGCGCACGAGGAATACGCCGCGGTCAATATCCGCATAGAGCCCCCTGGGCTGATTGGGTGCCGTCCCGGGAGGCACGAAGATCCGCTCCTTGGTGGACTGCAGCACTAAGTTTGCTGGACCGAAGCCATGTTAACCAAGAGACCTAGCCGATTATGAGCTGCTGCGTTCGGCTTGAGTCCATACCATACTGATCCCAACTGCGGAGGATGCCCAGTAACTTTCGTCCATCACGTAACGCTACCATGAGTTTTTCTGTGCCCGGTCAGTCCCCCTGAATCCCCAAGGCACGTGTGTCTTGCATGTTGCAGATATATGTGTAATCTGCCTTACTGTCAGTGAGATCCAAAAGCTGGGCAGCAGTGGTGAACATCTGAGCGGGCAGCTGCTGGGGTGGCGGAGGGGGACGCCCCAGTGCAGGCGGCATGGTCCCTGGAGCGCCGCCATGGGGTTGTTGTTGGAGATGATGCGGAGGGGGAGGATCGGAAATTGTGAGATTCTCCATTATGAGCACCGCGTCATGAGCTGGATTTGAAGCGGTGTATCCCAGTCCATCGGCGATTCGCTTTGATAGTTAAAGAACAAGGTGGGCTTCTTCTTCCACCTGCCCGTGCTGGGATTTCTTGAATTTATCTCCGAGTTAGTCAATCATGGGAGACCAGCATCATGGATACTCTGAGCGACACAATAGCACTTACATTTCTCACCCTGTTTCGGTGCCAACAGCAGTGAAGCAGGTCCCACCACAGGAGCTTAGCATGTAAGGTAACTAAACTGTCTCCGCCCCACCAGACATGCGTTTGGCCATTCTTCATGGCGGGGTCCCGCCTTAGGTTGCCGCCCGGCGACCACCTGCCGGACGGCGGGAGCCCTGCAAGCTCAGGTTGGACGGATTAACGACAGACCGGTTCATGAGTGCTCATTGGACGATCAACCTAATTCAGCCACTACGGTGGCTAGGTGTACAATACACGCAGCGTAGCCGAGATTCCGAATATGGATAGCTTCCTTACGGCAGCCACAAGACTCTGTGGGCTAAATTACATAACACCGCCCGCAGCCGCCCGGTTCTCGGGCCAGCTTATTGGCATGGATCCGCCGCCATTCGGCATAAAATAGGTACAATACTTACTCCGGGACCATGTAGAGTTGGCTACCTACCTATTGTCCTGCCAGCTCAGGAGGCCTCGCACAATAATAGTTTTCAGTCACAATACCTCTTGTCCAGAAGATGCACAAGTATCATTCCCTCGCAAATCATCCCAATCTTTCGTCTTGATCTGGCTATAGTTACAAATTGCTGCGCCTGTGCGGGCGATCCTCGCAAGACCGTGCGATCAGCCCCTCGAACAGGAACACCAGAACGCTCTCGACTCGCAGAACGAGAACGAGACCCTAGCGAACACAGAGATACCGTAGCAAATATGGCTACGACGGAGGCCGCAATGGCTGATACACCGGTCCATCGCCCTGATCGCCGTATGAACGGTTCACCTCCTCCGACGCAGTCGAAGCGAGACAAGCGCCGCCAGATGCTGGTAGATCGTCTGGCCACGCTCACCGAGAAGCTCAGCAAGGACCGAGATCAAGCCTTCCGGGAGCAACTTCACAAGATTCAGATTGACACAACCCTCGTCATGAGAGTCGACCCTTATGTCGATGGCCCTCTTGACGCCTTCGAGCAAGACCAGTTGAACGGTGACGCCGACGGACCCCAGACCCTCCTCGATAGAGCCGGGCCGAGGTTTGCCAAATGGATGGAAAAAGTCCAGGACCTAGTCGAGGAACGCGACTATCACCTTACCAAGTACAAGGTATGTCTCTTTGGTGCGCCATAGATCCGCTATCCTTGACGGCTGACTCGCCATGCTGTGTAGTTCGACTACGAGAAGAAAACATCGGAGTTCCTGAACACGCACGCCTTTAAGGTAGAAACTGCGAATCGCGAATACCGAGCCCTCTCTCAGACCCTCCGTGACCGCTTGATCAACAGCATCACTAGCAAAAAATTCAGGCTGAACAAGGAGAAAGAGGCACTGGAGATCTCGGATGCTTCTGCCCTTCTGCTTCATCCGAACCAGTTCAGCATCACCAATCCTGCCAGCCCTGGGGGCACACATAACAAGCGGACCACCCGGCAGCGGCGGGAAATGGAAGACGCCGGCATGGAAAACAGGAAACGAAAGCGCAACAACAACGACGACGACGGTTCGCCGGCACCACAACGCCGGGCCCTTGATGCCTCGGGCACCACCCCGCTCTGGCAGACAGACCGCCTGGCCTCGCGCAAGGCCACTGGCCCAATATACAGCATCGATAAGCTTTTTACCGACAAGGAGCTCACGATGTCATACAACACGGCCGCATTGGCCGCCCGCAAATACCTTCTCACACACAAACCAAAGCTTGACGAGCATGGCCGTCCTATCCCATCGCCCGATGGTAGCGACTCGGGCGCTGGCGACCAGGACGAGAACGACGGCTCAGACTCGGTCCCTTCAGCACCCATGATGGAGAGGAATGTGTCACATGCAACACGGAGCGGTCGCGGTGGGGCTAATAACCCTAATTTCATCGACGATAAGCTCACGGGCATGGAGATGCTCGCCAACTTCGACTTCCCAGGGAACTTTGACCGCATGCTCGCTGCTGACCCGAAACTGCCGCCAACGTTCCCTTCGACGTACGTCAAGGGCTACAACAAGCTAGACTACAACATTCCTAGCACGCTAAGTGCCGACGATGCGCATGCCGACCTCAGGGTGATGAAGGCGTTGAAGGATTACGACGAGGCCAACGGCGTCGGCGCCAACTTTGAGATGGAGAACGGCAGCCGTAAGCTTCTTGAGGCGGCATCGCTGCGGGCACGCGATCACCGCTTTGTAGCGTTTCTCCAGGGAGAGCGGCCGTCGGAGAACCAAGTGAGGAAGCAGCTGGGACTGCCAGTTCTTTCAGATGTTGTCGAGCCCGTGGTGTCCAACGAAAGAGCTGGCACGCCGAAGCCTGGACACACAGGCACGCCGGGGCCCTCGCCTGCTAAGCCCTCGGCACTGGGAGGTGTGCCTATGAGCAGGCAGTCGAGTGCCAATGGGGCACCGATGAGTCGGAGCAGCAGCCGGAAGGGTGGCCGGGGTGGGCGGAGTTGACGAAGGGTCCTGGTGGAGGAAAATAGGAGGGAATCGCGGATAAATATAAGGAGTCTGGAAATCGAACTTGTTTAAGGGATTGCTCCTGGAGGCTTAAGCAGGAGTTTGGGACATTGGGGGATTTTTAAATGAGGTGTTGGGTTGGTGGCTATAACTCGGGCACCCTGGCTATTATAGCTTTGCTCTATACCCCGAGATCTCGGGCAAGATCTCGAGCTTTGATTCGCAAAATACATTTGATTAAATCTATTATTCAGAGCGGCGCTACCTAAATCAAAGTAGAGAAAACCAGATCAAACAAACCCGCTATGCTATGTCCCCAGCTTTTCCCTCTACCCAAAAACGAGCGCCCGAACTTCAATACTCTCCCTCGCCTCCGCGCCCTCCCTCGTCCGGGGATCCTCAAATGCACTATGCGGTACCCGCCCTCCCTGCACCGCCGTCCCGTCCCTCAGCGCCTCGCTGTCGAAGCACTCAAGGAGGATCCGCTCATCCCCCGTCATGCCACTCAAATAATACCACTTCTGCCCTTCATGGTACTTGATGGCGGCCGTCTGGCCCACGTAACCGGAGTCAACGTAGCGGTGCTCGACGGGAACAATGTCCTCATCGCGCAGCGTCGACGACGACGCAAACGCCAGCGGGGACGACTCGACGGGCCCCCGGTTCAGGGGCCGCCACACGTTGATGATGCGGTACCGCCCCGCAAGAAGCGCCTCGGCTTCCTCCGGGGAAGACGCACCACCGTGCCGCCGCACCCGCTGCATTGCTGACGAAGGCGTCTGGTCGATGTGCACGCGGTTGACAGGCGTGCGGGGCGCGTCGGCCGCGGCGCGCCGGATCGTGTGGTCAAAGATGACCACCTTGTGCGCCGAGGGGATCAGGGAGTGCAGCAGCGCGGTGACTTCCGGGTAGTAGTTTGCCTCGATGGAGGCGTCGTCGGTGAAGGATTGTTCTGAGGAAGCGGGCTGGTTGAGGACGATTTGGAAGGCGTCGCGGTCGAGGGAGTAGTCGGAGGCGTTGGCGCGGACGTCGCGGATCAGCACCGGAATGCCCACGTCGGAGAAGTTGCGCCGTTTGCTTGGGTCGACGTCGGCCGGCACGTCGCCTGCCAGCATGTACGGCGTGGAACGGTCCTCAGGGGGGGAGTAGAAGTTGAGCGTGGCGATCACGTCGCCCTGCGGCGGTTGAGGGGTGCTGGATGTGGTTGTGGCTGCGGCCATGGTGGTCTGGCTGTCAGGGGCTAGAAGATGATCAAGACCTCAGGACGGGTCAGGAGCCTGGGTGGACTTCGGAGGACTGCTTGCTGTTGTTGATCAAGCTGATTAAGTGCATTTGGAGAGTCTGATCTTCTCAGACATTGAGAATATATAGCACAATTCATTTCGCAGATGGTTTCACTTTGGAATACAGGTGTTACCTATATGGCGTCCATCAATTTCAAAGCACCGGGCGACAGTCGCGAATCGCGAATTCGGCATCTTGCGCCATTTGGGTCTGGCATGTCATGATCGGCTCAATTGCTACATCGATGTAATCGAACTGCCATTGCTTGAAGGTGTAGAAAATGGTTACTGGCTTCTCTGGCTTATTAATGCTTGCTGCAGCCTGCAGCTTCGAGGAAGTTGTAGTCTTTAAGGCGTTGGATTAACGAGAACCCGGATGACGTTGAGGAATTTGGAAGGGTGAACTCCAGCCCCTGTTAGGCCAAGCCATGGTGGGCCCAGTGGCGCTAGGGCCAACGGCCAAGCACGCCCGTCGACGTTAACAATTTTCCGGAATGTGGGGTTGTAGAGCAATTGTTTTGATTGGAGGTTCGCCAGGGCTTGGCCTAATCAGGAAGCATGTAAACAGACGCGGCGGCGACTCTCGATTTTCAAAGTCGCACAGGCACTGTGAAGCGCATCGACCACCGACGCTATCATTAACGTTATCGAATACCGACGCGCCATCACGGGTGCCGCGCAAAGTTTTGGGCCGTGTCGATGTCCATGTTTTGGCGACGTCATGCCCACAACGGCGATGGCGACGGCGACGGCGACGGCATGATGGACGAGGAACATACGATAACACTCAATCTGGGGTCTTCGCCCGATCCTTTGATCGATCCGGCCCTAAGCCCGCCCATGATGCCGCCCTCAGCTATCAAGGCGCGCAGTCCGGCGGCGAAGCGATTGTATACCCTCGAGTCCTCCCCGCGCAAACAGACCTTTGAGCTGGACGTTGGAAATGAAATGTCGCCACAGCGACTCCTCGTTACCGTCGAGGCCGACGAGCCGAATCGCAACACAAACCGGCGCCTATTCCAGTCGCCCACCCCGAAACGAGGCAAGACGCCGCAGAGAGTCAAGACGGTCACAACATCAGTGCCTGTGCGTGGCTTGACTGACGATGAGTCCACAACCCCGAAGCGAAGGGGGCGGCCGCGCAAGTCGGGGGGGACGCCAATACCATCACGGCGCAAAAGACCAGGGACGCCAGCGAAAGCGCCAAGGGGCGGGGCCGACCGACTGAATTCACCGCAGAAGGGCGTCCTCACCTCCGACATTGAGGATATGCAGCCGACTCCGCGGCCCACTACCCAGCCGAAGAGGGTCGCGAAGCGAAAATCCACGTCGCCGACGAAAGAGGATAGCGCGCCAGGGACACAAGCGAAGAAAAGAGGAAGGCCCAGGAAACGCCAAATTACATCGGATGATTTGGCGACGCATTTGGGTCAGGAGCAAACGGACAACGCTGCCTCAGTCCCAACGCCAGTGCACACGAGGGGCGCGGCAGCAGAAAACCAAGGGCGCGATGATATGGACGACGATATCTGGCTCGCGACTCTGTCCGACCAACCTACGCCGGCTGGTCAAACAAGACAGAAAGATCATGGCCCTGCCTTCACAAGCGACGCTTCGGATATACCCCAATCCGAATTGCAGCGACACGAACCAGAACAACAGCCGCAATATGAGTGGCCAGAACTGGGAGGCGGCATGGATTCGTACAGCGAAGCCGAATCTCAGGCTAGCGAGGATCGTGATGGTCAAGACCGGCAAGACACAGTCATGCCTGACGAGGAGTTTACCATGATTTCCCTCAGCACCCTGCCGTCGATGCAGCCGAACTCCAGCGTGATGGCACCCGAGCCCGAGGAGTTTGGAGAGGCTACAAGGTCCATAATCAACAGGAGTTTGGAATATTTGAGGCAGAGTTGGAACAGGGCGGCTGAGGAGCCTGCCGCTGAGCATCCAGTTACCGAGACCGCCGAGGGAGAAGCAGGTGGCGAAGAACTGGCTGGGCGAAACTCCAACCAGCAACATGATGAACATATCTTGCCGCCGCCGCCACCTTCACAATCTCCGCAGACGCTGCGTCGAAGTCCCCGCAGGGCGAAAGCGCAACCCCTTGCAAGACAGATAGCCCAAAAGACCCTCCAGCAGGAAGCGCATCAGTCGCCCGCACCGCACCAACCTGCCGTTGACCAGTCCGAGAACCGGGATGCTAGCGCCTACGATGATTCTTTCTCCGAGATTCCCGAGGACGTACTCATAGCCGCAACTCCACGGCAGTTCCGCCAACCCAGGAGGGGAGCCGAAGCCGAACAGGAATCGGACAAGCCCAGCCGAGAAGACATTCAGCCGTCCATTGAGCGGCCCTCAACAGTGAATCACTCCAACCCCCAATCTGAGACGAATAGGCTGTTGACTCCTGATGAGACACCATCCCCAATCCCATCCGAAACCGAAGAGCACAACGCCCAGACCAAGTCTCCTTCTCCTGGGCCTGCTCTGGGTGCTGACATGCCCTCCTCCCCGCCGATCGGAAGCCCTGCTGCCCAAACCCGTTTCACCAGCTCCATAGCACGCCATCTCAGGGCCAACTCGACTGAGACTCCTGCCGATCAGCTCTCCTCTTTCGCATCGACGACAATGGCGGCACGCGATGCCCAGCCTGTACTCCTGCCGCTCCCCGAACCCCAACCCCGACCGAGCTTATCCCCGATCGTCCGCGCAGGCCGGGCTCTGCAGCTGGTCACCTCTGACCCACCGTCGCCCCCTGGTCGAGATAGCATGCTAGGGAGCCCATTCCGGGGCTCGACAACCAAGTCCAGCCAGTCACCCGCGCCGGCTCTGGCGACGGAACAGCCCCCGTCTCGGGCCACTCGGTCGCCATCGCTGCCACAGACCGGCGCCGCGGTTGACCAGCCTCAGTCGTCCTGGCTTGCACCCCTGAATAGGATCAGGAACTTTGTTGTCCAGAGCGCGCAATCGCTCTCGCCTGCGCGCATCTCTGTTTCCGGCACAGAAGGTATGGACGACCCGTTCGGCCCGGATCCGGTTGATTCAACTAGGCGGGGTTCTGTACGCAGCACACTGTTCAGCGGCCCCGGCAAGCAGGCTTTTGACAGGGACCCTACTGTCAGTGTCGCGAGCCCGGCAGCAAGAAATTCTCCCCATGACGACGATCCCATGAGCTGGCAAGGTGAAGGTAGTGTTGCTGAGGGTTCGCAACGATCTGCATCCCCAAGTTTGAGCGTCCATGATGCCCGCGGTTCCACTGGCGTCGAGAGGGAGCCAACTGGACACCAGGAAGAACAAGCACAGAATCCAGAGTCTTCGATTGGCGCTAGGATTTCACAATGGTCCGCGAATATGGCGGAACACACAAGGGAAGAAGAGGAAATGGATGAGGTGGAAGAAGAGGAAGACATCTGGGGTATTGAAGCCCAGCGTCCCACGCCCCATGCTCTCAAGACTGCGCCGCGCAGGCAAGAGGAACCTCCCGCGGAACTCCCTGCAAGGGGCAAGATACCGAGCCCCTGGAGGAAAAACAGCCGCAGGTTGGTTTACAACGACGAATTACAGAAATACGCGGAGAAGGGCGCTCCTACTGAGTGGAACCCTTCGGTGAATGAGGATGAAGAGTATAGCATGCTCGCTCAGGGTCAGGAGCAAAGGCCACCAGTTCCATCCCGCCAACCGCCGCAAAAGAAGGGGGATTTCTCTTCGTTCTTCTCATCGCCTGCTACGCTTCCGGATATGCAAGGGCCACCCGGCCTCGGCTCCTCCAAAACACTCGACTCGCGGAGGCCTGCAGTCATGGATCGTTCCACGCAACGACCGAGAAGCCTTCTCGCAGCACAGCAGCCGCCAACATCCGGAAATACCCTCTTCTCTCATTACCTTCAGCCGTCTGCTCCGACGCGGGTGCCGTCTGTGCCGCAGAAGCAGCTTGAAATCGGCGGCCGCCGGAGGAGTATCGACCTATTTTCTCCTAGAAAAAGTAGCCCTGAGCATAGAGATACAGGCAAAGCGCCGGCTCCTCCCCAACAGAAGCAGCTCAAACTCGACGATCGCCAGAGAAATGTCGGCGTGCTCTCTCCGGGACGAAGCAGCTCTGAGCCGAAGACAGCTGCTCAGACGTCCGCGCCGCCGCCGGCTCTACATCCTGCGTCTCCGGAGAGTTCAGAAGCTCCGAGGGCAGCGATCATTCCTCAGAAGAAGAACTTCACACCACGCCGCCGGCAACCAGGTGATACCAGCAGTCTCTTTCAACGAGAGCCTGCTGCACCGTCGAATTCACTATTTAGTAATAACAAAGTCTCAGAGTTCTTCTCCCAAGCGCGCCAGCAAACTGTATCCCAGTCTCGAGCGGAGGAGCAGAGGCAAGAGACGCCAGTCTCCGAGGAGGAGGATTCGAGCTTCATCCCGCCCGTGTTGAAACCTCTGCCAGACCGCGCCGCATCCCCTAGCAAATCATGCATACGCTCGCCCCTCAAACCCAAAACGCCCGGCCGGGTAGTAGAGTGGACAAGCAGCACCCTTTCACCGCTGGCACAGGCACAGGCTCGGGCCGAGCGGCAGGCAGCGGGGTTGCCGGCCAGAGGCCAGCCCTCGCAGGGTGTGGGGAGAAGCAGCAGCAGGAATGCTGCGGTCTTGGAACAGCAACAGGAGGAGGTAGCTGAGGAGGAAATGGCAGACGAGGAACCACCCTCCTCCCCACAATCCCAGCGCCAGGACCAACAACATCATCAACATCACGCCCCTCCTCCAACCAACGTCACCACCAGGTCTACAACCACCACCACCCACCACCCCACCACCCACTTGCACACACCGTTGTTATCCCCCACAACCTGGACCCGCGCGCACTGGGAGCGTCTCGACGCCCTGCTGCAAGCCCGCAAGAAGGGGCCCCTACCACCCCCTTTCACTTCCTCTTCCTCTTCCACTTCCTTTGCCGCCCAACAACAGTTGAACCACCGGCGCCGGTTGCTGCTGGGCAAGCAGGTCGTGGCGCAGGGCGAGTCGATGCTGCTTGAGGCGTGGCACCTGGACGTGGTGGACGCTTTCAAGGCCGAGGTCGAGGCCGAGGCCGCAGTTAGGGTTGGGGTTGGGGTCAGGGTTGCCTGGGACGAGACGGAGCTTGCCAAGAGAGTGTTTGCGTTGCTTGTTGGCGAGGAGAGGAGGCGGTTGGGTTTGGTCGGGCGGCGGCGGCGGTGGTGAATTTTGTGGTTTTTTTTTTTTTTTTTTTTTTTTTTTTTTTTTTTT